>NW_028327173.1:100591502-100894574 GCF_987537825.1 Furipterus horrens
AGGAAATATATGTGACTTCACGGTTACAGTTGTTTCCTACTTTGTTTCTTGGTAATTCACTGTGAAACTCAGAAAATACTGTGTTTTCAAAGAGGACTGGCCTGTACTTTCTATTGGCTAAAGGAACATTCTTTGAAACAGGAGAGAACATGAACATTTCTAGCAATTATAACAGAAGTTAGAGCTTTCTCCTCTCTCTCCTTGTGGTGATTGCGTTCATTGTGTGAGATAGTGACCGGTTACAATGCCATAAGGCAGAAGCAGAGAAAGCGGTAACTGGACATATCTTGTTTCCGTGAAGGCTAAAGCATACACTACTGGAAGTACAGATGTAGCTCTTTGAACTGAAGATACTAGGTGCTATCTTGTTTCTCATGAATGCCTTTCAAAGAGTTCCTGTTTCCCTTACTTGGTGACTCACAAAAACTGTGTTCCGAAAGAGGCCAGCAACAGTTCTCAACCAGACAGAAGCAATGTACGTTGAACATTCCAACCAACATACACATATTCTCAAACGATTTCAGCAGATGGAATTATGAGCTTGCTGTGCCCTTGTTGTTCTGTTCCATTGTGTGCTTCAGTGAGCTTTCGAGTTTAAACAGTGGACTAAAGAGCAAACACTGGTTCCAAGAAGGCCAGAGTCTTTTGGGTAGTGTGCTTCAGCTGACACACGAAAGGAAATATATGTGACTTCACGGTTACAGTTGTTTCCTACTTTGTTTCTTGGTAATTCACTGTGAAACTCAGAAAATACTGTGTTTTCAAAGAGGACTGGCCTGTACTTTCTATTGGCTAAAGGAACATTCTTTGAAACAGGAGAGAACATGAACATTTCTAGCAATTATAACAGAAGTTAGAGCTTTTTCCTCTCTCTCCTTGTGGTGATTGCGTTCATTGTGTGAGATAGTCACCGGTTACAATGCCATAAGGCAGAAGCAGAGAAAGCGGTAACTGGACATATCTTGTTTCCGTGAAGGCTAAAGCATACACTACTGGAAGTACAGATGTAGCTCTTTGAACTGAAGATACTAGGTGCTATCTTATTTCTCTAGAATGCCTTTCAAAGAGTTCCTGTTTCCCTTACTTGGTGACTCACAAAAACTGTGTTCCGAAAGAGGCCAGCAACAGTTCTCAACCAGACAGAAGCAATGTACGTTGAACATTCCAACCAACATACACATATTCTCAAACGATTTCAGCAGATGGAATTATGAGCTTGCTGTGCCCTTGTTGTTCTGTTCCATTGTGTGCTTCAGTGAGCTTTCGAGTTTAAACAGTGGACTAAAGAGCAAACACTGGTTCCAAGAAGGCCAGAGTCTTTTGGGTAGTGTGCTTCAGCTGACACACGAAAGGAAATATATGTGACTTCACGGTTACAGTTGTTTCCTACTTTGTTTCTTGGTAATTCACTGTTAAACGCAGAAAATACTGTGTTTACAAAGAGGACTGGCCTGTACTTTCTATTGGCTAAAGGAACATTCTTTGAAACAGGAGAGAACATGAACATTTCTAGCAATTATAACAGAAGTTAGAGCTTTCTCCTCTGTCTCCTTGTGGTGATTGTGTTCATTGTGTGAGATAGTGACCGGTTACAATGCCATAAGGCAGAAGCAGAGAAAGCGGTAACTGGACATATCTTGTTTCCGTGAAGGCTAAAGCATACACTACTGGAAGTACAGATGTAGCTCTTTGAACTGAAGATACTAGGTGCTATCTTATTTCTCTAGAATGCCTTTCAAAAGTTCCTGTTTCCCTTACTTGGTGACTCACAAAAACTGTGTTCCGAAAGAGGCCAGCAACAGTTCTCAACCAGACAGAAGCAATGTACGTTGAACATTCCAACCAACATACACATATTCTCAAACGATTTCAGCAGATGGAATTATGAGCTTGCTGTGCCCTTGTTGTTCTGTTCCATTGTGTGCTTCAGTGAGCTTTCGAGTTTAAACAGTGGACTAAAGAGCAAACACTGGTTCCAAGAAGGCCAGAGTCTTTTGGGTAGTGTGCTTCAGCTGACACACGAAAGGAAATATATGTGACTTCACGGTTACAGTTGTTTCCTACTTTCTTTCTTGGTAATTCACTGTTAAACGCAGAAAATACTGTGTTTTCAAAGAGGACTGGCCTGTACTTTCTATTGGCTAAAGGAACATTCTTTGAAACAGGAGAGAACATGAACATTTCTAGCAATTATAACAGAAGTTAGAGCTTTCTCCTCTGTCTCCTTGTGGTGATTGTGTTCATTGTGTGAGATAGTGACCGGTTACAATGCCATAAGGCAGAAGCAGAGAAAGCGGTAACTGGACATATCTTGTTTCCGTGAAGGCTAAAGCATACACTACTGGAAGTACAGATGTAGCTCTTTGAACTGAAGATACTAGGTGCTATCTAGTTTCTCATGAATGCCTTTCAAAGCGTTCCTGTTTCCCTTACTTGGTGACTCACAAAAACTGTGTTCCGAAAGAGGCCAGCAACAGTTCTCAACCAGACAGAAGCAATGTACGCTGAACATTCCAACCAACATACACATATTCTCAAACGATTTCAACAGATGGAATTATGAGCTTGCTGTGCCCTTGTTGTTCTGTTCCACTGTGTGCTTCAGTGAGCTTTCGAGTTTAAACAGTGGACTAAAGAGCAAACACTGGTTCCAAGAAGGCCAGAGTCTTTTGGGTAGTGTGCTTCAGCTGACACACGAAAGGAAATATATGTGACTTCACGGTTACAGTTGTTTCCTACTTTGTTTCTTGGTAATTCACTGTGAAACTCAGAAAATACTGTGTTTTCAAAGAGGACTGGCCTGTACTTTCTATTGGCTAAAGGAACATTCTTTGAAACAGGAGAGAACATGAACATTTCTAGCAATTATAACAGAAGTTAGAGCTTTCTCCTCTGTCTCCTTGTGGTGATTGTGTTCATTGTGTGAGATAGTGACCGGTTACAATGCCATAAGGCAGAAGCAGAGAAAGCGGTAACTGGACATATCTTGTTTCCGTGAAGGCTAAAGCATACACTACTGGAAGTACAGATGTAGCTCTTTGAACTGAAGATACTAGGTGCTATCTAGTTTCTCATGAATGCCTTTCAAAGCGTTCCTGTTTCCCTTACTTGGTGACTCACAAAAACTGTGTTCCGAAAGAGGCCAGCCACAGTTCTCAACCAGACAGAAGCAATGTACGCTGAACATTCCAACCAACATACACATATTCTCAAACGATTTCAACAGATGGAATTATGAGCTTGCTGTGCCCTTGTTGTTCTGTTCCACTGTGTGCTTCAGTGAGCTTTCGAGTTTATACAATGGACTAAAGAGCAAACACTGGTTTCAAGAAGGCCAGAGTCTTTTGGATAGTGTGCTTCAGCTGACACACGAAAGGAAATATATGTGACTTCACGGTTACAGTTGTTTCCTACTTTGTTTCTTGGTAATTCACTGTGAAACTCAGAAAATACTGTGTTTTCAAAGAGGACTGGCCTGTACTTTCTATTGGCTAAAGGAACATTCTTTGAAACAGGAGAGAACATGAACATTTCTAGCAATTATAACAGAAGTTAGAGCTTTTTCCTCTCTCTCCTTGTGGTGATTGCGTTCATTGTGTGAGATAGTGACCGGTTCCAATGCCATAAGGCAGAAGCAGAGAAAGCGGTAACTGGACATATCTTGTTTCCGTGAAGGCTAAAGCATACACTACTGGAAGTACAGATGTAGCTCTTTGAACTGAAGATACTAGGTGCTATCTTGTTTCTCTAGAATGCCTTTCAAAGAGTTCCTGTTTCCCTTACTTGGTGACTCACAAAAACTGTGTTCCGAAAGAGGCCAGCAACAGTTCTCAACCAGACAGAAGCAATGTACGTTGAACATTCCAACCAACATACACATATTCTCAAACGATTTCAGCAGATGGAATTATGAGCTTGCTGTGCCCTTGTTGTTCTGTTCCATTGTGTGCTTCAGTGAGCTTTCGAGTTTAAACAGTGGACTAAAGAGCAAACACTGGTTCCAAGAAGGCCAGAGTCTTTTGGGTAGTGTGCTTCAGCTGACACACGAAAGGAAATATATGTGACTTCACGGTTACAGTTGTTTCCTACTTTGTTTCTTGGTAATTCACTGTGAAACTCAGAAAATACTGTGTTTTCAAAGAGGACTGGCCTGTACTTTCTATTGGCTAAAGGAACATTCTTTGAAACAGGAGAGAACATGAACATTTCTAGCAATTATAACAGAAGTTAGAGCTTTTTCCTCTCTCTCCTTGTGGTGATTGCGTTCATTGTGTGAGATAGTGACCGGTTACAATGCCATAAGGCAGAAGCAGAGAAAGCGGTAACTGGACATATCTTGTTTCCGTGAAGGCTAAAGCATACACTACTGGAAGTACAGATGTAGCTCTTTGAACTGAAGATACTAGGTGCTATCTTGTTTCTCATGAATGCCTTTCAAAGAGTTCCTGTTTCCCTTACTTGGTGACTCACAAAAACTGTGTTCCGAAAGAGGCCAGCAACAGTTCTCAACCAGACAGAAGCAATGTACGTTGAACATTCCAACCAACATACACATATTCTCAAACGATTTCAGCAGATGGAATTATGAGCATGCTGTGCCCTTGTTGTTCTGTTCCATTGTGTGCTTCAGTGAGCTTTCGAGTTTAAACAGTGGACTAAAGAGCAAACACTGGTTCCAAGAAGGCCAGAGTCTTTTGGGTAGTGTGCTTCAGCTGACACACGAAAGGAAATATATGTGACTTCACGGTTACAGTTGTTTCCTACTTTGTTTCTTGGTAATTCACTGTGAAACTCAGAAAATACTGTGTTTTCAAAGAGGACTGGCCTGTACTTTCTATTGGCTAAAGGAACATTCTTTGAAACAGGAGAGAACATGAACATTTCTAGCAATTATAACAGAAGTTAGAGCTTTTTCCTCTCTCTCCTTGTGGTGATTGCGTTCATTGTGTGAGATAGTCACCGGTTACAATGCCATAAGGCAGAAGCAGAGAAAGCGGTAACTGGACATATCTTGTTTCCGTGAAGGCTAAAGCATACACTACTGGAAGTACAGATGTAGCTCTTTGAACTGAAGATACTAGGTGCTATCTTATTTCTCTAGAATGCCTTTCAAAGAGTTCCTGTTTCCCTTACTTGGTGACTCACAAAAACTGTGTTCCGAAAGAGGCCAGCAACAGTTCTCAACCAGACAGAAGCAATGTACGTTGAACATTCCAACCAACATACACATATTCTCAAACGATTTCAGCAGATGGAATTATGAGCTTGCTGTGCCCTTGTTGTTCTGTTCCATTGTGTGCTTCAGTGAGCTTTCGAGTTTAAACAGTGGACTAAAGAGCAAACACTGGTTCCAAGAAGGCCAGAGTCTTTTGGGTAGTGTGCTTCAGCTGACACACGAAAGGAAATATATGTGACTTCACGGTTACAGTTGTTTCCTACTTTGTTTCTTGGTAATTCACTGTTAAACGCAGAAAATACTGTGTTTACAAAGAGGACTGGCCTGTACTTTCTATTGGCTAAAGGAACATTCTTTGAAACAGGAGAGAACATGAACATTTCTAGCAATTATAACAGAAGTTAGAGCTTTCTCCTCTGTCTCCTTGTGGTGATTGTGTTCATTGTGTGAGATAGTGACCGGTTACAATGCCATAAGGCAGAAGCAGAGAAAGCGGTAACTGGACATATCTTGTTTCCGTGAAGGCTAAAGCATACACTACTGGAAGTACAGATGTAGCTCTTTGAACTGAAGATACTAGGTGCTATCTTATTTCTCTAGAATGCCTTTCAAAAGTTCCTGTTTCCCTTACTTGGTGACTCACAAAAACTGTGTTCCGAAAGAGGCCAGCAACAGTTCTCAACCAGACAGAAGCAATGTACGTTGAACATTCCAACCAACATACACATATTCTCAAACGATTTCAGCAGATGGAATTATGAGCTTGCTGTGCCCTTGTTGTTCTGTTCCATTGTGTGCTTCAGTGAGCTTTCGAGTTTAAACAGTGGACTAAAGAGCAAACACTGGTTCCAAGAAGGCCAGAGTCTTTTGGGTAGTGTGCTTCAGCTGACACACGAAAGGAAATATATGTGACTTCACGGTTACAGTTGTTTCCTACTTTGTTTCTTGGTAATTCACTGTTAAACGCAGAAAATACTGTGTTTTCAAAGAGGACTGGCCTGTACTTTCTATTGGCTAAAGGAACATTCTTTGAAACAGGAGAGAACATGAACATTTCTAGCAATTATAACAGAAGTTAGAGCTTTCTCCTCTGTCTCCTTGTGGTGATTGTGTTCATTGTGTGAGATAGTGACCGGTTACAATGCCATAAGGCAGAAGCAGAGAAAGCGGTAACTGGACATATCTTGTTTCCGTGAAGGCTAAAGCATACACTACTGGAAGTACAGATGTAGCTCTTTGAACTGAAGATACTAGGTGCTATCTAGTTTCTCATGAATGCCTTTCAAAGCGTTCCTGTTTCCCTTACTTGGTGACTCACAAAAACTGTGTTCCGAAAGAGGCCAGCAACAGTTCTCAACCAGACAGAAGCAATGTACGCTGAACATTCCAACCAACATACACATATTCTCAAACGATTTCAACAGATGGAATTATGAGCTTGCTGTGCCCTTGTTGTTCTGTTCCACTGTGTGCTTCAGTGAGCTTTCGAGTTTAAACAGTGGACTAAAGAGCAAACACTGGTTCCAAGAAGGCCAGAGTCTTTTGGGTAGTGTGCTTCAGCTGACACACGAAAGGAAATATATGTGACTTCACGGTTACAGTTGTTTCCTACTTTGTTTCTTGGTAATTCACTGTGAAACTCAGAAAATACTGTGTTTTCAAAGAGGACTGGCCTGTACTTTCTATTGGCTAAAGGAACATTCTTTGAAACAGGAGAGAACATGAACATTTCTAGCAATTATAACAGAAGTTAGAGCTTTCTCCTCTGTCTCCTTGTGGTGATTGTGTTCATTGTGTGAGATAGTGACCGGTTACAATGCCATAAGGCAGAAGCAGAGAAAGCGGTAACTGGACATATCTTGTTTCCGTGAAGGCTAAAGCATACACTACTGGAAGTACAGATGTAGCTCTTTGAACTGAAGATACTAGGTGCTATCTAGTTTCTCATGAATGCCTTTCAAAGCGTTCCTGTTTCCCTTACTTGGTGACTCACAAAAACTGTGTTCCGAAAGAGGCCAGCCACAGTTCTCAACCAGACAGAAGCAATGTACGCTGAACATTCCAACCAACATACACATATTCTCAAACGATTTCAACAGATGGAATTATGAGCTTGCTGTGCCCTTGTTGTTCTGTTCCACTGTGTGCTTCAGTGAGCTTTCGAGTTTATACAATGGACTAAAGAGCAAACACTGGTTTCAAGAAGGCCAGAGTCTTTTGGATAGTGTGCTTCAGCTGACACACGAAAGGAAATATATGTGACTTCACGGTTACAGTTGTTTCCTACTTTGTTTCTTGGTAATTCACTGTGAAACTCAGAAAATACTGTGTTTTCAAAGAGGACTGGCCTGTACTTTCTATTGGCTAAAGGAACATTCTTTGAAACAGGAGAGAACATGAACATTTCTAGCAATTATAACAGAAGTTAGAGCTTTTTCCTCTCTCTCCTTGTGGTGATTGCGTTCATTGTGTGAGATAGTGACCGGTTCCAATGCCATAAGGCAGAAGCAGAGAAAGCGGTAACTGGACATATCTTGTTTCCGTGAAGGCTAAAGCATACACTACTGGAAGTACAGATGTAGCTCTTTGAACTGAAGATACTAGGTGCTATCTTGTTTCTCTAGAATGCCTTTCAAAGAGTTCCTGTTTCCCTTACTTGGTGACTCACAAAAACTGTGTTCCGAAAGAGGCCAGCAACAGTTCTCAACCAGACAGAAGCAATGTACGTTGAACATTCCAACCAACATACACATATTCTCAAACGATTTCAGCAGATGGAATTATGAGCTTGCTGTGCCCTTGTTGTTCTGTTCCATTGTGTGCTTCAGTGAGCTTTCGAGTTTAAACAGTGGACTAAAGAGCAAACACTGGTTCCAAGAAGGCCAGAGTCTTTTGGGTAGTGTGCTTCAGCTGACACACGAAAGGAAATATATGTGACTTCACGGTTACAGTTGTTTCCTACTTTGTTTCTTGGTAATTCACTGTGAAACTCAGAAAATACTGTGTTTTCAAAGAGGACTGGCCTGTACTTTCTATTGGCTAAAGGAACATTCTTTGAAACAGGAGAGAACATGAACATTTCTAGCAATTATAACAGAAGTTAGAGCTTTTTCCTCTCTCTCCTTGTGGTGATTGCGTTCATTGTGTGAGATAGTCACCGGTTACAATGCCATAAGGCAGAAGCAGAGAAAGCGGTAACTGGACATATCTTGTTTCCGTGAAGGCTAAAGCATACACTACTGGAAGTACAGATGTAGCTCTTTGAACTGAAGATACTAGGTGCTATCTTATTTCTCTAGAATGCCTTTCAAAGAGTTCCTGTTTCCCTTACTTGGTGACTCACAAAAACTGTGTTCCGAAAGAGGCCAGCAACAGTTCTCAACCAGACAGAAGCAATGTACGTTGAACATTCCAACCAACATACACATATTCTCAAACGATTTCAGCAGATGGAATTATGAGCTTGCTGTGCCCTTGTTGTTCTGTTCCATTGTGTGCTTCAGTGAGCTTTCGAGTTTAAACAGTGGACTAAAGAGCAAACACTGGTTCCAAGAAGGCCAGAGTCTTTTGGGTAGTGTGCTTCAGCTGACACACGAAAGGAAATATATGTGACTTCACGGTTACAGTTGTTTCCTACTTTGTTTCTTGGTAATTCACTGTGAAACTCAGAAAATACTGTGTTTTCAAAGAGGACTGGCCTGTACTTTCTATTGGCTAAAGGAACATTCTTTGAAACAGGAGAGAACATGAACATTTCTAGCAATTATAACAGAAGTTAGAGCTTTTTCCTCTCTCTCCTTGTGGTGATTGCGTTCATTGTGTGAGATAGTCACCGGTTACAATACCATAAGGCAGAAGCAGAGAAAGCGGTAACTGGACATATCTTGTTTCCGTGAAGGCTAAAGCATACACTACTGGAAGTACAGATGTAGCTCTTTGAACTGAAGATACTAGGTGCTATCTTATTTCTCTAGAATGCCTTTCAAAGAGTTCCTGTTTCCCTTACTTGGTGACTCACAAAAACTGTGTTCCGAAAGAGGCCAGCAACAGTTCTCAACCAGACAGAAGCAATGTACGTTGAACATTCCAACCAACATACACATATTCTCAAACGATTTCAGCAGATGGAATTATGAGCTTGCTGTGCCCTTATTGTTCTGTTCCATTGTGTGCTTCAGTGAGCTTTCGAGTTTAAACAGTGGACTAAAGAGCAAACACTGGTTCCAAGAAGGCCAGAGTCTTTTGGGTAGTGTGCTTCAGCTGACACACGAAAGGAAATATATGTGACTTCACGGTTACAGTTGTTTCCTACTTTGTTTCTTGGTAATTCACTGTGAAACTCAGAAAATACTGTGTTTTCAAAGAGGACTGGCCTGTACTTTCTATTGGCTAAAGGAACATTCTTTGAAACAGGAGAGAACATGAACATTTCTAGCAATTATAACAGAAGTTAGAGCTTTCTCCTCTCTCTCCTTGTGGTGATTGCGTTCATTGTGTGAGATAGTGACCGGTTACAATGCCATAAGGCAGAAGCAGAGAAAGCGGTAACTGGACATATCTTGTTTCCGTGAAGGCTAAAGCATACACTACTGGAAGTACAGATGTAGCTCTTTGAACTGAAGATACTAGGTGCTATCTTGTTTCTCATGAATGCCTTTCAAAGAGTTCCTGTTTCCCTTACTTGGTGACTCACAAAAACTGTGTTCCGAAAGAGGCCAGCAACAGTTCTCAACCAGACAGAAGCAATGTACGTTGAACATTCCAACCAACATACACATATTCTCAAACGATTTCAGCAGATGGAATTATGAGCTTGCTGTGCCCTTGTTGTTCTGTTCCATTGTGTGCTTCAGTGAGCTTTCGAGTTTAAACAGTGGACTAAAGAGCAAACACTGGTTCCAAGAAGGCCAGAGTCTTTTGGGTAGTGTGCTTCAGCTGACACACGAAAGGAAATATATGTGACTTCACGGTTACAGTTGTTTCCTACTTTGTTTCCTGGTAATTCACTGTGAAACTCAGAAAATACTGTGTTTTCAAAGAGGACTGGCCTGTACTTTCTATTGGCTAAAGGAACATTCTTTGAAACAGGAGAGAACATGAACATTTCTAGCAATTATAACAGAAGTTAGAGCTTTTTCCTCTCTCTCCTTGTGGTGATTGCGTTCATTGTGTGAGATAGTCACCGGTTACAATGCCATAAGGCAGAAGCAGAGAAAGCGGTAACTGGACATATCTTGTTTCCGTGAAGGCTAAAGCATACACTACTGGAAGTACAGATGTAGCTCTTTGAACTGAAGATACTAGGTGCTATCTTATTTCTCTAGAATGCCTTTCAAAGAGTTCCTGTTTCCCTTACTTGGTGACTCACAAAAACTGTGTTCCGAAAGAGGCCAGCAACAGTTCTCAACCAGACAGAAGCAATGTACGTTGAACATTCCAACCAACATACACATATTCTCAAACGATTTCAGCAGATGGAATTATGAGCTTGCTGTGCCCTTGTTGTTATGTTCCACTGTGTGCTTCAGTGAGCTTTCGAGTTTAAACAATGGACTAAAGAGCAAACACTGGTTTCAAGAAGGCCAGAGTCTTTTGGGTAGTGTGCTTCAGCTGACACACGAAAGGAAATATATGTGACTTCACGGTTACAGTTGTTTCCTACTTTGTTTCTTGGTAATTCACTGTGAAACTCAGAAAATACAGTGTTTTCAAAGAGGACTGGTCTATATATTCTATTGGATAAAGGATCATCCTTTGAAACAGGAGAGAACATGAACATTTCTAGCAATTATAACAGAAGTTAGAGCTTTTTCCTCTCTCTCCTTGTGGTGATTGCGTTCATTGTGTGAGATAGTCACCGGTTACAATGCCATAAGGCAGAAGCAGAAAAAGCGGTAACTGTACATATCTTGTTTCCGTGAAGGCTAAAGTATACACTACTGGAAGTACAGATGTAGCTCTTTGAACTGAAGATACTAGGTGCTATCTTGTTTCTCTAGAATGCCTTTCAAAGAGTTCCTGTTTCCCTTACTTGGTGACTCACAAAAACTGTGTTCCGAAAGAGGCCAGCAACAGTTCTCAACCAGACAGAAGCAATGTACGTTGAACATTCCAACCAACATACACATATTCTCAAACGATTTCAGCAGATGGAATTATGAGCTTGCTGTGCCCTTGTTGTTCTGTTCCATTGTGTGCTTCAGTGAGCTTTCGAGTTTAAACAGTGGACTAAAGAGCAAACACTGGTTCCAAGAAGGCCAGAGTCTTTTGGGTAGTGTGCTTCAGCTGACACACGAAAGGAAATATATGTGACTTCACGGTTACAGTTGTTTCCTACTTTGTTTCTTGGTAATTCACTGTGAAACTCAGAAAATACTGTGTTTTCAAAGAGGACTGGCCTGTACTTTCTATTGGCTAAAGGAACATTCTTTGAAACAGGAGAGAACATGAACATTTCTAGCAATTATAACAGAAGTTAGAGCTTTCTCCTCTGTCTCCTTGTGGTGATTGTGTTCATTGTGTGATATAGTGACCGGTTACAATGCCATAAGGCAGAAGCAGAGAAAGCGGTAACTGGACATATCTTGTTTCCGTGAAGGCTAAAGCATACACTACTGGAAGTACAGATGTAGCTCTTTGAACTGAAGATACTAGGTGCTATCTAGTTTCTCATGAATGCCTTTCAAAGCGTTCCTGTTTCCCTTACTTGGTGACTCACAAAAACTGTGTTCCGAAAGAGGCCAGCCACAGTTCTCAACCAGACAGAAGCAATGTACGCTGAACATTCCAACCAACATACACATATTCTCAAACGATTTCAACAGATGGAATTATGAGCTTGCTGTGCCCTTGTTGTTCTGTTCCACTGTGTGCTTCAGTGAGCTTTCGAGTTTATACAATGGACTAAAGAGCAAACACTGGTTTCAAGAAGGCCAGAGTCTTTTGGATAGTGTGCTTCAGCTGACACACGAAAGGAAATATATGTGACTTCACGGTTACAGTTGTTTCCTACTTTGTTTCTTGGTAATTCACTGTGAAACTCAGAAAATACTGTGTTTTCAAAGAGGACTGGCCTGTACTTTCTATTGGCTAAAGGAACATTCTTTGAAACAGGAGAGAACATGAACATTTCTAGCAATTATAACAGAAGTTAGAGCTTTTTCCTCTCTCTCCTTGTGGTGATTGCGTTCATTGTGTGAGATAGTGACCGGTTCCAATGCCATAAGGCAGAAGCAGAGAAAGCGGTAACTGGACATATCTTGTTTCCGTGAAGGCTAAAGCATACACTACTGGAAGTACAGATGTAGCTCTTTGAACTGAAGATACTAGGTGCTATCTTGTTTCTCTAGAATGCCTTTCAAAGAGTTCCTGTTTCCCTTACTTGGTGACTCACAAAAACTGTGTTCCGAAAGAGGCCAGCAACAGTTCTCAACCAGACAGAAGCAATGTACGTTGAACATTCCAACCAACATACACATATTCTCAAACGATTTCAGCAGATGGAATTATGAGCTTGCTGTGCCCTTGTTGTTCTGTTCCATTGTGTGCTTCAGTGAGCTTTCGAGTTTAAACAGTGGACTAAAGAGCAAACACTGGTTCCAAGAAGGCCAGAGTCTTTTGGGTAGTGTGCTTCAGCTGACACACGAAAGGAAATATATGTGACTTCACGGTTACAGTTGTTTCCTACTTTGTTTCTTGGTAATTCACTGTGAAACTCAGAAAATACTGTGTTTTCAAAGAGGACTGGCCTGTACTTTCTATTGGCTAAAGGAACATTCTTTGAAACAGGAGAGAACATGAACATTTCTAGCAATTATAACAGAAGTTAGAGCTTTTTCCTCTCTCTCCTTGTGGTGATTGCGTTCATTGTGTGAGATAGTCACCGGTTACAATGCCATAAGGCAGAAGCAGAGAAAGCGGTAACTGGACATATCTTGTTTCCGTGAAGGCTAAAGCATACACTACTGGAAGTACAGATGTAGCTCTTTGAACTGAAGATACTAGGTGCTATCTTATTTCTCTAGAATGCCTTTCAAAGAGTTCCTGTTTCCCTTACTTGGTGACTCACAAAAACTGTGTTCCGAAAGAGGCCAGCAACAGTTCTCAACCAGACAGAAGCAATGTACGTTGAACATTCCAACCAACATACACATATTCTCAAACGATTTCAGCAGATGGAATTATGAGCTTGCTGTGCCCTTGTTGTTCTGTTCCATTGTGTGCTTCAGTGAGCTTTCGAGTTTAAACAGTGGACTAAAGAGCAAACACTGGTTCCAAGAAGGCCAGAGTCTTTTGGGTAGTGTGCTTCAGCTGACACACGAAAGGAAATATATGTGACTTCACGGTTACAGTTGTTTCCTACTTTGTTTCTTGGTAATTCACTGTGAAACTCAGAAAATACTGTGTTTTCAAAGAGGACTGGCCTGTACTTTCTATTGGCTAAAGGAACATTCTTTGAAACAGGAGAGAACATGAACATTTCTAGCAATTATAACAGAAGTTAGGGCTTTTTCCTCTCTCTCCTTGTGGTGATTGCGTTCATTGTGTGAGATAGTCACCGGTTACAATACCATAAGGCAGAAGCAGAGAAAGCGGTAACTGGACATATCTTGTTTCCGTGAAGGCTAAAGCATACACTACTGGAAGTACAGATGTAGCTCTTTGAACTGAAGATACTAGGTGCTATCTTATTTCCCTAGAATGCCTTTCAAAGAGTTCCTGTTTCCCTTACTTGGTGACTCACAAAAACTGTGTTCCGAAAGAGGCCAGCAACAGTTCTCAACCAGACAGAAGCAATGTACGTTGAACATTCCAACCAACATACACATATTCTCAAACGATTTCAGCAGATGGAATTATGAGCTTGCTGTGCCCTTATTGTTCTGTTCCATTGTGTGCTTCAGTGAGCTTTCGAGTTTAAACAGTGGACTAAAGAGCAAACACTGGTTCCAAGAAGGCCAGAGTCTTTTGGGTAGTGTGCTTCAGCTGACACACGAAAGGAAATATATGTGACTTCACGGTTACAGTTGTTTCCTACTTTGTTTCTTGGTAATTCACTGTGAAACTCAGAAAATACTGTGTTTTCAAAGAGGACTGGCCTGTACTTTCTATTGGCTAAAGGAACATTCTTTGAAACAGGAGAGAACATGAACATTTCTAGCAATTATAACAGAAGTTAGAGCTTTTTCCTCTCTCTCCTTGTGGTGATTGCGTTCATTGTGTGAGATAGTCACCGGTTCCAATGCCATAAGGCAGAAGCAGAGAAAGCGGTAACTGGACATATCTTGTTTCCGTGAAGGCTAAAGCATACACTACTGGAAGTACAGATGTAGCTCTTTGAACTGAAGATACTAGGTGCTATCTTATTTCTCTAGAATGCCTTTCAAAGAGTTCCTGTTTCCCTTACTTGGTGACTCACAAAAACTGTGTTCCGAAAGAGGCCAGCAACAGTTCTCAACCAGACAGAAGCAATGTACGTTGAACATTCCAACCAACATACACATATTCTCAAACGATTTCAGCAGATGGAATTATGAGCTTGCTGTGCCCTTGTTGTTCTGTTCCATTGTGTGCTTCAGTGAGCTTTCGAGTTTAAACAGTGGACTAAAGAGCAAACACTGGTTCCAAGAAGGCCAGAGTCTTTTGGGTAGTGTGCTTCAGCTGACACACGAAAGGAAATATATGTGACTTCACGGTTACAGTTGTTTCCTACTTTGTTTCTTGGTAATTCACTGTGAAACTCAGAAAATACTGTGTTTTCAAAGAGGACTGGCCTGTACTTTCTATTGGCTAAAGGAACATTCTTTGAAACAGGAGAGAACATGAACATTTCTAGCAATTATAACAGAAGTTAGAGCTTTTTCCTCTCTCTCCTTGTGGTGATTGCGTTCATTGTGTGAGATAGTCACCGGTTACAATGCCATAAGGCAGAAGCAGAGAAAGCGGTAACTGGACATATCTTGTTTCCGTGAAGGCTAAAGCATACACTACTGGAAGTACAGATGTAGCTCTTTCAACTGAAGATACTAGGTGCTATCTTGTTTCTCTAGAATGCCTTTCAAAGAGTTCCTGTTTCCCTTACTTGGTGACTCACAAAAACTGTGTTCCGAAAGAGGCCAGCAACAGTTCTCAACCAGACAGAAGCAATGTACGTTGAACATTCCAACCAACATACACATATTCTCAAACGATTTCAGCAGATGGAATTATGAGCTTGCTGTGCCCTTGTTGTTCTGTTCCACTGTGTGCTTCAGTGAGCTTTCGAGTTTATTCAATGGACTAAAGAGCAAACACTGGTTTCAAGAAGGCCAGAGTCTTTTGGGTAGTGTGCTTCAGCTGACACACGAAAGGAAATATATGTGACTTCACGGTTACAGTTGTTTCCTACTTTGTTTCTTGGTAATTCACTGTGAAACTCAGAAAATACAGTGTTTTCAAAGAGGACTGGTCTATATATTCTATTGGATAAAGGATCATCCTTTGAAACAGGAGAGAACATGAACATTTCTAGCAATTATAACAGAAGTTAGAGCTTTTTCCTCTCTCTCCTTGTGGTGATTGCGTTCATTGTGTGAGATAGTCACCGGTTACAATACCATAAGGCAGAAGCAGAAAAAGCGGTAACTGTACATATCTTGTTTCCGTGAAGGCTAAAGTATACACTACTGGAAGTACAGATGTAGCTCTTTGAACTGAAGATACTAGGTGCTATCTTGTTTCTCTAGAATGCCTTTCAAAGAGTTCCTGTTTCCCTTACTTGGTGACTCACAAAAACTGTGTTCCGAAAGAGGCCAGCAACAGTTCTCAACCAGACAGAAGCAATGTACGTTGAACATTCCAACCAACATACACATATTCTCAAACGATTTCAGCAGATGGAATTATGAGCTTGCTGTGCCCTTGTTGTTCTGTTCCATTGTGTGCTTCAGTGAGCTTTCGAGTTTAAACAGTGGACTAAAGAGCAAACACTGGTTCCAAGAAGGCCAGAGTCTTTTGGGTAGTGTGCTTCAGCTGACACACGAAAGGAAATATATGTGACTTCACGGTTACAGTTGTTTCCTACTTTGTTTCTTGGTAATTCACTGTGAAACTCAGAAAATACTGTGTTTTCAAAGAGGACTGGCCTGTACTTTCTATTGGCTAAAGGAACATTCTTTGAAACAGGAGAGAACATGAACATTTCTAGCAATTATAACAGAAGTTAGAGCTTTTTCCTCTCTCTCCTTGTGGTGATTGCGTTCATTGTGTGAGATAGTCACCGGTTACAATGCCATAAGGCAGAAGCAGAGAAAGCGGTAACTGGACATATCTTGTTTCCGTGAAGGCTAAAGCATACACTACTGGAAGTACAGATGTAGCTCTTTGAACTGAAGATACTAGGTGCTATCTTGTTTCTCTAGAATGCCTTTCAAAGAGTTCCTGTTTCCCTTACTTGGTGACTCACAAAAACTGTGTTCCGAAAGAGGCCAGCAACAGTTCTCAACCAGACAGAAGCAATGTACGTTGAACATTCCAACCAACATACACATATTCTCAAACGATTTCAGCAGATGGAATTATGAGCTTGCTGTGCCCTTGTTGTTCTGTTCCATTGTGTGCTTCAGTGAGCTTTCGAGTTTAAACAGTGGACTAAAGAGCAAACACTGGTTCCAAGAAGGCCAGAGTCTTTTGGGTAGTGTGCTTCAGCTGACACACGAAAGGAAATATATGTGACTTCACGGTTACAGTTGTTTCCTACTTTGTTTCTTGGTAATTCACTGTGAAACTCAGAAAATACTGTGTTCTCAAAGAGGACTGGCCTGTACTTTCTATTGGCTAAAGGAACATTCTTTGAAACAGGAGAGAACATGAACATTTCTAGCAATTATAACAGAAGTTAGAGCTTTCTCCTCTGTCTCCTTGTGGTGATTGCGTTCATTGTGTGAGATAGTCACCGGTTACAATGCCATAAGGCAGAAGCAGAGAAAGCGGTAACTGGACATATCTTGTTTCCGTGAAGGCTAAAGCATACACTACTGGAAGTACAGATGTAGCTCTTTGAACTGAAGATACTAGGTGCTATCTAGTTTCTCATGAATGCCTTTCAAAGCGTTCCTGTTTCCCTTACTTGGTGACTCACAAAAACTGTGTTCCGAAAGAGGCCAGCAACAGTTCTCAACCAGACAGAAGCAATGTACGCTGAACATTCCAACCAACATACACATATTCTCAAACGATTTCAACAGATGGAATTATGAGCTTGCTGTGCCCTTGTTGTTCTGTTCCACTGTGTGCTTCAGTGAGCTTTCGAGTTTATACAATGGACTAAATAGCAAACACTGGTTTCAAGAAGGCCAGAGTCTTTTGGATAGTGTGCTTCAGCTGACACACGAAAGGAAATATATGTGACTTCACGGTTACAGTTGTTTCCTACTTTGTTTCTTGGTAATTCACTGTGAAACTCAGAAAATACTGTGTTTTCAAAGAGGACTGGCCTGTACTTTCTATTGGCTAAAGGAACATTCTTTGAAACAGGAGAGAACATGAACATTTCTAGCAATTATAACAGAAGTTAGAGCTTTTTCCTCTCTCTCCTTGTGGTGATTGCGTTCATTGTGTGAGATAGTCACCGGTTACAATGCCATAAGGCAGAAGCAGAGAAAGCGGTAACTGGACATATCTTGTTTCCGTGAAGGCTAAAGCATACACTACTGGAAGTACAGATGTAGCTCTTTGAACTGAAGATACTAGGTGCTAT
This sequence comes from Furipterus horrens, assembly GCF_987537825.1. Classification (NCBI taxonomy): domain Eukaryota; kingdom Metazoa; phylum Chordata; class Mammalia; order Chiroptera; family Furipteridae; genus Furipterus; species Furipterus horrens. The sequence goes on from NW_028327173.1 coordinate 100,609,415, forward strand.
CTTGTTTCTCTAGAATGCCTTTCAAAGAGTTCCTGTTTCCCTTACTTGGTGACTCACAAAAACTGTGTTCCGAAAGAGGCCAGCAACAGTTCTCAACCAGACAGAAGCAATGTACGTTGAACATTCCAACCAACATACACATATTCTCAAACGATTTCAGCAGATGGAATTATGAGCTTGCTGTGCCCTTGTTGTTCTGTTCCACTGTGTGCTTCAGTGAGCTTTCGAGTTTATTCAATGGACTAAAGAGCAAACACTGGTTTCAAGAAGGCCAGAGTCTTTTGGGTAGTGTGCTTCAGCTGACACACGAAAGGAAATATATGTGACTTCACGGTTACAGTTGTTTCCTACTTTGTTTCTTGGTAATTCACTGTGAAACTCAGAAAATACTGTGTTTTCAAAGAGGACTGGCCTGTACTTTCTATTGGCTAAAGGAACATTCTTTGAAACAGGAGAGAACATGAACATTTCTAGCAATTATAACAGAAGTTAGAGCTTTCTCCTCTCTCTCCTTGTGGTGATTGCGTTCATTGTGTGAGATAGTGACCGGTTACAATGCCATAAGGCAGAAGCAGAGAAAGCGGTAACTGTACATATCTTGTTTCCGTGAAGGCTAAAGCATACACTACTGGAAGTACAGATGTAGCTCTTTGAACTGAAGATACTAGGTGCTATCTTATTTCTCTAGAATGCCTTTCAAAGAGTTCCTGTTTCCCTTACTTGGTGACTCACAAAAACTGTGTTCCGAAAGAGGCCAGCAACAGTTCTCAACCAGACAGAAGCAATGTACGTTGAACATTCCAACCAACATACACATATTCTCAAACGATTTCAGCAGATGGAATTATGAGCTTGCTGTGCCCTTGTTGTTCTGTTCCATTGTGTGCTTCAGTGAGCTTTCGAGTTTAAACAGTGGACTAAAGAGCAAACACTGGTTCCAAGAAGGCCAGAGTCTTTTGGGTAGTGTGCTTCAGCTGACACACGAAAGGAAATATATGTGACTTCACGGTTACAGTTGTTTCCTAATTTGTTTCTTGGTAATTCACTGTGAAACTCAGAAAATACTGTGTTTTCAAAGAGGACTGGCCTGTACTTTCTATTGGCTAAAGGAACATTCTTTGAAACAGGAGAGAACATGAACATTTCTAGCAATTATAACAGAAGTTAGAGCTTTCTCCTCTGTCTCCTTGTGGTGATTGCGTTCATTGTGTGAGATAGTCACCGGTTACAATGCCATAAGGCAGAAGCAGAGAAAGCGGTAACTGGACATATCTTGTTTCCGTGAAGGCTAAAGCATACACTACTGGAAGTACAGATGTAGCTCTTTGAACTGAAGATACTAGGTGCTATCTAGTTTCTCATGAATGCCTTTCAAAGCGTTCCTGTTTCCCTTACTTGGTGACTCACAAAAACTGTGTTCCGAAAGAGGCCAGCAACAGTTCTCAACCAGACAGAAGCAATGTACGCTGAACATTCCAACCAACATACACATATTCTCAAACGATTTCAACAGATGGAATTATGAGCTTGCTGTGCCCTTGTTGTTCTGTTCCACTGTGTGCTTCAGTGAGCTTTCGAGTTTATACAATGGACTAAAGAGCAAACACTGGTTTCAAGAAGGCCAGAGTCTTTTGGATAGTGTGCTTCAGCTGACACACGAAAGGAAATATATGTGACTTCACGGTTACAGTTGTTTCCTACTTTGTTTCTTGGTAATTCACTGTGAAACTCAGAAAATACTGTGTTTTCAAAGAGGACTGGCCTGTACTTTCTATTGGCTAAAGGAACATTCTTTGAAACAGGAGAGAACATGAACATTTCTAGCAATTATAACAGAAGTTAGAGCTTTTTCCTCTCTCTCCTTGTGGTGATTGCGTTCATTGTGTGAGATAGTCACCGGTTACAATGCCATAAGGCAGAAGCAGAGAAAGCGGTAACTGGACATATCTTGTTTCCGTGAAGGCTAAAGCATACACTACTGGAAGTACAGATGTAGCTCTTTGAACTGAAGATACTAGGTGCTATCTTGTTTCTCTAGAATGCCTTTCAAAGAGTTCCTGTTTCCCTTACTTGGTGACTCACAAAAACTGTGTTCCGAAAGAGGCCAGCAACAGTTCTCAACCAGACAGAAGCAATGTACGTTGAACATTCCAACCAACATACACATATTCTCAAACGATTTCAGCAGATGGAATTATGAGCTTGCTGTGCCCTTGTTGTTCTGTTCCACTGTGTGCTTCAGTGAGCTTTCGAGTTTATTCAATGGACTAAAGAGCAAACACTGGTTCCAAGAAGGCCAGAGTCTTTTGGGTAGTGTGCTTCAGCTGACACACGAAAGGAAATATATGTGACTTCACGGTTACAGTTGTTTCCTACTTTGTTTCTTGGTAATTCACTGTGAAACTCAGAAAATACTGTGTTTTCAAAGAGGACTGGCCTGTACTTTCTATTGGCTAAAGGAACATTCTTTGAAACAGGAGAGAACATGAACATTTCTAGCAATTATAACAGAAGTTAGAGCTTTCTCCTCTCTCTCCTTGTGGTGATTGCGTTCATTGTGTGAGATAGTCACCGGTTACAATGCCATAAGGCAGAAGCAGAGAAAGCGGTAACTGGACATATCTTGTTTCCGTGAAGGCTAAAGCATACACTACTGGAAGTACAGATGTAGCTCTTTGAACTGAAGATACTAGGTGCTATCTTATTTCTCTAGAATGCCTTTCAAAGAGTTCCTGTTTCCCTTACTTGGTGACTCACAAAAACTGTGTTCCGAAAGAGGCCAGCAACAGTTCTCAACCAGACAGAAGCAATGTACGTTGAACATTCCAACCAACATACACATATTCTCAAACGATTTCAGCAGATGGAATTATGAGCTTGCTGTGCCCTTGTTGTTCTGTTCCATTGTGTGCTTCAGTGAGCTTTCGAGTTTAAACAGTGGACTAAAGAGCAAACACTGGTTCCAAGAAGGCCAGAGTCTTTTGGGTAGTGTGCTTCAGCTGACACATGAAAGGAAATATATATGACTTCACGGTTACAGTTGTTTCCTACTTTGTTTCTTGGTAATTCACTGTGAAACTCAGAAAATACTGTGTTTTCAAAGAGGACTGGCCTGTACTTTCTATTGGCTAAAGGAACATTCTTTGAAACAGGAGAGAACATGAACATTTCTAGCAATTATAACAGAAGTTAGAGCTTTCTCCTCTCTCTCCTTGTGGTGATTGCGTTCATTGTGTGAGATAGTCACCGGTTACAATGCCATAAGGCAGAAGCAGAGAAAGCGGTAACTGGACATATCTTGTTTCCGTGAAGGCTAAAGCATACACTACTGGAAGTACAGATGTAGCTCTTTGAACTGAAGATACTAGGTGCTATCTAGTTTCTCATGAATGCCTTTCAAAGCGTTCCTGTTTCCCTTACTTGGTGACTCACAAAAACTGTGTTCCGAAAGAGGCCAGCAACAGTTCTCAACCAGACAGAAGCAATGGACGCTGAACATTCCAACCAACATACACATATTCTCAAACGATTTCAACAGATGGAATTATGAGCTTGCTGTGCCCTTGTTGTTCTGTTCCACTGTGTGCTTCAGTGAGCTTTCGAGTTTAAACAGTGGACTAAAGAGCAAACACTGGTTCCAAGAAGGCCAGAGTCTTTTGGGTAGTGTGCTTCAGCTGACACACGAAAGGAAATATATGTGACTTCACGGTTACAGTTGTTTCCTACTTTGTTTCTTGGTAATTCACTGTGAAACTCAGAAAATACTGTGTTTTCAAAGAGGACTGGCCTGTACTTTCTATTGGCTAAAGGAACATTCTTTGAAACAGGAGAGAACATGAACATTTCTAGCAATTATAACAGAAGTTAGAGCTTTTTCCTCTCTCTCCTTGTGGTGATTGCGTTCATTGTGTGAGATAGTCACCGGTTACAATGCCATAAGGCAGAAGCAGAGAAAGCGGTAACTGGACATATCTTGTTTCCGTGAAGGCTAAAGCATACACTACTGGAAGTACAGATGTAGCTCTTTGAACTGAAGATACTAGGTGCTATCTTATTTCTCTAGAATGCCTTTCAAAGAGTTCCTGTTTCCCTTACTTGGTGACTCACAAAAACTGTGTTCCGAAAGAGGCCAGCAACAGTTCTCAACCAGACAGAAGCAATGTACGTTGAACATTCCAACCAACATACACATATTCTCAAACGATTTCAGCAGATGGAATTATGAGCTTGCTGTGCCCTTGTTGTTCTGTTCCATTGTGTGCTTCAGTGAGCTTTCGAGTTTAAACAGTGGACTAAAGAGGAAACACTGGTTCCAAGAAGGCCAGAGTCTTTTGGGTAGTGTGCTTCAGCTGACACACGAAAGGAAATATATGTGACTTCACGGTTACAGTTGTTTCCTACTTTGTTTCTTGGTAATTCACTGTGAAACTCAGAAAATACTGTGTTTTCAAAGAGGACTGGCCTGTACTTTCTATTGGCTAAAGGAACATTCTTTGAAACAGGAGAGAACATGAACATTTCTAGCAATTATAACAGAAGTTAGAGCTTTTTCCTCTCTCTCCTTGTGGTGATTGCGTTCATTGTGTGAGATAGTCACCGGTTACAATGCCATAAGGCAGAAGCAGAGAAAGCGGTAACTGGACATATCTTGTTTCCGTGAAGGCTAAAGCATACACTACTGGAAGTACAGATGTAGCTCTTTGAACTGAAGATACTAGGTGCTATCTTGTTTCTCTAGAATGCCTTTCAAAGAGTTCCTGTTTCCCTTACTTGGTGACTCACAAAAACTGTGTTCCGAAAGAGGCCAGCAACAGTTCTCAACCAGACAGAAGCAATGTACGTTGAACATTCCAACCAACATACACATATTCTCAAACGATTTCAGCAGATGGAATTATGAGCTTGCTGTGCCCTTGTTGTTCTGTTCCACTGTGTGCTTCAGTGAGCTTTCGAGTTTATTCAATGGACTAAAGAGCAAACACTGGTTTCAAGAAGGCCAGAGTCTTTTGGGTAGTGTGCTTCAGCTGACACACGAAAGGAAATATATGTGACTTCACGGTTACAGTTGTTTCCTACTTTGTTTCTTGGTAATTCACTATGAAACTCAGAAAATACAGTGTTTTCAAAGAGGACTGGTCTATATATTCTATTGGATAAAGGATCATCCTTTGAAACAGGAGAGAACATGAACATTTCTAGCAATTATAACAGAAGTTAGAGCTTTTTCCTCTCTCTCCTTGTGGTGATTGCGTTCATTGTGTGAGATAGTCACCGGTTACAATGCCATAAGGCAGAAGCAGAAAAAGCGGTAACTGTACATATCTTGTTTCCGTGAAGGCTAAAGTATACAGTACTGGAAGTACAGATGTAGCTCTTTGAACTGAAGATACTAGGTGCTATCTTGTTTCTCTAGAATGCCTTTCAAAGAGTTCCTGTTTCCCTTACTTGGTGACTCACAAAAACTGTGTTCCGAAAGAGGCCAGCAACAGTTCTCAACCAGACAGAAGCAATGTACGTTGAACATTCCAACCAACATACACATATTCTCAAACGATTTCAGCAGATGGAATTATGAGCTTGCTGTGCCCTTGTTGTTCTGTTCCATTGTGTGCTTCAGTGAGCTTTCGAGTTTAAACAGTGGACTAAAGAGCAAACACTGGTTCCAAGAAGGCCAGAGTCTTTTGGGTAGTGTGCTTCAGCTGACACACGAAAGGAAATATATGTGACTTCACGGTTACAGTTGTTTCCTACTTTGTTTCTTGGTAATTCACTGTGAAACTCAGAAAATACTGTGTTTTCAAAGAGGACTGGCCTGTACTTTCTATTGGCTAAAGGAACATTCTTTGAAACAGGAGAGAACATGAACATTTCTAGCAATTATAACAGAAGTTAGAGCTTTCTCCTCTCTCTCCTTGTGGTGATTGCGTTCATTGTGTGAGATAGTCACCGGTTACAATGCCATAAGGCAGAAGCAGAGAAAGCGGTAACTGGACATATCTTGTTTCCGTGAAGGCTAAAGCATACACTACTGGAAGTACAGATGTAGCTCTTTGAACTGAAGATACTAGGTGCTATCTTATTTCTCTAGAATGCCTTTCAAAGAGTTCCTGTTTCCCTTACTTGGTGACTCACAAAAACTGTGTTCCGAAAGAGGCCAGCAACAGTTCTCAACCAGACAGAAGCAATGTACGTTGAACATTCCAACCAACATACACATATTCTCAAACGATTTCAGCAGATGGAATTATGAGCTTGCTGTGCCCTTGTTGTTCTGTTCCATTGTGTGCTTCAGTGAGCTTTCGAGTTTAAACAGTGGACTAAAGAGCAAACACTGGTTCCAAGAAGGCCAGAGTCTTTTGGGTAGTGTGCTTCAGCTGACACACGAAAGGAAATATATGTGACTTCACGGTTACAGTTGTTTCCTACTTTGTTTCTTGGTAATTCACTGTGAAACTCAGAAAATACAGTGTTTTCAAAGAGGACTGGTCTATATATTCTATTGGATAAAGGATCATCCTTTGAAACAGGAGAGAACATGAACATTTCTAGCAATTATAACAGAAGTTAGAGCTTTTTCCTCTCTCTCCTTGTGGTGATTGCGTTCATTGTGTGAGATAGTCACCGGTTACAATGCCATAAGGCAGAAGCAGAGAAAGCGGTAACTGGACATATCTTGTTTCCGTGAAGGCTAAAGCATACACTACTGGAAGTACAGATGTAGCTCTTTGAACTGAAGATACTAGGTGCTATCTTGTTTCTCTAGAATGCCTTTCAAAGAGTTCCTGTTTCCCTTACTTGGTGACTCACAAAAACTGTGTTCCGAAAGAGGCCAGCAACAGTTCTCAACCAGACAGAAGCAATGTACGTTGAACATTCCAACCAACATACACATATTCTCAAACGATTTCAGCAGATGGAATTATGAGCTTGCTGTGCCCTTGTTGTTCTGTTCCATTGTGTGCTTCAGTGAGCTTTCGAGTTTAAACAGTGGACTAAAGAGCAAACACTGGTTCCAAGAAGGCCAGAGTCTTTTGGGTAGTGTGCTTCAGCTGACACACGAAAGGAAATATATGTGACTTCACGGTTACAGTTGTTTCCTACTTTGTTTCTTGGTAATTCACTGTGAAACTCAGAAAATACTGTGTTTTCAAAGAGGACTGGCCTGTACTTTCTATTGGCTAAAGGAACATTCTTTGAAACAGGAGAGAACATGAACATTTCTAGCAATTATAACAGAAGTTAGAGCTTTCTCCTCTGTCTCCTTGTGGTGATTGCGTTCATTGTGTGAGATAGTCACCGGTTACAATGCCATAAGGCAGAAGCAGAGAAAGCGGTAACTGGACATATCTTGTTTCCGTGAAGGCTAAAGCATACACTACTGGAAGTACAGATGTAGCTCTTTGAACTGAAGATACTAGGTGCTATCTAGTTTCTCATGAATGCCTTTCAAAGCGTTCCTGTTTCCCTTACTTGGTGACTCACAAAAACTGTGTTCCGAAAGAGGCCAGCAACAGTTCTCAACCAGACAGAAGCAATGTACGCTGAACATTCCAACCAACATACACATATTCTCAAACGATTTCAACAGATGGAATTATGAGCTTGCTGTGCCCTTGTTGTTCTGTTCCACTGTGTGCTTCAGTGAGCTTTCGAGTTTAAACAGTGGACTAAAGAGCAAACACTGGTTCCAAGAAGGCCAGAGTCTTTTGGGTAGTGTGCTTCAGCTGACACACGAAAGGAAATATATGTGACTTCACGGTTACAGTTGTTTCCTACTTTGTTTCTTGGTAATTCACTGTGAAACTCAGAAAATACTGTGTTTTCAAAGAGGACTGGCCTGTACTTTCTATTGGCTAAAGGAACATTCTTTGAAACAGGAGAGAACATGAACATTTCTAGCAATTATAACAGAAGTTAGAGCTTTTTCCTCTCTCTCCTTGTGGTGATTGCGTTCATTGTGTGAGATAGTCACCGGTTACAATGCCATAAGGCAGAAGCAGAGAAAGCGGTAACTGGACATATCTTGTTTCCGTGAAGGCTAAAGCATACACTACTGGAAGTACAGATGTAGCTCTTTGAACTGAAGATACTAGGTGCTATCTTGTTTCTCTAGAATGCCTTTCAAAGAGTTCCTGTTTCCCTTACTTGGTGACTCACAAAAACTGTGTTCCGAAAGAGGCCAGCAACAGTTCTCAACCAGACAGAAGCAATGTACGTTGAACATTCCAACCAACATACACATATTCTCAAACGATTTCAGCAGATGGAATTATGAGCTTGCTGTGCCCTTGTTGTTCTGTTCCACTGTGTGCTTCAGTGAGCTTTCGAGTTTATTCAATGGACTAAAGAGCAAACACTGGTTTCAAGAAGGCCAGAGTCTTTTGGGTAGTGTGCTTCAGCTGACACACGAAAGGAAATATATGTGACTTCACGGTTACAGTTGTTTCCTACTTTGTTTCTTGGTAATTCACTGTGAAACTCAGAAAATACAGTGTTTTCAAAGAGGACTGGCCTGTACTTTCTATTGGCTAAAGGAACATTCTTTGAAACAGGAGAGAACATGAACATTTCTAGCAATTATAACAGAAGTTAGAGCTTTTTCCTCTCTCTCCTTGTGGTGATTGCGTTCATTGTGTGAGATAGTCACCGGTTACAATGCCATAAGGCAGAAGCAGAGAAAGCGGTAACTGGACATATCTTGTTTCCGTGAAGGCTAAAGCATACACTACTGGAAGTACAGATGTAGCTCTTTGAACTGAAGATACTAGGTGCTATCTTATTTCTCTAGAATGCCTTTCAAAGAGTTCCTGTTTCCCTTACTTGGTGACTCACAAAAACTGTGTTCCGAAAGAGGCCAGCAACAGTTCTCAACCAGACAGAAGCAATGTACGTTGAACATTCCAACCAACATACACATATTCTCAAACGATTTCAGCAGATGGAATTATGAGCTTGCTGTGCCCTTGTTGTTCTGTTCCATTGTGTGCTTCAGTGAGCTTTCGAGTTTAAACAGTGGACTAAAGAGCAAACACTGGTTCCAAGAAGGCCAGAGTCTTTTGGGTAGTGTGCTTCAGCTGACACACGAAAGGAAATATATGTGACTTCACGGTTACAGTTGTTTCCTACTTTGTTTCTTGGTAATTCACTGTGAAACTCAGAAAATACTGTGTTTTCAAAGAGGACTGGCCTGTACTTTCTATTGGCTAAAGGAACATTCTTTGAAACAGGAGAGAACATGAACATTTCTAGCAATTATAACAGAAGTTAGAGCTTTTTCCTCTCTCTCCTTGTGGTGATTGCGTTCATTGTGTGAGATAGTCACCGGTTACAATGCCATAAGGCAGAAGCAGAGAAAGCGGTAACTGGACATATCTTGTTTCCGTGAAGGCTAAAGCATACACTACTGGAAGTACAGATGTAGCTCTTTGAACTGAAGATACTAGGTGCTATCTTATTTCTCTAGAATGCCTTTCAAAGAGTTCCTGTTTCCCTTACTTGGTGACTCACAAAAACTGTGTTCCGAAAGAGGCCAGCAACAGTTCTCAACCAGACAGAAGCAATGTACGTTGAACATTCCAACCAACATACACATATTCTCAAACGATTTCAGCAGATGGAATTATGAGCTTGCTGTGCCCTTGTTGTTCTGTTCCATTGTGTGCTTCAGTGAGCTTTCGAGTTTAAACAGTGGACTAAAGAGCAAACACTGGTTCCAAGAAGGCCAGAGTCTTTTGGGTAGTGTGCTTCAGCTGACACACGAAAGGAAATATATGTGACTTCACGGTTACAGTTGTTTCCTACTTTGTTTCTTGGTAATTCACTGTGAAACTCAGAAAATACTGTGTTTTCAAAGAGGACTGGCCTGTACTTTCTATTGGCTAAAGGAACATTCTTTGAAACAGGAGAGAACATGAACATTTCTAGCAATTATAACAGAAGTTAGAGCTTTTTCCTCTCTCTCCTTGTGGTGATTGCGTTCATTGTGTGAGATAGTCACCGGTTACAATGCCATAAGGCAGAAGCAGAGAAAGCGGTAACTGGACATATCTTGTTTCCGTGAAGGCTAAAGCATACACTACTGGAAGTACAGATGTAGCTCTTTGAACTGAAGATACTAGGTGCTATCTTGTTTCTCTAGAATGCCTTTCAAAGAGTTCCTGTTTCCCTTACTTGGTGACTCACAAAAACTGTGTTCCGAAAGAGGCCAGCAACAGTTCTCAACCAGACAGAAGCAATGTACGTTGAACATTCCAACCAACATACACATATTCTCAAACGATTTCAGCAGATGGAATTATGAGCTTGCTGTGCCCTTGTTGTTCTGTTCCACTGTGTGCTTCAGTGAGCTTTCGAGTTTATTCAATGGACTAAAGAGCAAACACTGGTTTCAAGAAGGCCAGAGTCTTTTGGGTAGTGTGCTTCAGCTGACACACGAAAGGAAATATATGTGACTTCACGGTTACAGTTGTTTCCTACTTTGTTTCTTGGTAATTCACTGTGAAACTCAGAAAATACAGTGTTTTCAAAGAGGACTGGCCTGTACTTTCTATTGGCTAAAGGAACATTCTTTGAAACAGGAGAGAACATGAACATTTCTAGCAATTATAACAGAAGTTAGAGCTTTTTCCTCTCTCTCCTTGTGGTGATTGCGTTCATTGTGTGAGATAGTCACCGGTTACAATGCCATAAGGCAGAAGCAGAGAAAGCGGTAACTGGACATATCTTGTTTCCGTGAAGGCTAAAGCATACACTACTGGAAGTACAGATGTAGCTCTTTGAACTGAAGATACTAGGTGCTATCTTATTTCTCTAGAATGCCTTTCAAAGAGTTCCTGTTTCCCTTACTTGGTGACTCACAAAAACTGTGTTCCGAAAGAGGCCAGCAACAGTTCTCAACCAGACAGAAGCAATGTACGTTGAACATTCCAACCAACATACACATATTCTCAAACGATTTCAGCAGATGGAATTATGAGCTTGCTGTGCCCTTGTTGTTCTGTTCCATTGTGTGCTTCAGTGAGCTTTCGAGTTTAAACAGTGGACTAAAGAGCAAACACTGGTTCCAAGAAGGCCAGAGTCTTTTGGGTAGTGTGCTTCAGCTGACACACGAAAGGAAATATATGTGACTTCACGGTTACAGTTGTTTCCTACTTTGTTTCTTGGTAATTCACTGTGAAACTCAGAAAATACTGTGTTTTCAAAGAGGACTGGCCTGTACTTTCTATTGGCTAAAGGAACATTCTTTGAAACAGGAGAGAACATGAACATTTCTAGCAATTATAACAGAAGTTAGAGCTTTTTCCTCTCTCTCCTTGTGGTGATTGCGTTCATTGTGTGAGATAGTCACCGGTTACAATGCCATAAGGCAGAAGCAGAGAAAGCGGTAACTGGACATATCTTGTTTCCGTGAAGGCTAAAGCATACACTACTGGAAGTACAGATGTAGCTCTTTGAACTGAAGATACTAGGTGCTATCTTATTTCTCTAGAATGCCTTTCAAAGAGTTCCTGTTTCCCTTACTTGGTGACTCACAAAAACTGTGTTCCGAAAGAGGCCAGCAACAGTTCTCAACCAGACAGAAGCAATGTACGTTGAACATTCCAACCAACATACACATATTCTCAAACGATTTCAGCAGATGGAATTATGAGCTTGCTGTGCCCTTGTTGTTCTGTTCCATTGTGTGCTTCAGTGAGCTTTCGAGTTTAAACAGTGGACTAAAGAGCAAACACTGGTTCCAAGAAGGCCAGAGTCTTTTGGGTAGTGTGCTTCAGCTGACACACGAAAGGAAATATATGTGACTTCACGGTTACAGTTGTTTCCTACTTTGTTTCTTGGTAATTCACTGTGAAACTCAGAAAATACTGTGTTTTCAAAGAGGACTGGCCTGTACTTTCTATTGGCTAAAGGAACATTCTTTGAAACAGGAGAGAACATGAACATTTCTAGCAATTATAACAGAAGTTAGAGCTTTCTCCTCTCTCTCCTTGTGGTGATTGCGTTCATTGTGTGAGATAGTCACCGGTTACAATGCCATAAGGCAGAAGCAGAGAAAGCGGTAACTGGACATATCTTGTTTCCGTGAAGGCTAAAGCATACACTACTGGAAGTACAGATGTAGCTCTTTGAACTGAAGATACTAGGTGCTATCTAGTTTCTCATGAATGCCTTTCAAAGAGTTCCTGTTTCCCTTACTTGGTGACTCACAAAAACTGTGTTCCGAAAGAGGCCAGCAACAGTTCTCAACCAGACAGAAGCAATGTACGTTGAACATTCCAACCAACATACACATATTCTCAAACGATTTCAGCAGATGGAATTATGAGCTTGCTGTGCCCTTGTTGTTCTGTTCCATTGTGTGCTTCAGTGAGCTTTCGAGTTTAAACAGTGGACTAAAGAGCAAACACTGGTTCCAAGAAGGCCAGAGTCTTTTGGGTAGTGTGCTTCAGCTGACACACGAAAGGAAATATATGTGACTTCACGGTTACAGTTGTTTCCTACTTTGTTTCTTGGTAATTCACTGTGAAACTCAGAAAATACTGTGTTTTCAAAGAGGACTGGCCTGTACTTTCTATTGGCTAAAGGAACATTCTTTGAAACAGGAGAGAACATGAACATTTCTAGCAATTATAACAGAAGTTAGAGCTTTTTCCTCTCTCTCCTTGTGGTGATTGCGTTCATTGTGTGAGATAGTCACCGGTTACAATGCCATAAGGCAGAAGCAGAGAAAGCGGTAACTGGACATATCTTGTTTCCGTGAAGGCTAAAGCATACACTACTGGAAGTACAGATGTAGCTCTTTGAACTGAAGATACTAGGTGCTATCTAGTTTCTCATGAATGCCTTTCAAAGCGTTCCTGTTTCCCTTACTTGGTGACTCACAAAAACTGTGTTCCGAAAGAGGCCAGCAACAGTTCTCAACCAGACAGAAGCAATGTACGCTGAACATTCCAACCAACATACACATATTCTCAAACGATTTCAACAGATGGAATTATGAGCTTGCTGTGCCCTTGTTGTTCTGTTCCACTGTGTGCTTCAGTGAGCTTTCGAGTTTAAACAGTGGACTAAAGAGCAAACACTGGTTCCAAGAAGGCCAGAGTCTTTTGGGTAGTGTGCTTCAGCTGACACACGAAAGGAAATATATGTGACTTCACGGTTACAGTTGTTTCCTACTTTGTTTCTTGGTAATTCACTGTGAAACTCAGAAAATACTGTGTTTTCAAAGAGGACTGGCCTGTACTTTCTATTGGCTAAAGGAACATTCTTTGAAACAGGAGAGAACATGAACATTTCTAGCAATTATAACAGAAGTTAGAGCTTTTTCCTCTCTCTCCTTGTGGTGATTGCGTTCATTGTGTGAGATAGTCACCGGTTACAATGCCATAAGGCAGAAGCAGAGAAAGCGGTAACTGGACATATCTTGTTTCCGTGAAGGCTAAAGCATACACTACTGGAAGTACAGATGTAGCTCTTTGAACTGAAGATACTAGGTGCTATCTTGTTTCTCTAGAATGCCTTTCAAAGAGTTCCTGTTTCCCTTACTTGGTGACTCACAAAAACTGTGTTCCGAAAGAGGCCAGCAACAGTTCTCAACCAGACAGAAGCAATGTACGTTGAACATTCCAACCAACATACACATATTCTCAAACGATTTCAGCAGATGGAATTATGAGCTTGCTGTGCCCTTGTTGTTCTGTTCCACTGTGTGCTTCAGTGAGCTTTCGAGTTTATTCAATGGACTAAAGAGCAAACACTGGTTTCAAGAAGGCCAGAGTCTTTTGGGTAGTGTGCTTCAGCTGACACACGAAAGGAAATATATGTGACTTCACGGTTACAGTTGTTTCCTACTTTGTTTCTTGGTAATTCACTGTGAAACTCAGAAAATACAGTGTTTTCAAAGAGGACTGGCCTGTACTTTCTATTGGCTAAAGGAACATTCTTTGAAACAGGAGAGAACATGAACATTTCTAGCAATTATAACAGAAGTTAGAGCTTTTTCCTCTCTCTCCTTGTGGTGATTGCGTTCATTGTGTGAGATAGTCACCGGTTACAATGCCATAAGGCAGAAGCAGAGAAAGCGGTAACTGGACATATCTTGTTTCCGTGAAGGCTAAAGCATACACTACTGGAAGTACAGATGTAGCTCTTTGAACTGAAGATACTAGGTGCTATCTTATTTCTCTAGAATGCCTTTCAAAGAGTTCCTGTTTCCCTTACTTGGTGACTCACAAAAACTGTGTTCCGAAAGAGGCCAGCAACAGTTCTCAACCAGACAGAAGCAATGTACGTTGAACATTCCAACCAACATACACATATTCTCAAACGATTTCAGCAGATGGAATTATGAGCTTGCTGTGCCCTTGTTGTTCTGTTCCATTGTGTGCTTCAGTGAGCTTTCGAGTTTAAACAGTGGACTAAAGAGCAAACACTGGTTCCAAGAAGGCCAGAGTCTTTTGGGTAGTGTGCTTCAGCTGACACACGAAAGGAAATATATGTGACTTCACGGTTACAGTTGTTTCCTACTTTGTTTCTTGGTAATTCACTGTGAAACTCAGAAAATACTGTGTTTTCAAAGAGGACTGGCCTGTACTTTCTATTGGCTAAAGGAACATTCTTTGAAACAGGAGAGAACATGAACATTTCTAGCAATTATAACAGAAGTTAGAGCTTTTTCCTCTCTCTCCTTGTGGTGATTGCGTTCATTGTGTGAGATAGTCACCGGTTACAATGCCATAAGGCAGAAGCAGAGAAAGCGGTAACTGGACATATCTTGTTTCCGTGAAGGCTAAAGCATACACTACTGGAAGTACAGATGTAGCTCTTTGAACTGAAGATACTAGGTGCTATCTTATTTCTCTAGAATGCCTTTCAAAGAGTTCCTGTTTCCCTTACTTGGTGACTCACAAAAACTGTGTTCCGAAAGAGGCCAGCAACAGTTCTCAACCAGACAGAAGCAATGTACGTTGAACATTCCAACCAACATACACATATTCTCAAACGATTTCAGCAGATGGAATTATGAGCTTGCTGTGCCCTTGTTGTTCTGTTCCATTGTGTGCTTCAGTGAGCTTTCGAGTTTAAACAGTGGACTAAAGAGCAAACACTGGTTCCAAGAAGGCCAGAGTCTTTTGGGTAGTGTGCTTCAGCTGACACACGAAAGGAAATATATGTGACTTCACGGTTACAGTTGTTTCCTACTTTGTTTCTTGGTAATTCACTGTGAAACTCAGAAAATACTGTGTTTTCAAAGAGGACTGGCCTGTACTTTCTATTGGCTAAAGGAACATTCTTTGAAACAGGAGAGAACATGAACATTTCTAGCAATTATAACAGAAGTTAGAGCTTTCTCCTCTCTCTCCTTGTGGTGATTGCGTTCATTGTGTGAGATAGTCACCGGTTACAATGCCATAAGGCAGAAGCAGAGAAAGCGGTAACTGGACATATCTTGTTTCCGTGAAGGCTAAAGCATACACTACTGGAAGTACAGATGTAGCTCTTTGAACTGAAGATACTAGGTGCTATCTAGTTTCTCATGAATGCCTTTCAAAGAGTTCCTGTTTCCCTTACTTGGTGACTCACAAAAACTGTGTTCCGAAAGAGGCCAGCAACAGTTCTCAACCAGACAGAAGCAATGTACGTTGAACATTCCAACCAACATACACATATTCTCAAACGATTTCAGCAGATGGAATTATGAGCTTGCTGTGCCCTTGTTGTTCTGTTCCATTGTGTGCTTCAGTGAGCTTTCGAGTTTAAACAGTGGACTAAAGAGCAAACACTGGTTCCAAGAAGGCCAGAGTCTTTTGGGTAGTGTGCTTCAGCTGACACACGAAAGGAAATATATGTGACTTCACGGTTACAGTTGTTTCCTACTTTGTTTCTTGGTAATTCACTGTGAAACTCAGAAAATACTGTGTTTTCAAAGAGGACTGGCCTGTACTTTCTATTGGCTAAAGGAACATTCTTTGAAACAGGAGAGAACATGAACATTTCTAGCAATTATAACAGAAGTTAGAGCTTTCTCCTCTCTCTCCTTGTGGTGATTGCGTTCATTGTGTGAGATAGTCACCGGTTACAATGCCATAAGGCAGAAGCAGAGAAAGCGGTAACTGGACATATCTTGTTTCCGTGAAGGCTAAAGCATACACTACTGGAAGTACAGATGTAGCTCTTTGAACTGAAGATACTAGGTGCTATCTAGTTTCTCATGAATGCCTTTCAAAGCGTTCCTGTTTCCCTTACTTGGTGACTCACAAAAACTGTGTTCCGAAAGAGGCCAGCAACAGTTCTCAACCAGACAGAAGCAATGTACGCTGAACATTCCAACCAACATACACATATTCTCAAACGATTTCAACAGATGGAATTATGAGCTTGCTGTGCCCTTGTTGTTCTGTTCCACTGTGTGCTTCAGTGAGCTTTCGAGTTTAAACAGTGGACTAAAGAGCAAACACTGGTTCCAAGAAGGCCAGAGTCTTTTGGGTAGTGTGCTTCAGCTGACACACGAAAGGAAATATATGTGACTTCACGGTTACAGTTGTTTCCTACTTTGTTTCTTGGTAATTCACTGTGAAACTCAGAAAATACTGTGTTTTCAAAGAGGACTGGCCTGTACTTTCTACTGGCTAAAGGAACATTCTTTGAAACAGGAGAGAACATGAACATTTCTAGCAATTATAACAGAAGTTAGAGCTTTTTCCTCTCTCTCCTTGTGGTGATTGCGTTCATTGTGTGAGATAGTCACCGGTTACAATGCCATAAGGCAGAAGCAGAGAAAGCGGTAACTGGACATATCTTGTTTCCGTGAAGGCTAAAGCATACACTACTGGAAGTACAGATGTAGCTCTTTGAACTGAAGATACTAGGTGCTATCTTATTTCTCTAGAATGCCTTTCAAAGAGTTCCTGTTTCCCTTACTTGGTGACTCACAAAAACTGTGTTCCGAAAGAGGCCAGCAACAGTTCTCAACCAGACAGAAGCAATGTACGTTGAACATTCCAACCAACATACACATATTCTCAAACGATTTCAGCAGATGGAATTATGAGCTTGCTGTGCCCTTGTTGTTCTGTTCCATTGTGTGCTTCAGTGAGCTTTCGAGTTTAAACAGTGGACTAAAGAGCAAACACTGGTTCCAAGAAGGCCAGAGTCTTTTGGGTAGTGTGCTTCAGCTGACACACGAAAGGAAATATATGTGACTTCACGGTTACAGTTGTTTCCTACTTTGTTTCTTGGTAATTCACTGTGAAACTCAGAAAATACTGTGTTTTCAAAGAGGACTGGCCTGTACTTTCTATTGGCTAAAGGAACATTCTTTGAAACAGGAGAGAACATGAACATTTCTAGCAATTATAACAGAAGTTAGAGCTTTCTCCTCTGTCTCCTTGTGGTGATTGTGTTCATTGTGTGAGATAGTCACCGGTTACAATGCCATAAGGCAGAAGCAGAGAAAGCGGTAACTGGACATATCTTGTTTCCGTGAAGGCTAAAGCATACACTACTGGAAGTACAGATGTAGCTCTTTGAACTGAAGATACTAGGTGCTATCTAGTTTCTCATGAATGCCTTTCAAAGCGTTCCTGTTTCCCTTACTTGGTGACTCACAAAAACTGTGTTCCGAAAAAGGCCAGCAACAGTTCTCAACCAGACAGAAGCAATGTACGCTGAACATTCCAACCAACATACACATATTCTCAAACGATTTCAACAGATGGAATTATGAGCTTGCTGTGCCCTTGTTGTTCTGTTCCACTGAGTGCTTCAGTGAGCTTTCGAGTTTATACAATGGACTAAAGAGCAAACACTGGTTTCAAGAAGGCCAGAGTCTTTTGGATAGTGTGCTTCAGCTGACACACGAAAGGAAATATATGTGACTTCACGGTTACAGTTGTTTCCTACTTTGTTTCTTGGTAATTCACTGTGAAACTCAGAAAATACTGTGTTTTCAAAGAGGACTGGCCTGTACTTTCTATTGGCTAAAGGAACATTCTTTGAAACAGGAGAGAACATGAACATTTCTAGCAATTATAACAGAAGTTAGAGCTTTTTCCTCTCTCTCCTTGTGGTGATTGCGTTCATTGTGTGAGATAGTCACCGGTTACAATGCCATAAGGCAGAAGCAGAGAAAGCGGTAACTGGACATATCTTGTTTCCGTGAAGGCTAAAGCATACACTACTGGAAGTACAGATGTAGCTCTTTGAACTGAAGATACTAGGTGCTATCTTATTTCTCTAGAATGCCTTTCAAAGAGTTCCTGTTTCCCTTACTTGGTGACTCACAAAAACTGTGTTCCGAAAGAGGCCAGCAACAGTTCTCAACCAGACAGAAGCAATGTACGTTGAACATTCCAACCAACATACACATATTCTCAAACGATTTCAGCAGATGGAATTATGAGCTTGCTGTGCCCTTGTTGTTCTGTTCCACTGTGTGCTTCAGTGAGCTTTCGAGTTTATTCAATGGACTAAAGAGCAAACACTGGTTTCAAGAAGGCCAGAGTCTTTTGGGTAGTGTGCTTCAGCTGACACACGAAAGGAAATATATGTGACTTCACGGTTACAGTTGTTTCCTACTTTGTTTCTTGGTAATTCACTGTGAAACTCAGAAAATACAGTGTTTTCAAAGAGGACTGGTCTATATATTCTATTGGATAAAGGATCATCCTTTGAAACAGAATAGAACATGAACATTTCTAGCAATTATAACAGAAGTTAGAGCTTTTTCCTCTCTCTCCTTGTGGTGATTGCGTTCATTGTGTGAGATAGTCACCGGTTACAATGCCATAAGGCAGAAGCAGAGAAAGCGGTAACTGGACATATCTTGTTTCCGTGAAGGCTAAAGCATACACTACTGGAAGTACAGATGTAGCTCTTTGAACTGAAGATACTAGGTGCTATCTTATTTCTCTAGAATGCCTTTCAAAGAGTTCCTGTTTCCCTTACTTGGTGACTCACAAAAACTGTGTTCCGAAAGAGGCCAGCAACAGTTCTCAACCAGACGGAAGCAATGTACGTTGAACATTCCAACCAACATACACATATTCTCAAACGATTTCAGCAGATGGAATTATGAGCTTGCTGTGCCCTTGTTGTTCTGTTCCATTGTGTGCTTCAGTGAGCTTTCGAGTTTAAACAGTGGACTAAAGAGCAAACACTGGTTCCAAGAAGGCCAGAGTCTTTTGGGTAGTGTGCTTCAGCTGACACACGAAAGGAAATATATGTGACTTCACGGTTACAGTTGTTTCCTACTTTGTTTCTTGGTAATTCACTGTGAAACTCAGAAAATACTGTGTTTTCAAAGAGGACTGGCCTGTACTTTCTATTGGCTAAAGGAACATTCTTTGAAACAGGAGAGAACATGAACATTTCTAGCAATTATAACAGAAGTTAGAGCTTTTTCCTCTCTCTCCTTGTGGTGATTGCGTTCATTGTGTGAGATAGTCACCGGTTACAATGCCATAAGGCAGAAGCAGAGAAAGCGGTAACTGGACATATCTTGTTTCCGTGAAGGCTAAAGCATACACTACTGGAAGTACAGATGTAGCTCTTTGAACTGAAGATACTAGGTGCTATCTTATTTCTCTAGAATGCCTTTCAAAGAGTTCCTGTTTCCCTTACTTGGTGACTCACAAAAACTGTGTTCCGAAAGAGGCCAGCAACAGTTCTCAACCAGACAGAAGCAATGTACGTTGAACATTCCAACCAACATACACATATTCTCAAACGATTTCAGCAGATGGAATTATGAGCTTGCTGTGCCCTTGTTGTTCTGTTCCATTGTGTGCTTCAGTGAGCTTTCGAGTTTAAACAGTGGACTAAAGAGCAAACACTGGTTCCAAGAAGGCCAGAGTCTTTTGGGTAGTGTGCTTCAGCTGACACACGAAAGGAAATATATGTGACTTCACGGTTACAGTTGTTTCCTACTTTGTTTCTTGGTAATTCACTGTGAAACTCAGAAAATACTGTGTTTTCAAAGAGGACTGGCCTGTACTTTCTATTGGCTAAAGGAACATTCTTTGAAACAGGAGAGAACATGAACATTTCTAGCAATTATAACAGAAGTTAGAGCTTTCTCCTCTGTCTCCTTGTGGTGATTGTGTTCATTGTGTGAGATAGTCACCGGTTACAATGCCATAAGGCAGAAGCAGAGAAAGCGGTAACTGGACATATCTTGTTTCCGTGAAGGCTAAAGCATACACTACTGGAAGTACAGATGTAGCTCTTTGAACTGAAGATACTAGGTGCTATCTAGTTTCTCATGAATGCCTTTCAAAGCGTTCCTGTTTCCCTTACTTGGTGACTCACAAAAACTGTGTTCCGAAAGAGGCCAGCAACAGTTCTCAACCAGACAGAAGCAATGTACGCTGAACATTCCAACCAACATACACATATTCTCAAACGATTTCAACAGATGGAATTATGAGCTTGCTGTGCCCTTGTTGTTCTGTTCCACTGTGTGCTTCAGTGAGCTTTCGAGTTTATACAATGGACTAAAGAGCAAACACTGGTTTCAAGAAGGCCAGAGTCTTTTGGATAGTGTGCTTCAGCTGACACACGAAAGGAAATATATGTGACTTCACGGTTACAGTAGTTTCCTACTTTGTTTCTTGGTAATTCACTGTGAAACTCAGAAAATACTGTGTTTTCAAAGAGGACTGGCCTGTACTTTCTATTGGCTAAAGGAACATTCTTTGAAACAGGAGAGAACATGAACATTTCTAGCAATTATAACAGAAGTTAGAGCTTTTTCCTCTCTCTCCTTGTGGTGATTGCGTTCATTGTGTGAGATAGTCACCGGTTACAATGCCATAAGGCAGAAGCAGAGAAAGCGGTAACTGGACATATCTTGTTTCCGTGAAGGCTAAAGCATACACTACTGGAAGTACAGATGTAGCTCTTTGAACTGAAGATACTAGGTGCTATCTTGTTTCTCTAGAATGCCTTTCAAAGAGTTCCTGTTTCCCTTACTTGGTGACTCACAAAAACTGTGTTCCGAAAGAGGCCAGCAACAGTTCTCAACCAGACAGAAGCAATGTACGTTGAACATTCCAACCAACATACACATATTCTCAAACGATTTCAGCAGATGGAATTATGAGCTTGCTGTGCCCTTGTTGTTCTGTTCC
The DNA here is from genome assembly GCF_987537825.1 of Furipterus horrens. Lineage (NCBI taxonomy): Eukaryota > Metazoa > Chordata > Mammalia > Chiroptera > Furipteridae > Furipterus > Furipterus horrens. Next base: position 100,630,543 of record NW_028327173.1, read on the forward strand.
ACTGTGTGCTTCAGTGAGCTTTCGAGTTTATTCAATGGACTAAAGAGCAAACACTGGTTTCAAGAAGGCCAGAGTCTTTTGGGTAGTGTGCTTCAGCTGACACACGAAAGGAAATATATGTGACTTCACGGTTACAGTTGTTTCCTACTTTGTTTCTTGGTAACTCACTGTGAAACTCAGAAAATACAGTGTTTTCAAAGAGGACTGGTCTATATATTCTATTGGATAAAGGATCATCCTTTGAAACAGGAGAGAACATGAACATTTCTAGCAATTATAACAGAAGTTAGAGCTTTTTCCTCTCTCTCCTTGTGGTGATTGCGTTCATTGTGTGAGATAGTCACCGGTTACAATGCCATAAGGCAGAAGCAGAGAAAGCGGTAACTGGACATATCTTGTTTCCGTGAAGGCTAAAGCATACACTACTGGAAGTACAGATGTAGCTCTTTGAACTGAAGATACTAGGTGCTATCTTATTTCTCTAGAATGCCTTTCAAAGAGTTCCTGTTTCCCTTACTTGGTGACTCACAAAAACTGTGTTCCGAAAGAGGCCAGCAACAGTTCTCAACCAGACAGAAGCAATGTACGTTGAACATTCCAACCAACATACACATATTCTCAAACGATTTCAGCAGATGGAATTATGAGCTTGCTGTGCCCTTGTTGTTCTGTTCCATTGTGTGCTTCAGTGAGCTTTCGAGTTTAAACAGTGGACTAAAGAGCAAACACTGGTTCCAAGAAGGCCAGAGTCTTTTGGGTAGTGTGCTTCAGCTGACACACGAAAGGAAATATATGTGACTTCACGGTTACAGTTGTTTCCTACTTTGTTTCTTGGTAATTCACTGTGAAACTCAGAAAATACTGTGTTTTCAAAGAGGACTGGCCTGTACTTTCTATTGGCTAAAGGAACATTCTTTGAAACAGGAGAGAACATGAACATTTCTAGCAATTATAACAGAAGTTAGAGCTTTTTCCTCTCTCTCCTTGTGGTGATTGCGTTCATTGTGTGAGATAGTCACCGGTTACAATGCCATAAGGCAGAAGCAGAGAAAGCGGTAACTGGACATATCTTGTTTAAGTGAAGGCTAAAGCATACACTACTGGAAGTACAGATGTAGCTCTTTGAACTGAAGATACTAGGTGCTATCTTATTTCTCTAGAATGCCTTTCAAAGAGTTCCTGTTTCCCTTACTTGGTGACTCACAAAAACTGTGTTCCGAAAGAGGCCAGCAACAGTTCTCAACCAGACAGAAGCAATGTACGTTGAACATTCCAACCAACATACACATATTCTCAAACGATTTCAGCAGATGGAATTATGAGCTTGCTGTGCCCTTGTTGTTCTGTTCCATTGTGTGCTTCAGTGAGCTTTCGAGTTTAAACAGTGGACTAAAGAGCAAACACTGGTTCCAAGAAGGCCAGAGTCTTTTGGGTAGTGTGCTTCAGCTGACACACGAAAGGAAATATATGTGACTTCACGGTTACAGTTGTTTCCTACTTTGTTTCTTGGTAATTCACTGTGAAACTCAGAAAATACTGTGTTTTCAAAGAGGACTGGCCTGTACTTTCTATTGGCTAAAGGAACATTCTTTGAAACAGGAGAGAACATGAACATTTCTAGCAATTATAACAGAAGTTAGAGCTTTCTCCTCTCTCTCCTTGTGGTGATTGCGTTCATTGTGTGAGATAGTCACCGGTTACAATGCCATAAGGCAGAAGCAGAGAAAGCGGTAACTGGACATATCTTGTTTCCGTGAAGGCTAAAGCATACACTACTGGAAGTACAGATGTAGCTCTTTGAACTGAAGATACTAGGTGCTATCTAGTTTCTCATGAATGCCTTTCAAAGCGTTCCTGTTTCCCTTACTTGGTGACTCACAAAAACTGTGTTCCGAAAGAGGCCAGCAACAGTTCTCAACCAGACAGAAGCAATGTACGCTGAACATTCCAACCAACATACACATATTCTCAAACGATTTCAGCAGATGGAATTATGAGCTTGCTGTGCCCTTGTTGTTCTGTTCCACTGTGTGCTTCAGTGAGCTTTCGAGTTTAAACAGTGGACTAAAGAGCAAACACTGGTTCCAAGAAGGCCAGAGTCTTTTGGGTAGTGTGCTTCAGCTGACACACGAAAGGAAATATATGTGACTTCACGGTTACAGTTGTTTCCTACTTTGTTTCTTGGTAATTCACTGTGAAACTCAGAAAATACTGTGTTTTCAAAGAGGACTGGCCTGTACTTTCTATTGGCTAAAGGAACATTCTTTGAAACAGGAGAGAACATGAACATTTCTAGCAATTATAACAGAAGTTAGAGCTTTTTCCTCTCTCTCCTTGTGGTGATTGCGTTCATTGTGTGAGATAGTCACCGGTTACAATGCCATAAGGCAGAAGCAGAGAAAGCGGTAACTGGACATATCTTGTTTCCGTGAAGGCTAAAGCATACACTACTGGAAGTACAGATGTAGCTCTTTGAACTGAAGATACTAGGTGCTATCTTATTTCTCTAGAATGCCTTTCAAAGAGTTCCTGTTTCCCTTACTTGGTGACTCACAAAAACTGTGTTCCGAAAGAGGCCAGCAACAGTTCTCAACCAGACAGAAGCAATGTACGTTGAACATTCCAACCAACATACACATATTCTCAAACGATTTCAGCAGATGGAATTATGAGCTTGCTGTGCCCTTGTTGTTCTGTTCCATTGTGTGCTTCAGTGAGCTTTCGAGTTTAAACAGTGGACTAAAGAGCAAACACTGGTTCCAAGAAGGCCAGAGTCTTTTGGGTAGTGTGCTTCAGCTGACACACGAAAGGAAATATATGTGACTTCACGGTTACAGTTGTTTCCTACTTTGTTTCTTGGTAATTCACTGTGAAACTCAGAAAATACAGTGTTTTCAAAGAGGACTGGTCTATATATTCTATTGGATAAAGGATCATCCTTTGAAACAGGAGAGAACATGAACATTTCTAGCAATTATAACAGAAGTTAGAGCTTTTTCCTCTCTCTCCTTGTGGTGATTGCGTTCATTGTGTGAGATAGTCACCGGTTACAATGCCATAAGGCAGAAGCAGAGAAAGCGGTAACTGGACATATCTTGTTTCCGTGAAGGCTAAAGCATACACTACTGGAAGTACAGATGTAGCTCTTTGAACTGAAGATACTAGGTGCTATCTTGTTTCTCTAGAATGCCTTTCAAAGAGTTCCTGTTTCCCTTACTTGGTGACTCACAAAAATTGTGTTCCGAAAGAGGCCAGCAACAGTTCTCAACCAGACAGAAGCAATGTACGTTGAACATTCCAACCAACATACACATATTCTCAAACGATTTCAGCAGATGGAATTATGAGCTTGCTGTGCCCTTGTTGTTCTGTTCCATTGTGTGCTTCAGTGAGCTTTCGAGTTTAAACAGTGGACTAAAGAGCAAACACTGGTTCCAAGAAGGCCAGAGTCTTTTGGGTAGTGTGCTTCAGCTGACACACGAAAGGAAATATATGTGACTTCACGGTTACAGTTGTTTCCTACTTTGTTTCTTGGTAATTCACTGTGAAACTCAGAAAATACTGTGTTTTCAAAGAGGACTGGCCTGTACTTTCTATTGGCTAAAGGAACATTCTTTGAAACAGGAGAGAACATGAACATTTCTAGCAATTATAACAGAAGTTAGAGCTTTTTCCTCTCTCTCCTTGTGGTGATTGCGTTCATTGTGTGAGATAGTCACCGGTTACAATGCCATAAGGCAGAAGCAGAGAAAGCGGTAACTGGACATATCTTGTTTCCGTGAAGGCTAAAGCATACACTACTGGAAGTACAGATGTAGCTCTTTGAACTGAAGATACTAGGTGCTATCTTATTTCTCTAGAATGCCTTTCAAAGAGTTCCTGTTTCCCTTACTTGGTGACTCACAAAAACTGTGTTCCGAAAGAGGCCAGCAACAGTTCTCAACCAGACAGAAGCAATGTACGTTGAACATTCCAACCAACATACACATATTCTCAAACGATTTCAGCAGATGGAATTATGAGCTTGCTGTGCCCTTGTTGTTCTGTTCCATTGTGTGCTTCAGTGAGCTTTCGAGTTTAAACAGTGGACTAAAGAGCAAACACTGGTTCCAAGAAGGCCAGAGTCTTTTGGGTAGTGTGCTTCAGCTGACACACGAAAGGAAATATATGTGACTTCACGGTTACAGTTGTTTCCTACTTTGTTTCTTGGTAATTCACTGTGAAACTCAGAAAATACAGTGTTTTCAAAGAGGACTGGTCTATATATTCTATTGGATAAAGGATCATCCTTTGAAACAGGAGAGAACATGAACATTTCTAGCAATTATAACAGAAGTTAGAGCTTTTTCCTCTCTCTCCTTGTGGTGATTGCGTTCATTGTGTGAGATAGTCACCGGTTACAATGCCATAAGGCAGAAGCAGAGAAAGCGGTAACTGGACATATCTTGTTTCCGTGAAGGCTAAAGCATACACTACTGGAAGTACAGATGTAGCTCTTTGAACTGAAGATACTAGGTGCTATCTTGTTTCTCTAGAATGCCTTTCAAAGAGTTCCTGTTTCCCTTACTTGGTGACTCACAAAAATTGTGTTCCGAAAGAGGCCAGCAACAGTTCTCAACCAGACAGAAGCAATGTACGTTGAACATTCCAACCAACATACACATATTCTCAAACGATTTCAGCAGATGGAATTATGAGCTTGCTGTGCCCTTGTTGTTCTGTTCCATTGTGTGCTTCAGTGAGCTTTCGAGTTTAAACAGTGGACTAAAGAGCAAACACTGGTTCCAAGAAGGCCAGAGTCTTTTGGGTAGTGTGCTTCAGCTGACACACGAAAGGAAATATATGTGACTTCACGGTTACAGTTGTTTCCTACTTTGTTTCTTGGTAATTCACTGTGAAACTCAGAAAATACTGTGTTTTCAAAGAGGACTGGCCTGTACTTTCTATTGGCTAAAGGAACATTCTTTGAAACAGGAGAGAACATGAACATTTCTAGCAATTATAACAGAAGTTAGAGCTTTCTCCTCTCTCTCCTTGTGGTGATTGCGTTCATTGTGTGAGATAGTCACCGGTTACAATGCCATAAGGCAGAAGCAGAGAAAGCGGTAACTGGACATATCTTGTTTCCGTGAAGGCTAAAGCATACACTACTGGAAGTACAGATGTAGCTCTTTGAACTGAAGATACTAGGTGCTATCTAGTTTCTCATGAATGCCTTTCAAAGCGTTCCTGTTTCCCTTACTTGGTGACTCACAAAAACTGTGTTCCGAAAGAGGCCAGCAACAGTTCTCAACCAGACAGAAGCAATGTACGCTGAACATTCCAACCAACATACACATATTCTCAAACGATTTCAACAGATGGAATTATGAGCTTGCTGTGCCCTTGTTGTTCTGTTCCACTGTGTGCTTCAGTGAGCTTTCGAGTTTAAACAGTGGACTAAAGAGCAAACACTGGTTCCAAGAAGGCCAGAGTCTTTTGGGTAGTGTGCTTCAGCTGACACACGAAAGGAAATATATGTGACTTCACGGTTACAGTTGTTTCCTACTTTGTTTCTTGGTAATTCACTGTGAAACTCAGAAAATACTGTGTTTTCAAAGAGGACTGGCCTGTACTTTCTATTGGCTAAAGGAACATTCTTTGAAACAGGAGAGAACATGAACATTTCTAGCAATTATAACAGAAGTTAGAGCTTTTTCCTCTCTCTCCTTGTGGTGATTGCGTTCATTGTGTGAGATAGTCACCGGTTACAATGCCATAAGGCAGAAGCAGAGAAAGCGGTAACTGGACATATCTTGTTTCCGTGAAGGCTAAAGCATACACTACTGGAAGTACAGATGTAGCTCTTTGAACTGAAGATACTAGGTGCTATCTTATTTCTCTAGAATGCCTTTCAAAGAGTTCCTGTTTCCCTTACTTGGTGACTCACAAAAACTGTGTTCCGAAAGAGGCCAGCAACAGTTCTCAACCAGACAGAAGCAATGTACGTTGAACATTCCAACCAACATACACATATTCTCAAACGATTTCAGCAGATGGAATTATGAGCTTGCTGTGCCCTTGTTGTTCTGTTCCATTGTGTGCTTCAGTGAGCTTTCGAGTTTAAACAGTGGACTAAAGAGCAAACACTGGTTCCAAGAAGGCCAGAGTCTTTTGGGTAGTGTGCTTCAGCTGACACACGAAAGGAAATATATGTGACTTCACGGTTACAGTTGTTTCCTACTTTGTTTCTTGGTAATTCACTGTGAAACTCAGAAAATACAGTGTTTTCAAAGAGGACTGGTCTATATATTCTATTGGATAAAGGATCATCCTTTGAAACAGGAGAGAACATGAACATTTCTAGCAATTATAACAGAAGTTAGAGCTTTTTCCTCTCTCTCCTTGTGGTGATTGCGTTCATTGTGTGAGATAGTCACCGGTTACAATGCCATAAGGCAGAAGCAGAGAAAGCGGTAACTGGACATATCTTGTTTCCGTGAAGGCTAAAGCATACACTACTGGAAGTACAGATGTAGCTCTTTGAACTGAAGATACTAGGTGCTATCTTGTTTCTCTAGAATGCCTTTCAAAGAGTTCCTGTTTCCCTTACTTGGTGACTCACAAAAACTGTGTTCCGAAAGAGGCCAGCAACAGTTCTCAACCAGACAGAAGCAATGTACGTTGAACATTCCAACCAACATACACATATTCTCAAACGATTTCAACAGATGGAATTATGAGCTTGCTGTGCCCTTGTTGTTCTGTTCCACTGTGTGCTTCAGTGAGCTTTCGAGTTTATTCAATGGACTAAAGAGCAAACACTGGTTTCAAGAAGGCCAGAGTCTTTTGTGTAGTGTGCTTCAGCTGACACACGAAAGGAAATATATGTGACTTCACGGTTACAGTTGTTTCCTACTTTGTTTCTTGGTAATTCACTGTGAAACTCAGAAAATACAGTGTTTTCAAAGACGACTGGTCTATATATTCTATTGGATAAAGGATCATCCTTTGAAACAGGAGAGAACATGAACATTTCTAGCAATTATAACAGAAGTTAGAGCTTTTTCCTCTCTCTCCTTGTGGTGATTGCGTTCATTGTGTGAGATAGTCACCGGTTACAATGCCATAAGGCAGAAGCAGAGAAAGCGGTAACTGGACATATCTTGTTTCCGTGAAGGCTAAAGCATACACTACTGGAAGTACAGATGTAGCTCTTTGAACTGAAGATACTAGGTGCTATCTTATTTCTCTAGAATGCCTTTCAAAGAGTTCCTGTTTCCCTTACTTGGTGACTCACAAAAACTGTGTTCCGAAAGAGGCCAGCAACAGTTCTCAACCAGACAGAAGCAATGTACGTTGAACATTCCAACCAACATACACATATTCTCAAACGATTTCAGCAGATGGAATTATGAGCTTGCTGTGCCCTTGTTGTTCTGTTCCATTGTGTGCTTCAGTGAGCTTTCGAGTTTAAACAGTGGACTAAAGAGCAAACACTGGTTCCAAGAAGGCCAGAGTCTTTTGGGTAGTGTGCTTCAGCTGACACACGAAAGGAAATATATGTGACTTCACGGTTACAGTTGTTTCCTACTTTGTTTCTTGGTAATTCACTGTGAAACTCAGAAAATACTGTGTTTTCAAAGAGGACTGGCCTGTACTTTCTATTGGCTAAAGGAACATTCTTTGAAACAGGAGAGAACATGAACATTTCTAGCAATTATAACAGAAGTTAGAGCTTTTTCCTCTCTCTCCTTGTGGTGATTGCGTTCATTGTGTGAGATAGTCACCGGTTACAATGCCATAAGGCAGAAGCAGAGAAAGCGGTAACTGGACATATCTTGTTTCCGTGAAGGCTAAAGCATACACTACTGGAAGTACAGATGTAGCTCTTTGAACTGAAGATACTAGGTGCTATCTTGTTTCTCTAGAATGCCTTTCAAAGAGTTCCTGTTTCCCTTACTTGGTGACTCACAAAAACTGTGTTCCGAAAGAGGCCAGCAACAGTTCTCAACCAGACAGAAGCAATGTACGTTGAACATTCCAACCAACATACACATATTCTCAAACGATTTCAGCAGATGGAATTATGAGCTTGCTGTGCCCTTGTTGTTCTGTTCCACTGTGTGCTTCAGTGAGCTTTCGAGTTTATTCAATGGACTAAAGAGCAAACACTGGTTTCAAGAAGGCCAGAGTCTTTTGGGTAGTGTGCTTCAGCTGACACACGAAAGGAAATATATGTGACTTCACGGTTACAGTTGTTTCCTACTTTGTTTCTTGGTAATTCACTGTGAAACTCAGAAAATACAGTGTTTTCAAAGAGGACTGGTCTATATATTCTATTGGATAAAGGATCATCCTTTGAAACAGGAGAGAACATGAACATTTCTAGCAATTATAACAGAAGTTAGAGCTTTTTCCTCTCTCTCCTTGTGGTGATTGCGTTCATTGTGTGAGATAGTCACCGGTTACAATGCCATAAGGCAGAAGCAGAAAAAGCGGTAACTGTACATATCTTGTTTCCGTGAAGGCTAAAGTATACACTACTGGAAGTACAGATGTAGCTCTTTGAACTGAAGATACTAGGTGCTATCTTGTTTCTCTAGAATGCCTTTCAAAGAGTTCCTGTTTCCCTTACTTGGTGACTCACAAAAACTGTGTTCCGAAAGAGGCCAGCAACAGTTCTCAACCAGACAGAAGCAATGTACGTTGAACATTCCAACCAACATACACATATTCTCAAACGATTTCAGCAGATGGAATTATGAGCTTGCTGTGCCCTTGTTGTTCTGTTCCATTGTGTGCTTCAGTGAGCTTTCGAGTTTAAACAGTGGACTAAAGAGCAAACACTGGTTCCAAGAAGGCCAGAGTCTTTTGGGTAGTGTGCTTCAGCTGACACACGAAAGGAAATATATGTGACTTCACGGTTACAGTTGTTTCCTACTTTGTTTCTTGGTAATTCACTGTGAAACTCAGAAAATACAGTGTTTTCAAAGAGGACTGGCCTGTACTTTCTATTGGCTAAAGGAACATTCTTTGAAACAGGAGAGAACATGAACATTTCTAGCAATTATAACAGAAGTTAGAGCTTTTTCCTCTCTCTCCTTGTGGTGATTGCGTTCATTGTGTGAGATAGTCACCGGTTACAATGCCATAAGGCAGAAGCAGAGAAAGCGGTAACTGGACATATCTTGTTTCCGTGAAGGCTAAAGCATACACTACTGGAAGTACAGATGTAGCTCTTTGAACTGAAGATACTAGGTGCTATCTTATTTCTCTAGAATGCCTTTCAAAGAGTTCCTGTTTCCCTTACTTGGTGACTCACAAAAACTGTGTTCCGAAAGAGGCCAGCAACAGTTCTCAACCAGACAGAAGCAATGTACGTTGAACATTCCAACCAACATACACATATTCTCAAACGATTTCAGCAGATGGAATTATGAGCTTGCTGTGCCCTTGTTGTTCTGTTCCACTGTGTGCTTCAGTGAGCTTTCGAGTTTAAACAGTGGACTAAAGAGCAAACACTGGTTCCAAGAAGGCCAGAGTCTTTTGGGTAGTGTGCTTCAGCTGACACACGAAAGGAAATATATGTGACTTCACGGTTACAGTTGTTTCCTACTTTGTTTCTTGGTAATTCACTGTGAAACTCAGAAAATACAGTGTTTTCAAAGAGGACTGGTCTATATATTCTATTGGATAAAGGATCATCCTTTGAAACAGGAGAGAACATGAACATTTCTAGCAATTATAACAGAAGTTAGAGCTTTTTCCTCTCTCTCCTTGTGGTGATTGCGTTCATTTTGTGAGATAGTCACCGGTTACAATGCCATAAGGCAGAAGCAGAGAAAGCGGTAACTGGACATATCTTGTTTCCGTGAAGGCTAAAGCATACACTACTGGAAGTACAGATGTAGCTCTTTGAACTGAAGATACTAGGTGCTATCTTGTTTCTCTAGAATGCCTTTCAAAGAGTTCCTGTTTCCCTTACTTGGTGACTCACAAAAACTGTGTTCCGAAAGAGGCCAGCAACAGTTCTCAACCAGACAGAAGCAATGTACGTTGAACATTCCAACCAACATACACATATTCTCAAACGATTTCAGCAGATGGAATTATGAGCTTGCTGTGCCCTTGTTGTTCTGTTCCACTGTGTGCTTCAGTGAGCTTTCGAGTTTATTCAATGGACTAAAGAGCAAACACTGGTTTCAAGAAGGCCAGAGTCTTTTGGGTAGTGTGCTTCAGCTGACACACGAAAGGAAATATATGTGACTTCATGGTTACAGTTGTTTCCTACTTTGTTTCTTGGTAATTCACTGTGAAACTCAGAAAATACAGTTTTTTCAAAGAGGACTGGCCTGTACTTTCTATTGGCTAAAGGAACATTCTTTGAAACAGGAGAGAACATGAACATTTCTAGCAATTATAACAGAAGTTAGAGCTTTTTCCTCTCTCTCCTTGTGGTGATTGCGTTCATTGTGTGAGATAGTCACCGGTTACAATGCCATAAGGCAGAAGCAGAGAAAGCGGTAACTGGACATATCTTGTTTCCGTGAAGGCTAAAGCATACACTACTGGAAGTACAGATGTAGCTCTTTGAACTGAAGATACTAGGTGCTATCTTGTTTCTCTAGAATGCCTTTCAAAGAGTTCCTGTTTCCCTTACTTGGTGACTCACAAAAACTGTGTTCCGAAAGAGGCCAGCAACAGTTCTCAACCAGACAGAAGCAATGTACGTTGAACATTCCAACCAACATACACATATTCTCAAACGATTTCAGCAGATGGAATTATGAGCTTGCTGTGCCCTTGTTGTTCTGTTCCACTGTGTGCTTCAGTGAGCTTTCGAGTTTAAACAATGGACTAAAGAGCAAACACTGGTTTCAAGAAGGCCAGAGTCTTTTGGGTAGTGTGCTTCAGCTGACACACGAAAGGAAATATATGTGACTTCACGGTTACAGTTGTTTCCTACTTTGTTTCTTGGTAATTCACTGTGAAACTCAGAAAATACTGTGTTTTCAAAGAGGACTGGCCTGTACTTTCTATTGGCTAAAGGATCATACTTTGAAACAGGAGAGAACATGAACATTTCTAGCAATTATAACAGAAGTTAGAGCTTTCTCCTCTCTCTCCTTGTGGTGATTGCGTTCATTATGTGAGATAGTGACCGGTTACAATGCCATAAGGCAGAAGCAGAGAAAGCGGTAACTGGACATATCTTGTTTCCGTGAAGGCTAAAGCATACACTACTGGAAGTACAGATGTAGCTCTTTGAACTGAAGATACTAGGTGCTATCTAGTTTCTCATGAATGCCTTTCAAAGAGTTCCTGTTTCCCTTATTGGTGACTCACAAAAACTGTGTTCCCAAAGAGGCGAACAACAGTTCTCAACCAGACAGAAGCAATGTACGTTGAACATTCCAACCAACATACACATATTCTCAAATGATTTCAACAGATGGAACAATGAGCTTGCTGTGCCCTTGTTGTTCTGTTCCACTGTGTGCTTCAGTGAGCTTTCGAGTTTAAACAATGGACTAAAGAGCAAACACTGCTTTCAAGAAGGCCAGCGTCTTTTGGGTAGTGTGCTTCAGCTGACACACGAAAGGAAATATATGTGACTTCACGGTTACAGTTGTTTCCTACTTTGTTTCTTGGTAATTCACTGTGAAACTCAGAAAATACAGTGTTTTCAAAGAGGACTGGTCTATATATTCTATTGGATAAAGGATTATCCTTTGAAACAGGGGAGAACATGAACATTTCTAGCAATTATAACAGAAGTTAGAGCTTTTTTCTCTCTCTCCTTGTGGTGATTGCGTTCATTGTGTGAGATAGTCACCGGTTACAATGCCATAAGGCAGAAGCAGAAAAAGCGGTAACTGTACATATCTTGTTTCCGTGAAGGCTAAAGCATACACTACTGGAAGTACAGATGTAGCTCTTTGAACTGAAGATACTAGGTGCTATCTTGTTTCTCTAGAATGCCTTTCAAAGAGTTCCTGTTTCCCTTACTTGGTGACTCACAAAAACTGTGTTCCGAAAGAGGCCAGCAACAGTTCTCAACCAGACAGAAGCAATGTACGTTGAACATTCCAACCAACATACACATATTCTCAAACGATTTCAGCAGATGGAATTATGAGCTTGCTGTGCCCTTGTTGTTCTGTTCCACTGTGTGCTTCAGTGAGCTTTCGAGTTTATTCAATGGACTAAAGAGCAAACACTGGTTTCAAGAAGGCCAGAGTCTTTTGGGTAGTGTGCTTCAGCTGACACACGAAAGGAAATATATGTGACTTCACGGTTACAGTTGTTTCCTACTTTGTTTCTTGGTAATTCACTGTGAAACTCAGAAAATACAGTGTTTTCAAAGAGGACTGGCCTGTACTTTCTATTGGCTAAAGGAACATTCTTTGAAACAGGAGAGAACATGAACATTTCTAGCAATTATAACAGAAGTTAGAGCTTTCTCCTCTCTCTCCTTGTGGTGATTGCGTTCATTGTGTGAGATAGTCACCGGTTACAATGCCATAAGGCAGAAGCAGAGAAAGCGGTAACTGGACATATCTTGTTTCCGTGAAGGCTAAAGCATACACTACTGGAAGTACAGATGTAGCTCTTTGAACTGAAGATACTAGGTGCTATCTTGTTTCTCTAGAATGCCTTTCAAAGTGTTCCTGTTTCCCTTACTTGGTGACTCACAAAAACTGTGTTCCGAAAGAGGCCAGCAACAGTTCTCAACCAGACAGAAGCAATGTACGTTGAACATTCCAACCAACATACACATATTCTCAAACGATTTCAGCAGGTGGAATTATGAGCTTGCTGTGCCCTTGTTGTTCTGTTCCACTGTGTGCTTCAGTGAGCTTTCGAGTTTAAACAATGGACTAAAGAGCAAACACTGGTTTCAAGAAGGCCAGAGTCTTTTGGGTAGTGTGCTTCAGCTGACACACGGAAGGAAATATATGTGACTTCACGGTTACAGTTGTTTCCTACTTTGTTTCTTGGTAATTCACTGTGAAACTCAGAAAATACTGTGTTTTCAAAGAGGACTGGCCTGTACTTTCTATTGGCTAAAGGATCATACTTTGAAACAGGAGAGAACATGAACATTTCTAGCAATTATAACAGAAGTTAGAGCTTTCTCCTCTCTCTCCTTGTGGTGATTGCGTTCATTATGTGAGATAGTGACCGGTTACAATGCCATAAGGCAGAAGCAGAGAAAGCGGTAACTGGACATATCTTGTTTCCGTGAAGGCTAAAGAATACACTACTGGAAGTACAGATGTAGCTCTTTGAACTGAAGATACTAGGTGCTATCTAGTTTCTCATGAATGCCTTTCAAAGAGTTCCTGTTTCCCTTATTGGTGACTCACAAAAACTGTGTTCCCAAAGAGGCGAACAACAGTTCTCAACCAGACAGAAGCAATGTACGTTGAACATTCCAACCAACATACACATATTCTCAAATGATTTCAACAGATGGAACTATGAGCTTGCTGTGCCCTTGTTGTTCTGTTCCACTGTGTGCTTCAGTGAGCTTTCGAGTTTAAACAATGGACTAAAGAGCAAACACTGCTTTCAAGAAGGCCAGCGTCTTTTGGGTAGTGTGCTTCAGCTGACACACGAAAGGAAATATATGTGACTTCACGGTTACAGTTGTTTCCTACTTTGTTTCTTGGTAATTCACTGTGAAACTCAGAAAATACAGTGTTTTCAAAGAGGACTGGTCTATATATTCTATTGGATAAAGGATCATCCTTTGAAACAGGAGAGAACATGAACATTTCTAGCAATTATAACAGAAGTTAGAGCTTTTTCCTCTCTCTCCTTGTGGTGATTGCGTTCATTGTGTGAGATAGTCACCGGTTACAATGCCATAAGGCAGAAGAAGAAAAAACGGTAACTGTACATATCTTGTTTCCGTGAAGGCTAAAGCATACACTACTGGAAGTACAGATGTAGCTCTTTGAACTGAAGATACTAGGTGCTATCTTGTTTCTCTAGAATGCCTTTCAAAGAGTTCCTGTTTCCCTTACTTGGTGACTCACAAAAACTGTGTTCCGAAAGAGGCCAGCAACAGTTCTCAACCAGACAGAAGCAATGTACGTTGAACATTCCAACCAACATACACATATTCTCAAACGATTTCAGCAGATGGAATTATGAGCTTGCTGTGCCCTTGTTGTTCTGTTCCACTGTGTGCTTCAGTGAGCTTTCGAGTTTATTCAATGGACTAAAGAGCAAACACTGGTTTCAAGATGCCAGAGTCTTTTGGGTAGTGTGCTTCAGCTGACACACGAAAGGAAATATATGTGACTTCACGGTTACAGTTGTTTCCTACTTTGTTTCTTGGTAATTCACTGTGAAACTCAGAAAATACAGTGTTTTCAAAGAGGACTGGCCTGTACTTTCTATTGGCTAAAGGAACATTCTTTGAAACAGGAGAGAACATGAACATTTCTAGCAATTATAACAGAAGTTAGAGCTTTTTCCTCTCTCTCCTTGTGGTGATTGCGTTCATTGTGTGAGATAGTCACCGGTTACAATGCCATAAGGCAGAAGCAGAGAAAGCGGTAACTGGACATATCTTGTTTCCGTGAAGGCTAAAGCATACACTACTGGAAGTACAGATGTAGCTCTTTGAACTGAAGATACTAGGTGCTATCTTATTTCTCTAGAATGCCTTTCAAAGCGTTCCTGTTTCCCTTACTTGGTGACTCACAAAAACTGTGTTCCGAAAGAGGCCAGCAACAGTTCTCAACCAGACAGAAGCAATGTACGCTGAACATTCCAACCAACATACACATATTCTCAAACGATTTCAACAGATGGAATTATGAGCTTGTTGTGCCCTTGTTGTTCTGTTCCATTGTGTGCTTCAGTGAGCTTTCGAGTTTAAACAGTGGACTAAAGAGCAAACACTGGTTCCAAGAAGGCCAGAGTCTTTTGGGTAGTGTGCTTCAGCTGACACACGAAAGGAAATATATGTGACTTCACGGTTACAGTTGTTTCCTACTTTGTTTCTTGGTAATTCACTGTGAAACTCAGAAAATACAGTGTTTTCAAAGAGGACTGGCCTGTACTTTCTATTGGCTAAAGGAACATTCTTTGAAACAGGAGAGAACATGAACATTTCTAGCAATTATAACAGAAGTTAGAGCTTTTTCCTCTCTCTCCTTGTGGTGATTGCGTTCATTGTGTGAGATAGTCACCGGTTACAATGCCATAAGGCAGAAGCAGAGAAAGCGGTAACTGGACATATCTTGTTTCCGTGAAGGCTAAAGCATACACTACTGGAAGTACAGATGTAGCTCTTTGAACTGAAGATACTAGGTGCTATCTTGTTTCTCTAGAATGCCTTTCAAAGAGTTCCTGTTTCCCTTACTTGGTGACTCACAAAAACTGTGTTCCGAAAGAGGCCAGCAACAGTTCTCAACCAGACAGAAGCAATGTACGTTGAACATTCCAACCAACATACACATATTCTCAAACGATTTCAGCAGATGGAATTATGAGCTTGCTGTGCCCTTGTTGTTCTGTTCCACTGTGTGCTTCAGTGAGCTTTCGAGTTTAAACAATGGACTAAAGAGCAAACACTGGTTTCAAGAAGGCCAGAGTCTTTTGGGTAGTGTGCTTCAGCTGACACACGAAAGGAAATATATGTGACTTCACGGTTACAGTTGTTTCCTACTTTGTTTCTTGGTAATTCACTGTGAAACTCAGAAAATACTGTGTTTTCAAAGAGGACTGGCCTGTACTTTCTATTGGCTAAAGGATCATACTTTGAAACAGGAGAGAACATGAACATTTCTAGCAATTATAACAGAAGTTAGAGCTTTCTCCTCTCTCTCCTTGTGGTGATTGCGTTCATTATGTGAGATAGTGACCGGTTACAATGCCATAAGGCAGAAGCAGAGAAAGCGGTAACTGGACATATCTTGTTTCCGTGAAGGCTAAAGCATACACTACTGGAAGTACAGATGTAGCTCTTTGAACTGAAGATACTAGGTGCTATCTAGTTTCTCATGAATGCCTTTCAAAGAGTTCCTGTTTCCCTTATTGGTGACTCACAAAAACTGTGTTCCCAAAGAGGCGAACAACAGTTCTCAACCAGACAGAAGCAATGTACGTTGAACATTCCAACCAACATACACATATTCTCAAATGATTTCAACAGATGGAACTATGAGCTTGCTGTGCCCTTGTTGTTCTGTTCCACTGTGTGCTTCAGTGAGCTTTCGAGGTTAAACAATGGACTAAAGAGCAAACACTGCTTTCAAGAAGGCCAGCGTCTTTTGGGTAGTGTGCTTCAGCTGACACACGAAAGGAAATATATGTGACTTCACGGTTACAGTTGTTTCCTACTTTGTTTCTTGGTAATTCAATGTGAAACTCAGAAAATACAGTGTTTTCAAAGAGGACTGGTCTATATATTCTATTGGATAAAGGATCATCCTTTGAAACAGGAGAGAACATGAACATTTCTAGCAATTATAACAGAAGTTAGAGCTTTTTCCTCTCTCTCCTTGTGGTGATTGCGTTCATTGTGTGAGATAGTCACCGGTTACAATGCCATAAGGCAGAAGCAGAAAAAGCGGTAACTGTACATATCTTGTTTCCGTGAAGGCTAAAGCATACACTACTGGAAGTACAGATGTAGCTCTTTGAACTGAAGATACTAGGTGCTATCTTGTTTCTCTAGAATGCCTTTCAAAGAGTTCCTGTTTCCCTTACTTGGTGACTCACAAAAACTGTGTTCCGAAAGAGGCCAGCAACAGTTCTCAACCAGACAGAAGCAATGTACGTTGAACATTCCAACCAACATACACATATTCTCAAACGATTTCAGCAGATGGAATTATGAGCTTGCTGTGCCCTTGTTGTTCTGTTCCACTGTGTGCTTCAGTGAGCTTTCGAGTTTATTCAATGGACTAAAGAGCAAACACTGGTTTCAAGAAGGCCAGAGTCTTTTGGGTAGTGTGCTTCAGCTGACACACGAAAGGAAATATATGTGACTTCACGGTTACAGTTGTTTCCTACTTTGTTTCTTGGTAATTCACTGTGAAACTCAGAAAATACTGTGTTTTCAAAGAGGACTGGCCTGTACTTTCTATTGGCTAAAGGAACATTCTTTGAAACAGGAGAGAACATGAACATTTCTAGCAATTATAACAGAAGTTAGAGCTTTTTCCTCTCTCTCCTTGTGGTGATTGCGTTCATTGTGTGAGATAGTCACCGGTTACAATGCCATAAGGCAGAAGCAGAGAAAGCGGTAACTGGACATATCTTGTTTCCGTGAAGGCTAAAGCATACACTACTGGAAGTACAGATGTAGCTCTTTGAACTGAAGATACTAGGTGCTATCTTATTTCTCTAGAATGCCTTTCAAAGAGTTCCTGTTTCCCTTACTTGGTGACTCACAAAAACTGTGTTCCGAAAGAGGCCAGCAACAGTTCTCAACCAGACAGAAGCAATGTACGTTGAACATTCCAACCAACATACACATATTCTCAAACGATTTCAGCAGATGGAATTATGAGCTTGCTGTGCCCTTGTTGTTCTGTTCCATTGTGTGCTTCAGTGAGCTTTCGAGTTTAAACAGTGGACTAAAGAGCAAACACTGGTTCCAAGAAGGCCAGAGTCTTTTGGGTAGTGTGCTTCAGCTGACACACGAAAGGAAATATATGTGACTTCACGGTTACAGTTGTTTCCTACTTTGTTTCTTGGTAATTCACTGTGAAACTCAGAAAATACTGTGTTTTCAAAGAGGACTGGCCTGTACTTTCTATTGGCTAAAGGAACATTCTTTGAAACAGGAGAGAACATGAACATTTCTAGCAATTATAACAGAAGTTAGAGCTTTCTCCTCTCTCTCCTTGTGGTGATTGCGTTCATTGTGTGAGATAGTCACCGGTTACAATGCCATAAGGCAGAAGCAGAGAAAGCGGTAACTGGACATATCTTGTTTCCGTGAAGGCTAAAGCATACACTACTGGAAGTACAGATGTAGCTCTTTGAACTGAAGATACTAGGTGCTATCTTATTTCTCTAGAATGCCTTTCAAAGAGTTCCTGTTTCCCTTACTTGGTGACTCACAAAAACTGTGTTCCGAAAGAGGCCAGCAACAGTTCTCAACCAGACAGAAGCAATGTACGTTGAACATTCCAACCAACATACACATATTCTCAAACGATTTCAGCAGATGGAATTATGAGCTTGCTGTGCCCTTGTTGTTCTGTTCCATTGTGTGCTTCAGTGAGCTTTCGAGTTTAAACAGTGGACTAAAGAGCAAACACTGGTTCCAAGAAGGCCAGAGTCTTTTGGGTAGTGTGCTTCAGCTGACACACGAAAGGAAATATATGTGACTTCACGGTTACAGTTGTTTCCTACTTTGTTTCTTGGTAATTCACTGTGAAACTCAGAAAATACTGTGTTTTCAAAGAGGACTGGCCTGTACTTTCTATTGGCTAAAGGAACATTCTTTGAAACAGGAGAGAACATGAACATTTCTAGCAATTATAACAGAAGTTAGAGCTTTCTCCTCTGTTTCCTTGTGGTGATTGTGTTCATTGTGTGAGATAGTCACCGGTTACAATGCCATAAGGCAGAAGCAGAGAAAGCGGTAACTGGACATATCTTGTTTCCGTGAAGGCTAAAGCATACACTACTGGAAGTACAGATGTAGCTCTTTGAACTGAAGATACTAGGTGCTATCTAGTTTCTCATGAATGCCTTTCAAAGCGTTCCTGTTTCCCTTACTTGGTGACTCACAAAAACTGTGTTCCGAAAGAGGCCAGCAACAGTTCTCAACCAGACAGAAGCAATGTACGCTGAACATTCCAACCAACATACACATATTCTCAAACGATTTCAACAGATGGAATTATGAGCTTGCTGTGCCCTTGTTGTTCTGTTCCACTGTGTGCTTCAGTGAGCTTTCGAGTTTATACAATGGACTAAAGAGCAAACACTGGTTTCAAGAAGGCCAGAGTCTTTTGGATAGTGTGCTTCAGCTGACACACGAAAGGAAATATATGTGACTTCACGGTTACAGTTGTTTCCTACTTTGTTTCTTGGTAATTCACTGTGAAACTCAGAAAATACTGTGTTTTCAAAGAGGACTGGCCTGTACTTTCTATTGGCTAAAGGAACATTCTTTGAAACAGGAGAGAACATGAACATTTCTAGCAATTATAACAGAAGTTAGAGCTTTCTCCTCTCTCTCCTTGTGGTGATTGCGTTCATTGTGTGAGATAGTCACCGGTTACAATGCCATAAGGCAGAAGCAGAGAAAGCAGTAACTGGACATATCTTGTTTCCGTGAAGGCTAAAGCATACACTACTGGAAGTACAGATGTAGCTCTTTGAACTGAAGATACTAGGTGCTATCTTATTTCTCTAGAATGCCTTTCAAAGAGTTCCTGTTTCCCTTACTTGGTGACTCACAAAAACTGTGTTCCGAAAGAGGCCACCAACAGTTCTCAACCAGACAGAAGCAATGTACGTTGAACATTCCAACCAACATACACATATTCTCAAACGATTTCAGCAGATGGAATTATGAGCTTGCTGTGCCCTTGTTGTTCTGTTCCATTGTGTGCTTCAGTGAGCTTTCGAGTTTAAACAGTGGACTAAAGAGCAAACACTGGTTCCAAGAAGGCCAGAGTCTTTTGGGTAGTGTGCTTCAGCTGACACACGAAAGGAAATATATGTGACTTCACGGTTACAGTTGTTTCCTAATTTGTTTCTTGGTAATTCACTGTGAAACTCAGAAAATACTGTGTTTTCAAAGAGGACTGGCCTGTACTTTCTATTGGCTAAAGGAACATTCTTTGAAACAGGAGAGAACATGAACATTTCTAGCAATTATAACAGAAGTTAGAGCTTTCTCCTCTCTCTCCTTGTGGTGATTGCGTTCATTGTGTGAGATAGTCACCGGTTACAATGCCATAAGGCAGAAGCAGAGAAAGCGGTAACTGGACATATCTTGTTTCCGTGAAGGCTAAAGTATACACTACTGGAAGTACAGATGTAGCTCTTTGAACTGAAGATACTAGGTGCTATCTAGTTTCTCATGAATGCCTTTCAAAGCGTTCCTGTTTCCCTTACTTGGTGACTCACAAAAACTGTGTTCCGAAAGAGGCCAGCAACAGTTCTCAACCAGACAGAAGCAATGGACGCTGAACATTCCAACCAACATACACATATTCTCAAACGATTTCAACAGATGGAATTATGAGCTTGCTGTGCCCTTGTTGTTCTGTTCCACTGTGTGCTTCAGTGAGCTTTCGAGTTTATACAATGGACTAAAGAGCAAACACTGGTTTCAAGAAGGCCAGAGTCTTTTGGGTAGTGTGCTTCAGCTGACACACGAAAGGAAATATATGTGACTTCACGGTTACAGTTGTTTCCTACTTTGTTTCTTGGTAATTCACTGTGAAACTCAGAAAATACAGTGTTTTCAAAGAGGACTGGTCTATATATTCTATTGGATAAAGGATCATCCTTTGAAACAGGAGAGAACATGAACATTTCTAGCAATTATAACAGAAGTTAGAGCTTTTTCCTCTCTCTCCTTGTGGTGATTGCGTTCATTGTGTGAGATAGTCACCGGTTACAATGCCATAAGGCAGAAGCAGAAAAAGCGGTAACTGTACATATCTTGTTTCCGTGAAGGCTAAAGTATACACTACTGGAAGTACAGATGTAGCTCTTTGAACTGAAGATACTAGGTGCTATCTTGTTTCTCTAGAATGCCTTTCAAAGAGTTCCTGTTTCCCTTACTTGGTGACTCACAAAAACTGTGTTCCGAAAGAGGCCAGCAACAGTTCTCAACCAGACAGAAGCAATGTACGTTGAACATTCCAACCAACATACACATATTCTCAAACGATTTCAGCAGATGGAATTATGAGCTTGCTGTGCCCTTGTTGTTCTGTTCCATTGTGTGCTTCAGTGAGCTTTCGAGTTTAAACAGTGGACTAAAGAGCAAACACTGGTTCCAAGAAGGCCAGAGTCTTTTGGGTAGTGTGCTTCAGCTGACACACGAAAGGAAATATATGTGACTTCACGGTTACAGTTGTTTCCTACTTTGTTTCTTGGTAATTCACTGTGAAACTCAGAAAATACTGTGTTTTCAAAGAGGACTGGCCTGTACTTTCTATTGGCTAAAGGAACATTCTTTGAAACAGGAGAGAACATGAACATTTCTAGCAATTATAACAGAAGTTAGAGCTTTTTCCTCTCTCTCCTTGTGGTGATTGCGTTCATTGTGTGAGATAGTCACCGGTTACAATGCCATAAGGCAGAAGCAGAGAAAGCGGTAACTGGACATATCTTGTTTCCGTGAAGGCTAAAGCATACACTACTGGAAGTACAGATGTAGCTCTTTGAACTGAAGATACTAGGTGCTATCTTGTTTCTCTAGAATGCCTTTCAAAGAGTTCCTGTTTCCCTTACTTGGTGACTCACAAAAACTGTGTTCCGAAAGAGGCCAGCAACAGTTCTCAACCAGACAGAAGCAATGTACGTTGAACATTCCAACCAACATACACATATTCTCAAACGATTTCAGCAGATGGAATTATGAGCTTGCTGTGCCCTTGTTGTTCTGTTCCATTGTGTGCTTCAGTGAGCTTTCGAGTTTAAACAGTGGACTAAAGAGCAAACACTGGTTCCAAGAAGGCCAGAGTCTTTTGGGTAGTGTGCTTCAGCTGACACACGAAAGGAAATATATGTGACTTCACGGTTACAGTTGTTTCCTACTTTGTTTCTTGGTAATTCACTGTGAAACTCAGAAAATACTGTGTTTTCAAAGAGGACTGGCCTGTACTTTCTATTGGCTAAAGGAACATTCTTTGAAACAGGAGAGAACATGAACATTTCTAGCAATTATAACAGAAGTTAGAGCTTTTTCCTCTCTCTCCTTGTGGTGATTGCGTTCATTGTGTGAGATAGTCACCGGTTACAATGCCATAAGGCAGAAGCAGAGAAAGCGGTAACTGGACATATCTTGTTTCCGTGAAGGCTAAAGCATACACTACTGGAAGTACAGATGTAGCTCTTTGAACTGAAGATACTAGGTGCTATCTTATTTCTCTAGAATGCCTTTCAAAGAGTTCCTGTTTCCCTTACTTGGTGACTCACAAAAACTGTGTTCCGAAAGAGGCCAGCAACAGTTCTCAACCAGACAGAAGCAATGTACGTTGAACATTCCAACCAACATACACATATTCTCAAACGATTTCAGCAGATGGAATTATGAGCTTGCTGTGCCCTTGTTGTTCTGTTCCATTGTGTGCTTCAGTGAGCTTTCGAGTTTAAACAGTGGACTAAAGAGCAAACACTGGTTCCAAGAAGGCCAGAGTCTTTTGGGTAGTGTGCTTCAGCTGACACACGAAAGGAAATATATGTGACTTCACGGTTACAGTTGTTTCCTACTTTGTTTCTTGGTAATTCACTGTGAAACTCAGAAAATACTGTGTTTTCAAAGAGGACTGGCCTGTACTTTCTATTGGCTAAAGGAACATTCTTTGAAACAGGAGAGAACATGAACATTTCTAGCAATTATAACAGAAGTTAGAGCTTTCTCCTCTGTCTCCTTGTGGTGATTGTGTTCATTGTGTGAGATAGTCACCGGTTACAATGCCATAAGGCAGAAGCAGAGAAAGCGGTAACTGGACATATCTTGTTTCCGTGAAGGCTAAAGCATACACTACTGGAAGTACAGATGTAGCTCTTTGAACTGAAGATACTAGGTGCTATCTAGTTTCTCATGAATGCCTTTCAAAGCGTTCCTGTTTCCCTTACTTGGTGACTCACAAAAACTGTGTTCCGAAAGAGGCCAGCAACAGTTCTCAACCAGACAGAAGCAATGTACGCTGAACATTCCAACCAACATACACATATTCTCAAACGATTTCAACAGATGGAATTATGAGCTTGCTGTGCCCTTGTTGTTCTGTTCCACTGTGTGCTTCAGTGAGCTTTCGAGTTTATACAATGGACTAAAGAGCAAACACTGGTTTCAAGAAGGCCAGAGTCTTTTGGATAGTGTGCTTCAGCTGACACACGAAAGGAAATATATGTGACTTCACGGTTACAGTTGTTTCCTACTTTGTTTCTTGGTAATTCACTGTGAAACTCAGAAAATACTGTGTTTTCAAAGAGGACTGGCCTGTACTTTCTATTGGCTAAAGGAACATTCTTTGAAACAGGAGAGAACATGAACATTTCTAGCAATTATAACAGAAGTTAGAGCTTTCTCCTCTCTCTCCTTGTGGTGATTGCGTTCATTGTGTGAGATAGTCACCGGTTACAATGCCATAAGGCAAAAGCAGAGAAAGCGGTAACTGGACATATCTTGTTTCCGTGAAGGCTAAAGCATACACTACTGGAAGTACAGATGTAGCTCTTTGAACTGAAGATACTAGGTGCTATCTTGTTTCTCTAGAATGCCTTTCAAAGAGTTCCTGTTTCCCTTACTTGGTGACTCACAAAAACTGTGTTCCGAAAGAGGCCAGCAACAGTTCTCAACCAGACAGAAGCAATGTACGCTGAACATTCCAACCAACATACACATATTCTCAAACGATTTCAACAGATGGAATTATGAGCTTGCTGTGCCCTTGTTGTTCTGTTCCACTGTGTGCTTCAGTGAGCTTTCGAGTTTATACAATGGACTAAAGAGCAAACACTGGTTTCAAGAAGGCCAGAGTCTTTTGGATAGTGTGCTTCAGCTGACACACGAAAGGAAATATATGTGACTTCACGGTTACAGTTGTTTCCTACTTTGTTTCTTGGTAATTCACTGTGAAACTCAGAAAATACTGTGTTTTCAAAGAGGACTGGCCTGTACTTTCTATTGGCTAAAGGAACATTCTTTGAAACAGGAGAGAACATGAACATTTCTAGCAATTATAACAGAAGTTAGAGCTTTCTCCTCTCTCTCCTTGTGGTGATTGCGTTCATTGTGTGAGATAGTCACCGGTTACAATGCCATAAGGCAAAAGCAGAGAAAGCGGTAACTGGACATATCTTGTTTCCGTGAAGGCTAAAGCATACACTACTGGAAGTACAGATGTAGCTCTTTGAACTGAAGATACTAGGTGCTATCTTGTTTCTCTAGAATGCCTTTCAAAGAGTTCCTGTTTCCCTTACTTGGTGACTCACAAAAACTGTGTTCCGAAAGAGGCCAGCAACAGTTCTCAACCAGACAGAAGCAATGTACGTTGAACATTCCAACCAACATACACATATTCTCAAACGATTTCAGCAGATGGAATTATGAGCTTGCTGTGCCCTTGTTGTTCTGTTCCACTGTGTGCTTCAGTGAGCTTTCGAGTTTAAACAATGGACTAAAGAGCAAACACTGGTTTCAAGAAGGCCAGAGTCTTTTGGGTAGTGTGCTTCAGCTGACACACGAAAGGAAATATATGTGACTTCACGGTTACAGTTGTTTCCTACTTTGTTTCTTGGTAATTCACTGTGAAACTCAGAAAATACAGTGTTTTCAAAGAGGACTGGTCTATATATTCTATTGGATAAAGGATCATCCTTTGAAACAGGAGAGAACATGAACATTTCTAGCAATTATAACAGAAGTTAGAGCTTTTTCCTCTCTCTCCTTGTGGTGATTGCGTTCATTGTGTGAGATAGTCACCGGTTACAATGCCATAAGGCAGAAGCAGAAAAAGCGGTAACTGTACATATCTTGTTTCCGTGAAGGCTAAAGTATACACTACTGGAAGTACAGATGTAGCTCTTTGAACTGAAGATACTAGGTGCTATCTTGTTTCTCTAGAATGCCTTTCAAAGAGTTCCTGTTTCCCTTACTTGGTGACTCACAAAAACTGTGTTCCGAAAGAGGCCAGCAACAGTTCTCAACCAGACAGAAGCAATGTACGTTGAACATTCCAACCAACATACACATATTCTCAAACGATTTCAGCAGATGGAATTATGAGCTTGCTGTGCCCTTGTTGTTCTGTTCCATTGTGTGCTTCAGTGAGCTTTCGAGTTTAAACAGTGGACTAAAGAGCAAACACTGGTTCCAAGAAGGCCAGAGTCTTTTGGGTAGTGTGCTTCAGCTGACACACGAAAGGAAATATATGTGACTTCACGGTTACAGTTGTTTCCTACTTTGTTTCTTGGTAATTCACTGTGAAACTCAGAAAATACTGTGTTTTCAAAGAGGACTGGCCTGTCCTTTCTATTGGCTAAAGGAACATTCTTTGAAACAGGAGAGAACATGAACATTTCTAGCAATTATAACAGAAGTTAGAGCTTTTTCCTCTCTCTCCTTGTGGTGATTGCGTTCATTGTGTGAGATAGTCACCGGTTACAATGCCATAAGGCAGAAGCAGAGAAAGCGGTAACTGGACATATCTTGTTTCCGTGAAGGCTAAAGCATACACTACTGGAAGTACAGATGTAGCTCTTTGAACTGAAGATACTAGGTGCTATCTTGTTTCTCTAGAATGCCTTTCAAAGAGTTCCTGTTTCCCTTACTTGGTGACTCACAAAAACTGTGTTCCGAAAGAGGCCAGCAACAGTTCTCAACCAGACAGAAGCAATGTACGTTGAACATTCCAACCAACATACACATATTCTCAAACGATTTCAGCAGATGGAATTATGAGCTTGCTGTGCCCTTGTTGTTCTGTTCCATTGTGTGCTTCAGTGAGCTTTCGAGTTTAAACAGTGGACTAAAGAGCAAACACTGGTTCCAAGAAGGCCAGAGTCTTTTGGGTAGTGTGCTTCAGCTGACACACGAAAGGAAATATATGTGACTTCACGGTTACAGTTGTTTCCTACTTTGTTTCTTGGTAATTCACTGTGAAACTCAGAAAATACTGTGTTTTCAAAGAGGACTGGCCTGTACTTTCTATTGGCTAAAGGAACATTCTTTGAAACAGGAGAGAACATGAACATTTCTAGCAATTATAACAGAAGTTAGAGCTTTTTCCTCTCTCTCCTTGTGGTGATTGCGTTCATTGTGTGAGATAGTCACCGGTTACAATGCCATAAGGCAGAAGCAGAGAAAGCGGTAACTGGACATATCTTGTTTCCGTGAAGGCTAAAGCATACACTACTGGAAGTACAGATGTAGCTCTTTGAACTGAAGATACTAGGTGCTATCTTATTTCTCTAGAATGCCTTTCAAAGAGTTCCTGTTTCCCTTACTTGGTGACTCACAAAAACTGTGTTCCGAAAGAGGCCAGCAACAGTTCTCAACCAGACAGAAGCAATGTACGTTGAACATTCCAACCAACATACACATATTCTCAAACGATTTCAGCAGATGGAATTATGAGCTTGCTGTGCCCTTGTTGTTCTGTTCCATTGTGTGCTTCAGTGAGCTTTCGAGTTTAAACAGTGGACTAAAGAGCAAACACTGGTTCCAAGAAGGCCAGAGTCTTTTGGGTAGTGTGCTTCAGCTGACACACGAAAGGAAATATATGTGACTTCACGGTTACAGTTGTTTCCTACTTTGTTTCTTGGTAATTCACTGTGAAACTCAGAAAATACTGTGTTTTCAAAGAGGACTGGCCTGTACTTTCTATTGGCTAAAGGAACATTCTTTGAAACAGGAGAGAACATGAACATTTCTAGCAATTATAACAGAAGTTAGAGCTTTCTCCTCTGTCTCCTTGTGGTGATTGTGTTCATTGTGTGAGATAGTCACCGGTTACAATGCCATAAGGCAGAAGCAGAGAAAGCGGTAACTGGACATATCTTGTTTCCGTGAAGGCTAAAGCATACACTACTGGAAGTACAGATGTAGCTCTTTGAACTGAAGATACTAGGTGCTATCTAGTTTCTCATGAATGCCTTTCAAAGCGTTCCTGTTTCCCTTACTTGGTGACTCACAAAAACTGTGTTCCGAAAGAGGCCAGCAACAGTTCTCAACCAGACAGAAGCAATGTACGCTGAACATTCCAACCAACATACACATATTCTCAAACGATTTCAACAGATGGAATTATGAGCTTGCTGTGCCCTTGTTGTTCTGTTCCACTGTGTGCTTCAGTGAGCTTTCGAGTTTATACAATGGACTAAAGAGCAAACACTGGTTTCAAGAAGGCCAGAGTCTTTTGGATAGTGTGCTTCAGCTGACACACGAAAGGAAATATATGTGACTTCACGGTTACAGTTGTTTCCTACTTTGTTTCTTGGTAATTCACTGTGAAACTCAGAAAATACTGTGTTTTCAAAGAGGACTGGCCTGTACTTTCTATTGGCTAAAGGAACATTCTTTGAAACAGGAGAGAACATGAACATTTCTAGCAATTATAACAGAAGTTAGAGCTTTCTCCTCTCTCTCCTTGTGGTGATTGCGTTCATTGTGTGAGATAGTCACCGGTTACAATGCCATAAGGCAGAAGCAGAGAAAGCGGTAACTGGACATATCTTGTTTCCGTGAAGGCTAAAGCATACACTACTGGAAGTACAGATGTAGCTCTTTGAACTGAAGATACTAGGTGCTATCTTGTTTCTCTAGAATGCCTTTCAAAGAGTTCCTGTTTCCCTTACTTGGTGACTCACAAAAACTGTGTTCCGAAAGAGGCCAGCAACAGTTCTCAACCAGACAGAAGCAATGTACGTTGAACATTCCAACCAACATACACATATTCTCAAACGATTTCAGCAGATGGAATTATGAGCTTGCTGTGCCCTTGTTGTTCTGTTCCACTGTGTGCTTCAGTGAGCTTTCGAGTTTAAACAATGGACTAAAGAGCAAACACTGGTTTCAAGAAGGCCAGAGTCTTTTGGGTAGTGTGCTTCAGCTGACACACGAAAGGAAATATATGTGACTTCACGGTTACAGTTGTTTCCTACTTTGTTTCTTGGTAATTCACTGTGAAACTCAGAAAATACAGTGTTTTCAAAGAGGACTGGTCTATATATTCTATTGGATAAAGGATCATCCTTTGAAACAGGAGAGAACATGAACATTTCTAGCAATTATAACAGAAGTTAGAGCTTTTTCCTCTCTCTCCTTGTGGTGATTGCGTTCATTGTGTGAGATAGTCACCGGTTACAATGCCATAAGGCAGAAGCAGAAAAAGCGGTAACTGTACATATCTTGTTTCCGTGAAGGCTAAAGTATACACTACTGGAAGTACAGATGTAGCTCTTTGAACTGAAGATACTAGGTGCTATCTTGTTTCTCTAGAATGCCTTTCAAAGAGTTCCTGTTTCCCTTACTTGGTGACTCACAAAAACTGTGTTCCGAAAGAGGCCAGCAACAGTTCTCAACCAGACAGAAGCAATGTACGTTGAACATTCCAACCAACATACACATATTCTCAAACGATTTCAGCAGATGGAATTATGAGCTTGCTGTGCCCTTGTTGTTCTGTTCCATTGTGTGCTTCAGTGAGCTTTCGAGTTTAAACAGTGGACTAAAGAGCAAACACTGGTTCCAAGAAGGCCAGAGTCTTTTGGGTAGTGTGCTTCAGCTGACACACGAAAGGAAATATATGTGACTTCACGGTTACAGTTGTTTCCTACTTTGTTTCTTGGTAATTCACTGTGAAACTCAGAAAATACTGTGTTTTCAAAGAGGACTGGCCTGTACTTTCTATTGGCTAAAGGAACATTCTTTGAAACAGGAGAGAACATGAACATTTCTAGCAATTATAACAGAAGTTAGAGCTTTTTCCTCTCTCTCCTTGTGGTGATTGCGTTCATTGTGTGAGATAGTCACCGGTTACAATGCCATAAGGCAGAAGCAGAGAAAGCGGTAACTGGACATATCTTGTTTCCGTGAAGGCTAAAGCATACACTACTGGAAGTACAGATGTAGCTCTTTGAACTGAAGATACTAGGTGCTATCTTATTTCTCTAGAATGCCTTTCAAAGAGTTCCTGTTTCCCTTACTTGGTGACTCACAAAAACTGTGTTCCGAAAGAGGCCAGCAACAGTTCTCAACCAGACAGAAGCAATGTACGTTGAACATTCCAACCAACATACACATATTCTCAAACGATTTCAGCAGATGGAATTATGAGCTTGCTGTGCCCTTGTTGTTCTGTTCCATTGTGTGCTTCAGTGAGCTTTCGAGTTTAAACAGTGGACTAAAGAGCAAACACTGGTTCCAAGAAGGCCAGAGTCTTTTGGGTAGTGTGCTTCAGCTGACACACGAAAGGAAATATATGTGACTTCACGGTTACAGTTGTTTCCTACTTTGTTTCTTGGTAACTCACTGTGAAACTCAGAAAATTCTGTGTTTTCAAAGAGGACTGGCCTGTACTTTCTATTGGCTAAAGGATCATTCTTAGAAACAGGAGAGAACATGAACATTTCTAGCAATTATAACAGAAGTTAGAGCTATCTCCTCTCTCTCCTTGTGGTGATTGCGTTCATTTTGTGAGATAGTGACCGGTTACAATGCCATAAGGCAGAAGCAGAGAAAGCGGTAACTGGACATATCTTGTTTCCGTGAAGGCTAAAGCATACACTACTGGAAGTACAGATGTAGCTCTTTGAACTGAAGATTCTAGGTGCTATCTAGTTTCTCATGAATGCCTTTCAAAGAGTTCCTGTTTCCCTTATTGGTGACTCACAAAAACTGTGTTCCGAAAGAGGCCAGCAACGGTTCTCAACCAGACAGAAGCAATGTACGTTGAACATTCCAACCAACACACACATATTCTCAAACGATTTCAACAGATGGAATTATGAGCTTGCTGTGCCCTTGTTGTTCTGTTCCACTGTGTGCTTCAGTGAACTTTCGAGTTTAAACAATGGACTAAAGAGCAAACACTGGTTTCAAGAAGGCCAGAGTCTTTTGGGTAGTGTGCTTCAGCTGACACACGAAAGGAAATATATGTGACTTCACGGTTACAGTTGTTTCCTACTTTGTTTCTTGGTAATTCACTGTGAAACTCAGAAAATTCTGTGTTTTCAAAGAGGACTGGCCTGTACTTTCTATTGGCTAAAGGATCATTCTTTGAAACAGGAGAGAACATGAACATTTCTAGCAATTATAACAGAAGTTAGAGCTTTCTCCTCTCTCTCCTTGTGGTGATTGCGTTCATTGTGTGAGATAGTGACCGGTTACAATGCCATAAGGCAGAAGCAGAGAAAGGGGTAACTGGACATATCTTGTTTCCGTGAAGGCTAAAGCATACACTACTGGAAGTACAGATGTAGCTCTTTGAACTGAAGATTCTAGGTGCTATCTAGTTTCTCATGAATGCCTTTCAAAGAGTTCCTGTTTCCCTTATTGGTGACTCACAAAAACTGTGTTCCCAAAGAGGCCAGCAACGGTTCTCAACCAGACAGAAGCAATGTACGTTGAACATTCCAACCAACACACACATATTCTCAAACGATTTCAACAAATGGAATTATGAGCTTGCTGTGCCCTTGTTGTTCTGTTCCACTGTGTGCTTCAGTGAGCTTTCGAGTTTAAACAATGGACTAAAGAGCAAACACTGGTTTCAAGAAGGCCAGAGTCTTTTGGGTAGTGTGTTTCAGCTGACACACGAAAGGAAATATATGTGACTTCACGGTTACAGTTGTTTCCTACTTTGTTTCTTGGTAATTCACTGTGAAACTCAGAAAATACTGTGTTTTCAAAGAGGACTGGCCTGTACTTTCTATTGGCTAAAGGATCATACTTTGAAACAGGAGAGAACATGAACATTTCTAGCAATTATAACAGAAGTTAGAGCTTTCTCCTCTCTCTCCTTGTGGTGATTGCGTTCATTATGTGAGATAGTGACCGGTTACAATGCCATAAGGCAGAAGCAGAGAAAGCGGTAACTGGACATATCTTGTTTCCGTGAAGGCTAAAGCATACACTACTGGAAGTACAGATGTAGCTCTTTGAACTGAAGATACTAGGTGCTATCTAGTTTCTCATGAATGCCTTTCAAAGAGTTCCTGTTTCCCTTATTGGTGACTCACAAAAACTGTGTTCCCAAAGAGGCGAACAACAGTTCTCAACCAGACAGAAGCAATGTACGTTGAACATTCCAACCAACATACACATATTCTCAAATGATTTCAACAGATGGAACTATGAGCTTGCTGTGCCCTTGTTGTTCTGTTCCACTGTGTGCTTCAGTGAGCTTTCGAGTTTAAACAATGGACTAAAGAGCAAACACTGCTTTCAAGAAGGCCAGCGTCTTTTGGGTAGTGTGCTTCAGCTGACACACGAAAGGAAATATATGTGACTTCACGGTTACAGTTGTTTCCTACTTTGTTTCTTGGTAATTCACTGTGAAACTCAGAAAATACAGTGTTTTCAAAGAGGACTGGTCTATATATTCTATTGGATAAAGGATCATCCTTTGAAACAGGAGAGAACATGAACATTTCTAGCAATTATAACAGAAGTTAGAGCTTTTTCCTCTCTCTCCTTGTGGTGATTGCGTTCATTGTGTGAGATAGTCACCGGTTAAAATGCCATAAGGCAGAAGCAGAAAAAGCGGTAACTGTACATATCTTGTTTCCGTGAAGGCTAAAGCATACACTACTGGAAGTACAGATGTAGCTCTTTGAACTGAAGATACTAGGTGCTATCTTGTTTCTCTAGAATGCCTTTCAAAGAGTTCCTGTTTCCCTTACTTGGTGACTCACAAAAACTGTGTTCCGAAAGAGGCCAGCAACAGTTCTCAACCAGACAGAAGCAATGTACGTTGAACATTCCAACCAACATACACATATTCTCAAACGATTTCAGCAGATGGAATTATGAGCTTGCTGTGCCCTTGTTGTTCTGTTCCACTGTGTGCTTCAGTGAGCTTTCGAGTTTATTCAATGGACTAAAGAGCAAACACTGGTTTCAAGAAGGCCAGAGTCTTTTGGGTAGTGTGCTTCAGCTGACACACGAAAGGAAATATATGTGACTTCACGGTTACAGTTGTTTCCTACTTTGTTTCTTGGTAATTCACTGTGAAACTCAGAAAATACTGTGTTTTCAAAGAGGACTGGCCTGTACTTTCTATTGGCTAAAGGAACATTCTTTGAAACAGGAGAGAACATGAACATTTCTAGCAATTATAACAGAAGTTAGAGCTTTCTCCTCTCTCTCCTTGTGGTGATTGCGTTCATTGTGTGAGATAGTCACCGGTTACAATGCCATAAGGCAGAAGCAGAGAAAGCGGTAACTGGACATATCTTGTTTCCGTGAAGGCTAAAGTATACACTACTGGAAGTACAGATGTAGCTCTTTGAACTGAAGATACTAGGTGCTATCTAGTTTCTCATGAATGCCTTTCAAAGCGTTCCTGTTTCCCTTACTTGGTGACTCACAAAAACTGTGTTCCGAAAGAGGCCAGCAACAGTTCTCAACCAGACAGAAGCAATGTACGCTGAACATTCCAACCAACATACACATATTCTCAAACGATTTCAACAGATGGAATTATGAGCTTGCTGTGCCCTTGTTGTTCTGTTCCACTGTGTGCTTCAGTGAGCTTTCGAGTTTATACAATGGACTAAAGAGCAAACACTGGTTTCAAGAAGGCCAGAGTCTTTTGGGTAGTGTGCTTCAGCTGACACACGAAAGGAAATATATGTGACTTCACGGTTACAGTTGTTTCCTACTTTGTTTCTTGGTAATTCACTGTGAAACTCAGAAAATACAGCGTTTTCAAAGAGGACTGGTCTATATATTCTATTGGATAAAGGATCATCCTTTGAAACAGGAGAGAACATGAACATTTCTAGCAATTATAACAGAAGTTAGAGCTTTTTCCTCTCTCTCCTTGTGGTGATTGCGTTCATTGTGTGAGATAGTCACCGGTTACAATGCCATAAGGCAGAAGCAGAAAAAGCGGTAACTGTACATATCTTGTTTCCGTGAAGGCTAAAGTATACACTACTGGAAGTACAGATGTAGCTCTTTGAACTGAAGATACTAGGTGCTATCTTGTTTCTCTAGAATGCCTTTCAAAGAGTTCCTGTTTCCCTTACTTGGTGACTCACAAAAACTGTGTTCCGAAAGAGGCCAGCAACAGTTCTCAACCAGACAGAAGCAATGTACGTTGAACATTCCAACCAACATACACATATTCTCAAACGATTTCAGCAGATGGAATTATGAGCTTGCTGTGCCCTTGTTGTTCTGTTCCATTGTGTGCTTCAGTGAGCTTTCGAGTTTAAACAGTGGACTAAAGAGCAAACACTGGTTCCAAGAAGGCCAGAGTCTTTTGGGTAGTGTGCTTCAGCTGACACACGAAAGGAAATATATGTGACTTCACGGTTACAGTTGTTTCCTACTTTGTTTCTTGGTAATTCACTGTGAAACTCAGAAAATACTGTGTTTTCAAAGAGGACTGGCCTGTACTTTCTATTGGCTAAAGGAACATTCTTTGAAACAGGAGAGAACATGAACATTTCTAGCAATTATAACAGAAGTTAGAGCTTTCTCCTCTGTCTCCTTGTGGTGATTGTGTTCATTGTGTGAGATAGTCACCGGTTACAATGCCATAAGGCAGAAGCAGAGAAAGCGGTAACTGGACATATCTTGTTTCCGTGAAGGCTAAAGCATACACTACTGGAAGTACAGATGTAGCTCTTTGAACTGAAGATACTAGGTGCTATCTAGTTTCTCATGAATGCCTTTCAAAGCGTTCCTGTTTCCCTTACTTGGTGACTCACAAAAACTGTGTTCCGAAAGAGGCCAGCAACAGTTCTCAACCAGACAGAAGCAATGTACGCTGAACATTCCAACCAACATACACATATTCTCAAACGATTTCAACAGATGGAATTATGAGCTTGCTGTGCCCTTGTTGTTCTGTTCCACTGTGTGCTTCAGTGAGCTTTCGAGTTTATACAATGGACTAAAGAGCAAACACTGGTTTCAAGAAGGCCAGAGTCTTTTGGATAGTGTGCTTCAGCTGACACACGAAAGGAAATATATGTGACTTCACGGTTACAGTTGTTTCCTACTTTGTTTCTTGGTAATTCACTGTGAAACTCAGAAAATACTGTGTTTTCAAAGAGGACTGGCCTGTACTTTCTATTGGCTAAAGGAACATTCTTTGAAACAGGAGAGAACATGAACATTTCTAGCAATTATAACAGAAGTTAGAGCTTTCTCCTCTCTCTCCTTGTGGTGATTGCGTTCATTGTGTGAGATAGTCACCGGTTACAATGCCATAAGGCAGAAGCAGAGAAAGCGGTAACTGGACATATCTTGTTTCCGTGAAGGCTAAAGCATACACTACTGGAAGTACAGATGTAGCTCTTTGAACTGAAGATACTAGGTGCTATCTTGTTTCTCTAGAATGCCTTTCAAAGAGTTCCTGTTTCCCTTACTTGGTGACTCACAAAAACTGTGTTCCGAAAGAGGCCAGCAACAGTTCTCAACCAGACAGAAGCAATGTACGTTGAACATTCCAACCAACATACACATATTCTCAAACGATTTCAGCAGATGGAATTATGAGCTTGCTGTGCCCTTGTTGTTCTGTTCCACTGTGTGCTTCAGTGAGCTTTCGAGTTTAAACAATGGACTAAAGAGCAAACACTGGTTTCAAGAAGGCCAGAGTCTTTTGGGTAGTGTGCTTCAGCTGACACACGAAAGGAAATATATGTGACTTCACGGTTACAGTTGTTTCCTACTTTGTTTCTTGGTAATTCACTGTGAAACTCAGAAAATACAGTGTTTTCAAAGAGGACTGGTCTATATATTCTATTGGATAAAGGATCATCCTTTGAAACAGGAGAGAACATGAACATTTCTAGCAATTATAACAGAAGTTAGAGCTTTTTCCTCTCTCTCCTTGTGGTGATTGCGTTCATTGTGTGAGATAGTCACCGGTTACAATGCCATAAGGCAGAAGCAGAAAAAGCGGTAACTGTACATATCTTGTTTCCGTGAAGGCTAAAGTATACACTACTGGAAGTACAGATGTAGCTCTTTGAACTGAAGATACTAGGTGCTATCTTGTTTCTCTAGAATGCCTTTCAAAGAGTTCCTGTTTCCCTTACTTGGTGACTCACAAAAACTGTGTTCCGAAAGAGGCCAGCAACAGTTCTCAACCAGACAGAAGCAATGTACGTTGAACATTCCAACCAACATACACATATTCTCAAACGATTTCAGCAGATGGAATTATGAGCTTGCTGTGCCCTTGTTGTTCTGTTCCATTGTGTGCTTCAGTGAGCTTTCGAGTTTAAACAGTGGACTAAAGAGCAAACACTGGTTCCAAGAAGGCCAGAGTCTTTTGGGTAGTGTGCTTCAGCTGACACACGAAAGGAAATATATGTGACTTCACGGTTACAGTTGTTTCCTACTTTGTTTCTTGGTAATTCACTGTGAAACTCAGAAAATACTGTGTTTTCAAAGAGGACTGGCCTGTACTTTCTATTGGCTAAAGGAACATTCTTTGAAACAGGAGAGAACATGAACATTTCTAGCAATTATAACAGAAGTTAGAGCTTTCTCCTCTCTCTCCTTGTGGTGATTGCGTTCATTGTGTGAGATAGTCACCGGTTACAATGCCATAAGGCAGAAGCAGAAAAAGCGGTAACTGTACATATCTTGTTTCCGTGAAGGCTAAAGTATACACTACTGGAAGTACAGATGTAGCTCTTTGAACTGAAGATACTAGGTGCTATCTAGTTTCTCATGAATGCCTTTCAAAGCGTTCCTGTTTCCCTTACTTGGTGACTCACAAAAACTGTGTTCCGAAAGAGGCCAGCAACAGTTCTCAACCAGACAGAAGCAATGTACGCTGAACATTCCAACCAACATACACATATTCTCAAACGATTTCAACAGATGGAATTATGAGCTTGCTGTGCCCTTGTTGTTCTGTTCCACTGTGTGCTTCAGTGAGCTTTCGAGTTTATACAATGGACTAAAGAGCAAACACTGGTTTCAAGAAGGCCAGAGTCTTTTGGGTAGTGTGCTTCAGCTGACACACGAAAGGAAATATATGTGACTTCACGGTTACAGTTGTTTCCTACTTTGTTTCTTGGTAATTCACTGTGAAACTCAGAAAATACAGCGTTTTCAAAGAGGACTGGTCTATATATTCTATTGGATAAAGGATCATCCTTTGAAACAGGAGAGAACATGAACATTTCTAGCAATTATAACAGAAGTTAGAGCTTTTTCCTCTCTCTCCTTGTGGTGATTGCGTTCATTGTGTGAGATAGTCACCGGTTACAATGCCATAAGGCAGAAGCAGAAAAAGCGGTAACTGTACATATCTTGTTTCCGTGAAGGCTAAAGTATACACTACTGGAAGTACAGATGTAGCTCTTTGAACTGAAGATACTAGGTGCTATCTTGTTTCTCTAGAATGCCTTTCAAAGAGTTCCTGTTTCCCTTACTTGGTGACTCACAAAAACTGTGTTCCGAAAGAGGCCAGCAACAGTTCTCAACCAGACAGAAGCAATGTACGTTGAACATTCCAACCAACATACACATATTCTCAAACGATTTCAGCAGATGGAATTATGAGCTTGCTGTGCCCTTGTTGTTCTGTTCCATTGTGTGCTTCAGTGAGCTTTCGAGTTTAAACAGTGGACTAAAGAGCAAACACTGGTTCCAAGAAGGCCAGAGTCTTTTGGGTAGTGTGCTTCAGCTGACACACGAAAGGAAATATATGTGACTTCACGGTTACAGTTGTTTCCTACTTTGTTTCTTGGTAATTCACTGTGAAACTCAGAAAATACTGTGTTTTCAAAGAGGACTGGCCTGTACTTTCTATTGGCTAAAGGAACATTCTTTGAAACAGGAGAGAACATGAACATTTCTAGCAATTATAACAGAAGTTAGAGCTTTTTCCTCTCTCTCCTTGTGGTGATTGCGTTCATTGTGTGAGATAGTCACCGGTTACAATGCCATAAGGCAGAAGCAGAGAAAGCGGTAACTGGACATATCTTGTTTCCGTGAAGGCTAAAGCATACACTACTGGAAGTACAGATGTAGCTCTTTGAACTGAAGATACTAGGTGCTATCTTGTTTCTCTAGAATGCCTTTCAAAGAGTTCCTGTTTCCCTTACTTGGTGACTCACAAAAACTGTGTTCCGAAAGAGGCCAGCAACAGTTCTCAACCAGACAGAAGCAATGTACGTTGAACATTCCAACCAACATACACATATTCTCAAACGATTTCAGCAGATGGAATTATGAGCTTGCTGTGCCCTTGTTGTTCTGTTCCATTGTGTGCTTCAGTGAGCTTTCGAGTTTAAACAGTGGACTAAAGAGCAAACACTGGTTCCAAGAAGGCCAGAGTCTTTTGGGTAGTGTGCTTCAGCTGACACACGAAAGGAAATATATGTGACTTCACGGTTACAGTTGTTTCCTACTTTGTTTCTTGGTAATTCACTGTGAAACTCAGAAAATACTGTGTTTTCAAAGAGGACTGGCCTGTACTTTCTATTGGCTAAAGGAACATTCTTTGAAACAGGAGAGAACATGAACATTTCTAGCAATTATAACAGAAGTTAGAGCTTTCTCCTCTCTCTCCTTGTGGTGATTGCGTTCATTGTGTGAGATAGTCACCGGTTACAATGCCATAAGGCAGAAGCAGAGAAAGCGGTAACTGGACATATCTTGTTTCCGTGAAGGCTAAAGCATACACTACTGGAAGTACAGATGTAGCTCTTTGAACTGAAGATACTAGGTGCTATCTTGTTTCTCTAGAATGCCTTTCAAAGAGTTCCTGTTTCCCTTACTTGGTGACTCACAAAAACTGTGTTCCGAAAGAGGCCAGCAACAGTTCTCAACCAGACAGAAGCAATGTACGTTGAACATTCCAACCAACATACACATATTCTCAAACGATTTCAGCAGATGGAATTATGAGCTTGCTGTGCCCTTGTTGTTCTGTTCCACTGTGTGCTTCAGTGAGCTTTCGAGTTTAAACAATGGACTAAAGAGCAAACACTGGTTTCAAGAAGGCCAGAGTCTTTTGGGTAGTGTGCTTCAGCTGACACACGAAAGGAAATATATGTGACTTCACGGTTACAGTTGTTTCCTACTTTGTTTCTTGGTAATTCACTGTGAAACTCAGAAAATACAGTGTTTTCAAAGAGGACTGGTCTATATATTCTATTGGATAAAGGATCATCCTTTGAAACAGGAGAGAACATGAACATTTCTAGCAATTATAACAGAAGTTAGAGCTTTTTCCTCTCTCTCCTTGTGGTGATTGCGTTCATTGTGTGAGATAGTCACCGGTTACAATGCCATAAGGCAGAAGCAGAAAAAGCGGTAACTGTACATATCTTGTTTCCGTGAAGGCTAAAGTATACACTACTGGAAGTACAGATGTAGCTCTTTGAACTGAAGATACTAGGTGCTATCTTGTTTCTCTAGAATGCCTTTCAAAGAGTTCCTGTTTCCCTTACTTGGTGACTCACAAAAACTGTGTTCCGAAAGAGGCCAGCAACAGTTCTCAACCAGACAGAAGCAATGTACGTTGAACATTCCAACCAACATACACATATTCTCAAACGATTTCAGCAGATGGAATTATGAGCTTGCTGTGCCCTTGTTGTTCTGTTCCATTGTGTGCTTCAGTGAGCTTTCGAGTTTAAACAGTGGACTAAAGAGCAAACACTGGTTCCAAGAAGGCCAGAGTCTTTTGGGTAGTGTGCTTCAGCTGACACACGAAAGGAAATATATGTGACTTCACGGTTACAGTTGTTTCCTACTTTGTTTCTTGGTAATTCACTGTGAAACTCAGAAAATACTGTGTTTTCAAAGAGGACTGGCCTGTACTTTCTATTGGCTAAAGGAACATTCTTTGAAACAGGAGAGAACATGAACATTTCTAGCAATTATAACAGAAGTTAGAGCTTTCTCCTCTCTCTCCTTGTGGTGATTGCGTTCATTGTGTGAGATAGTCACCGGTTACAATGCCATAAGGCAGAAGCAGAAAAAGCGGTAACTGTACATATCTTGTTTCCGTGAAGGCTAAAGTATACACTACTGGAAGTACAGATGTAGCTCTTTGAACTGAAGATACTAGGTGCTATCTAGTTTCTCATGAATGCCTTTCAAAGCGTTCCTGTTTCCCTTACTTGGTGACTCACAAAAACTGTGTTCCGAAAGAGGCCAGCAACAGTTCTCAACCAGACAGAAGCAATGTACGCTGAACATTCCAACCAACATACACATATTCTCAAACGATTTCAACAGATGGAATTATGAGCTTGCTGTGCCCTTGTTGTTCTGTTCCACTGTGTGCTTCAGTGAGCTTTCGAGTTTATACAATGGACTAAAGAGCAAACACTGGTTTCAAGAAGGCCAGAGTCTTTTGGGTAGTGTGCTTCAGCTGACACACGAAAGGAAATATATGTGACTTCACGGTTACAGTTGTTTCCTACTTTGTTTCTTGGTAATTCACTGTGAAACTCAGAAAATACAGCGTTTTCAAAGAGGACTGGTCTATATATTCTATTGGATAAAGGATCATCCTTTGAAACAGGAGAGAACATGAACATTTCTAGCAATTATAACAGAAGTTAGAGCTTTTTCCTCTCTCTCCTTGTGGTGATTGCGTTCATTGTGTGAGATAGTCACCGGTTACAATGCCATAAGGCAGAAGCAGAAAAAGCGGTAACTGTACATATCTTGTTTCCGTGAAGGCTAAAGTATACACTACTGGAAGTACAGATGTAGCTCTTTGAACTGAAGATACTAGGTGCTATCTTGTTTCTCTAGAATGCCTTTCAAAGAGTTCCTGTTTCCCTTACTTGGTGACTCACAAAAACTGTGTTCCGAAAGAGGCCAGCAACAGTTCTCAACCAGACAGAAGCAATGTACGTTGAACATTCCAACCAACATACACATATTCTCAAACGATTTCAGCAGATGGAATTATGAGCTTGCTGTGCCCTTGTTGTTCTGTTCCATTGTGTGCTTCAGTGAGCTTTCGAGTTTAAACAGTGGACTAAAGAGCAAACACTGGTTCCAAGAAGGCCAGAGTCTTTTGGGTAGTGTGCTTCAGCTGACACACGAAAGGAAATATATGTGACTTCACGGTTACAGTTGTTTCCTACTTTGTTTCTTGGTAATTCACTGTGAAACTCAGAAAATACTGTGTTTTCAAAGAGGACTGGCCTGTACTTTCTATTGGCTAAAGGAACATTCTTTGAAACAGGAGAGAACATGAACATTTCTAGCAATTATAACAGAAGTTAGAGCTTTTTCCTCTCTCTCCTTGTGGTGATTGCGTTCATTGTGTGAGATAGTCACCGGTTACAATGCCATAAGGCAGAAGCAGAGAAAGCGGTAACTGGACATATCTTGTTTCCGTGAAGGCTAAAGCATACACTACTGGAAGTACAGATGTAGCTCTTTGAACTGAAGATACTAGGTGCTATCTTGTTTCTCTAGAATGCCTTTCAAAGAGTTCCTGTTTCCCTTACTTGGTGACTCACAAAAACTGTGTTCCGAAAGAGGCCAGCAACAGTTCTCAACCAGACAGAAGCAATGTACGTTGAACATTCCAACCAACATACACATATTCTCAAACGATTTCAGCAGATGGAATTATGAGCTTGCTGTGCCCTTGTTGTTCTGTTCCATTGTGTGCTTCAGTGAGCTTTCGAGTTTAAACAGTGGACTAAAGAGCAAACACTGGTTCCAAGAAGGCCAGAGTCTTTTGGGTAGTGTGCTTCAGCTGACACACGAAAGGAAATATATGTGACTTCACGGTTACAGTTGTTTCCTACTTTGTTTCTTGGTAATTCACTGTGAAACTCAGAAAATACTGTGTTTTCAAAGAGGACTGGCCTGTACTTTCTATTGGCTAAAGGAACATTCTTTGAAACAGGAGAGAACATGAACATTTCTAGCAATTATAACAGAAGTTAGAGCTTTTTCCTCTCTCTCCTTGTGGTGATTGCGTTCATTGTGTGAGATAGTCACCGGTTACAATGCCATAAGGCAGAAGCAGAGAAAGCGGTAACTGGACATATCTTGTTTCCGTGAAGGCTAAAGCATACACTACTGGAAGTACAGATGTAGCTCTTTGAACTGAAGATACTAGGTGCTATCTTATTTCTCTAGAATGCCTTTCAAAGAGTTCCTGTTTCCCTTACTTGGTGACTCACAAAAACTGTGTTCCGAAAGAGGCCAGCAACAGTTCTCAACCAGACAGAAGCAATGTACGTTGAACATTCCAACCAACATACACATATTCTCAAACGATTTCAGCAGATGGAATTATGAGCTTGCTGTGCCCTTGTTGTTCTGTTCCATTGTGTGCTTCAGTGAGCTTTCGAGTTTAAACAGTGGACTAAAGAGCAAACACTGGTTCCAAGAAGGCCAGAGTCTTTTGGGTAGTGTGCTTCAGCTGACACACGAAAGGAAATATATGTGACTTCACGGTTACAGTTGTTTCCTACTTTGTTTCTTGGTAATTCACTGTGAAACTCAGAAAATACTGTGTTTTCAAAGAGGACTGGCCTGTACTTTCTATTGGCTAAAGGAACATTCTTTGAAACAGGAGAGAACATGAACATTTCTAGCAATTATAACAGAAGTTAGAGCTTTCTCCTCTGTCTCCTTGTGGTGATTGTGTTCATTGTGTGAGATAGTCACCGGTTACAATGCCATAAGGCAGAAGCAGAGAAAGCGGTAACTGGACATATCTTGTTTCCGTGAAGGCTAAAGCATACACTACTGGAAGTACAGATGTAGCTCTTTGAACTGAAGATACTAGGTGCTATCTAGTTTCTCATGAATGCCTTTCAAAGCGTTCCTGTTTCCCTTACTTGGTGACTCACAAAAACTGTGTTCCGAAAGAGGCCAGCAACAGTTCTCAACCAGACAGAAGCAATGTACGCTGAACATTCCAACCAACATACACATATTCTCAAACGATTTCAACAGATGGAATTATGAGCTTGCTGTGCCCTTGTTGTTCTGTTCCACTGTGTGCTTCAGTGAGCTTTCGAGTTTATACAATGGACTAAAGAGCAAACACTGGTTTCAAGAAGGCCAGAGTCTTTTGGGTAGTGTGCTTCAGCTGACACACGAAAGGAAATATATGTGACTTCACGGTTACAGTTGTTTCCTACTTTGTTTCTTGGTAATTCACTGTGAAACTCAGAAAATACAGCGTTTTCAAAGAGGACTGGTCTATATATTCTATTGGATAAAGGATCATCCTTTGAAACAGGAGAGAACATGAACATTTCTAGCAATTATAACAGAAGTTAGAGCTTTTTCCTCTCTCTCCTTGTGGTGATTGCGTTCATTGTGTGAGATAGTCACCGGTTACAATGCCATAAGGCAGAAGCAGAAAAAGCGGTAACTGTACATATCTTGTTTCCGTGAAGGCTAAAGTATACACTACTGGAAGTACAGATGTAGCTCTTTGAACTGAAGATACTAGGTGCTATCTTGTTTCTCTAGAATGCCTTTCAAAGAGTTCCTGTTTCCCTTACTTGGTGACTCACAAAAACTGTGTTCCGAAAGAGGCCAGCAACAGTTCTCAACCAGACAGAAGCAATGTACGTTGAACATTCCAACCAACATACACATATTCTCAAACGATTTCAGCAGATGGAATTATGAGCTTGCTGTGCCCTTGTTGTTCTGTTCCATTGTGTGCTTCAGTGAGCTTTCGAGTTTAAACAGTGGACTAAAGAGCAAACACTGGTTCCAAGAAGGCCAGAGTCTTTTGGGTAGTGTGCTTCAGCTGACACACGAAAGGAAATATATGTGACTTCACGGTTACAGTTGTTTCCTACTTTGTTTCTTGGTAATTCACTGTGAAACTCAGAAAATACTGTGTTTTCAAAGAGGACTGGCCTGTACTTTCTATTGGCTAAAGGAACATTCTTTGAAACAGGAGAGAACATGAACATTTCTAGCAATTATAACAGAAGTTAGAGCTTTTTCCTCTCTCTCCTTGTGGTGATTGCGTTCATTGTGTGAGATAGTCACCGGTTACAATGCCATAAGGCAGAAGCAGAGAAAGCGGTAACTGGACATATCTTGTTTCCGTGAAGGCTAAAGCATACACTACTGGAAGTACAGATGTAGCTCTTTGAACTGAAGATACTAGGTGCTATCTTGTTTCTCTAGAATGCCTTTCAAAGAGTTCCTGTTTCCCTTACTTGGTGACTCACAAAAACTGTGTTCCGAAAGAGGCCAGCAACAGTTCTCAACCAGACAGAAGCAATGTACGTTGAACATTCCAACCAACATACACATATTCTCAAACGATTTCAGCAGATGGAATTATGAGCTTGCTGTGCCCTTGTTGTTCTGTTCCATTGTGTGCTTCAGTGAGCTTTCGAGTTTAAACAGTGGACTAAAGAGCAAACACTGGTTCCAAGAAGGCCAGAGTCTTTTGGGTAGTGTGCTTCAGCTGACACACGAAAGGAAATATATGTGACTTCACGGTTACAGTTGTTTCCTACTTTGTTTCTTGGTAATTCACTGTGAAACTCAGAAAATACTGTGTTTTCAAAGAGGACTGGCCTGTACTTTCTATTGGCTAAAGGAACATTCTTTGAAACAGGAGAGAACATGAACATTTCTAGCAATTATAACAGAAGTTAGAGCTTTTTCCTCTCTCTCCTTGTGGTGATTGCGTTCATTGTGTGAGATAGTCACCGGTTACAATGCCATAAGGCAGAAGCAGAGAAAGCGGTAACTGGACATATCTTGTTTCCGTGAAGGCTAAAGCATACACTACTGGAAGTACAGATGTAGCTCTTTGAACTGAAGATACTAGGTGCTATCTTATTTCTCTAGAATGCCTTTCAAAGAGTTCCTGTTTCCCTTACTTGGTGACTCACAAAAACTGTGTTCCGAAAGAGGCCAGCAACAGTTCTCAACCAGACAGAAGCAATGTACGTTGAACATTCCAACCAACATACACATATTCTCAAACGATTTCAGCAGATGGAATTATGAGCTTGCTGTGCCCTTGTTGTTCTGTTCCATTGTGTGCTTCAGTGAGCTTTCGAGTTTAAACAGTGGACTAAAGAGCAAACACTGGTTCCAAGAAGGCCAGAGTCTTTTGGGTAGTGTGCTTCAGCTGACACACGAAAGGAAATATATGTGACTTCACGGTTACAGTTGTTTCCTACTTTGTTTCTTGGTAATTCACTGTGAAACTCAGAAAATACTGTGTTTTC
The DNA here is from genome assembly GCF_987537825.1 of Furipterus horrens. NCBI lineage: Eukaryota > Metazoa > Chordata > Mammalia > Chiroptera > Furipteridae > Furipterus > Furipterus horrens. Next base: position 100,674,607 of record NW_028327173.1, read on the forward strand.
AAAGAGGACTGGCCTGTACTTTCTATTGGCTAAAGGAACATTCTTTGAAACAGGAGAGAACATGAACATTTCTAGCAATTATAACAGAAGTTAGAGCTTTCTCCTCTGTCTCCTTGTGGTGATTGTGTTCATTGTGTGAGATAGTCACCGGTTACAATGCCATAAGGCAGAAGCAGAGAAAGCGGTAACTGGACATATCTTGTTTCCGTGAAGGCTAAAGCATACACTACTGGAAGTACAGATGTAGCTCTTTGAACTGAAGATACTAGGTGCTATCTAGTTTCTCATGAATGCCTTTCAAAGCGTTCCTGTTTCCCTTACTTGGTGACTCACAAAAACTGTGTTCCGAAAGAGGCCAGCAACAGTTCTCAACCAGACAGAAGCAATGTACGTTGAACATTCCAACCAACATACACATATTCTCAAACGATTTCAGCAGATGGAATTATGAGCTTGCTGTGCCCTTGTTGTTCTGTTCCACTGTGTGCTTCAGTGAGCTTTCGAGTTTAAACAATGGACTAAAGAGCAAACACTGGTTTCAAGAAGGCCAGAGTCTTTTGGGTAGTGTGCTTCAGCTGACACACGAAAGGAAATATATGTGACTTCACGGTTACAGTTGTTTCCTACTTTGTTTCTTGGTAATTCACTGTGAAACTCAGAAAATACAGTGTTTTCAAAGAGGACTGGTCTATATATTCTATTGGATAAAGGATCATCCTTTGAAACAGGAGAGAACATGAACATTTCTAGCAATTATAACAGAAGTTAGAGCTTTTTCCTCTCTCTCCTTGTGGTGATTGCGTTCATTGTGTGAGATAGTCACCGGTTACAATGCCATAAGGCAGAAGCAGAAAAAGCGGTAACTGTACATATCTTGTTTCCGTGAAGGCTAAAGTATACACTACTGGAAGTACAGATGTAGCTCTTTGAACTGAAGATACTAGGTGCTATCTTGTTTCTCTAGAATGCCTTTCAAAGAGTTCCTGTTTCCCTTACTTGGTGACTCACAAAAACTGTGTTCCGAAAGAGGCCAGCAACAGTTCTCAACCAGACAGAAGCAATGTACGTTGAACATTCCAACCAACATACACATATTCTCAAACGATTTCAGCAGATGGAATTATGAGCTTGCTGTGCCCTTGTTGTTCTGTTCCATTGTGTGCTTCAGTGAGCTTTCGAGTTTAAACAGTGGACTAAAGAGCAAACACTGGTTCCAAGAAGGCCAGAGTCTTTTGGGTAGTGTGCTTCAGCTGACACACGAAAGGAAATATATGTGACTTCACGGTTACAGTTGTTTCCTACTTTGTTTCTTGGTAATTCACTGTGAAACTCAGAAAATACTGTGTTTTCAAAGAGGACTGGCCTGTACTTTCTATTGGCTAAAGGAACATTCTTTGAAACAGGAGAGAACATGAACATTTCTAGCAATTATAACAGAAGTTAGAGCTTTCTCCTCTCTCTCCTTGTGGTGATTGCGTTCATTGTGTGAGATAGTCACCGGTTACAATGCCATAAGGCAGAAGCAGAAAAAGCGGTAACTGTACATATCTTGTTTCCGTGAAGGCTAAAGTATACACTACTGGAAGTACAGATGTAGCTCTTTGAACTGAAGATACTAGGTGCTATCTAGTTTCTCATGAATGCCTTTCAAAGCGTTCCTGTTTCCCTTACTTGGTGACTCACAAAAACTGTGTTCCGAAAGAGGCCAGCAACAGTTCTCAACCAGACAGAAGCAATGTACGCTGAACATTCCAACCAACATACACATATTCTCAAACGATTTCAACAGATGGAATTATGAGCTTGCTGTGCCCTTGTTGTTCTGTTCCACTGTGTGCTTCAGTGAGCTTTCGAGTTTATACAATGGACTAAAGAGCAAACACTGGTTTCAAGAAGGCCAGAGTCTTTTGGGTAGTGTGCTTCAGCTGACACACGAAAGGAAATATATGTGACTTCACGGTTACAGTTGTTTCCTACTTTGTTTCTTGGTAATTCACTGTGAAACTCAGAAAATACAGCGTTTTCAAAGAGGACTGGTCTATATATTCTATTGGATAAAGGATCATCCTTTGAAACAGGAGAGAACATGAACATTTCTAGCAATTATAACAGAAGTTAGAGCTTTTTCCTCTCTCTCCTTGTGGTGATTGCGTTCATTGTGTGAGATAGTCACCGGTTACAATGCCATAAGGCAGAAGCAGAAAAAGCGGTAACTGTACATATCTTGTTTCCGTGAAGGCTAAAGTATACACTACTGGAAGTACAGATGTAGCTCTTTGAACTGAAGATACTAGGTGCTATCTTGTTTCTCTAGAATGCCTTTCAAAGAGTTCCTGTTTCCCTTACTTGGTGACTCACAAAAACTGTGTTCCGAAAGAGGCCAGCAACAGTTCTCAACCAGACAGAAGCAATGTACGTTGAACATTCCAACCAACATACACATATTCTCAAACGATTTCAGCAGATGGAATTATGAGCTTGCTGTGCCCTTGTTGTTCTGTTCCATTGTGTGCTTCAGTGAGCTTTCGAGTTTAAACAGTGGACTAAAGAGCAAACACTGGTTCCAAGAAGGCCAGAGTCTTTTGGGTAGTGTGCTTCAGCTGACACACGAAAGGAAATATATGTGACTTCACGGTTACAGTTGTTTCCTACTTTGTTTCTTGGTAATTCACTGTGAAACTCAGAAAATACTGTGTTTTCAAAGAGGACTGGCCTGTACTTTCTATTGGCTAAAGGAACATTCTTTGAAACAGGAGAGAACATGAACATTTCTAGCAATTATAACAGAAGTTAGAGCTTTTTCCTCTCTCTCCTTGTGGTGATTGCGTTCATTGTGTGAGATAGTCACCGGTTACAATGCCATAAGGCAGAAGCAGAGAAAGCGGTAACTGGACATATCTTGTTTCCGTGAAGGCTAAAGCATACACTACTGGAAGTACAGATGTAGCTCTTTGAACTGAAGATACTAGGTGCTATCTTGTTTCTCTAGAATGCCTTTCAAAGAGTTCCTGTTTCCCTTACTTGGTGACTCACAAAAACTGTGTTCCGAAAGAGGCCAGCAACAGTTCTCAACCAGACAGAAGCAATGTACGTTGAACATTCCAACCAACATACACATATTCTCAAACGATTTCAGCAGATGGAATTATGAGCTTGCTGTGCCCTTGTTGTTCTGTTCCATTGTGTGCTTCAGTGAGCTTTCGAGTTTAAACAGTGGACTAAAGAGCAAACACTGGTTCCAAGAAGGCCAGAGTCTTTTGGGTAGTGTGCTTCAGCTGACACACGAAAGGAAATATATGTGACTTCACGGTTACAGTTGTTTCCTACTTTGTTTCTTGGTAATTCACTGTGAAACTCAGAAAATACTGTGTTTTCAAAGAGGACTGGCCTGTACTTTCTATTGGCTAAAGGAACATTCTTTGAAACAGGAGAGAACATGAACATTTCTAGCAATTATAACAGAAGTTAGAGCTTTTTCCTCTCTCTCCTTGTGGTGATTGCGTTCATTGTGTGAGATAGTCACCGGTTACAATGCCATAAGGCAGAAGCAGAGAAAGCGGTAACTGGACATATCTTGTTTCCGTGAAGGCTAAAGCATACACTACTGGAAGTACAGATGTAGCTCTTTGAACTGAAGATACTAGGTGCTATCTTATTTCTCTAGAATGCCTTTCAAAGAGTTCCTGTTTCCCTTACTTGGTGACTCACAAAAACTGTGTTCCGAAAGAGGCCAGCAACAGTTCTCAACCAGACAGAAGCAATGTACGTTGAACATTCCAACCAACATACACATATTCTCAAACGATTTCAGCAGATGGAATTATGAGCTTGCTGTGCCCTTGTTGTTCTGTTCCATTGTGTGCTTCAGTGAGCTTTCGAGTTTAAACAGTGGACTAAAGAGCAAACACTGGTTCCAAGAAGGCCAGAGTCTTTTGGGTAGTGTGCTTCAGCTGACACACGAAAGGAAATATATGTGACTTCACGGTTACAGTTGTTTCCTACTTTGTTTCTTGGTAATTCACTGTGAAACTCAGAAAATACTGTGTTTTCAAAGAGGACTGGCCTGTACTTTCTATTGGCTAAAGGAACATTCTTTGAAACAGGAGAGAACATGAACATTTCTAGCAATTATAACAGAAGTTAGAGCTTTCTCCTCTGTCTTCTTGTGGTGATTGTGTTCATTGTGTGAGATAGTCACCGGTTACAATGCCATAAGGCAGAAGCAGAGAAAGCGGTAACTGGACATATCTTGTTTCCGTGAAGGCTAAAGCATACACTACTGGAAGTACAGATGTAGCTCTTTGAACTGAAGATACTAGGTGCTATCTAGTTTCTCATGAATGCCTTTCAAAGCGTTCCTGTTTCCCTTACTTGGTGACTCACAAAAACTGTGTTCCGAAAGAGGCCAGCAACAGTTCTCAACCAGACAGAAGCAATGTACGCTGAACATTCCAACCAACATACACATATTCTCAAACGATTTCAACAGATGGAATTATGAGCTTGCTGTGCCCTTGTTGTTCTGTTCCACTGTGTGCTTCAGTGAGCTTTCGAGTTTATACAATGGACTAAAGAGCAAACACTGGTTTCAAGAAGGCCAGAGTCTTTTGGATAGTGTGCTTCAGCTGACACACGAAAGGAAATATATGTGACTTCACGGTTACAGTTGTTTCCTACTTTGTTTCTTGGTAATTCACTGTGAAACTCAGAAAATACTGTGTTTTCAAAGAGGACTGGCCTGTACTTTCTATTGGCTAAAGGAACATTCTTTGAAACAGGAGAGAACATGAACATTTCTAGCAATTATAACAGAAGTTAGAGCTTTCTCCTCTCTCTCCTTGTGGTGATTGCGTTCATTGTGTGAGATAGTCACCGGTTACAATGCCATAAGGCAGAAGCAGAGAAAGCGGTAACTGGACATATCTTGTTTCCGTGAAGGCTAAAGCATACACTACTGGAAGTACAGATGTAGCTCTTTGAACTGAAGATACTAGGTGCTATCTTGTTTCTCTAGAATGCCTTTCAAAGAGTTCCTGTTTCCCTTACTTGGTGACTCACAAAAACTGTGTTCCGAAAGAGGCCAGCAACAGTTCTCAACCAGACAGAAGCAATGTACGTTGAACATTCCAACCAACATACACATATTCTCAAACGATTTCAGCAGATGGAATTATGAGCTTGCTGTGCCCTTGTTGTTCTGTTCCACTGTGTGCTTCAGTGAGCTTTCGAGTTTAAACAATGGACTAAAGAGCAAACACTGGTTTCAAGAAGGCCAGAGTCTTTTGGGTAGTGTGCTTCAGCTGACACACGAAAGGAAATATATGTGACTTCACGGTTACAGTTGTTTCCTACTTTGTTTCTTGGTAATTCACTGTGAAACTCAGAAAATACAGTGTTTTCAAAGAGGACTGGTCTATATATTCTATTGGATAAAGGATCATCCTTTGAAACAGGAGAGAACATGAACATTTCTAGCAATTATAACAGAAGTTAGAGCTTTTTCCTCTCTCTCCTTGTGGTGATTGCGTTCATTGTGTGAGATAGTCACCGGTTACAATGCCATAAGGCAGAAGCAGAAAAAGCGGTAACTGTACATATCTTGTTTCCGTGAAGGCTAAAGTATACACTACTGGAAGTACAGATGTAGCTCTTTGAACTGAAGATACTAGGTGCTATCTTGTTTCTCTAGAATGCCTTTCAAAGAGTTCCTGTTTCCCTTACTTGGTGACTCACAAAAACTGTGTTCCGAAAGAGGCCAGCAACAGTTCTCAACCAGACAGAAGCAATGTACGTTGAACATTCCAACCAACATACACATATTCTCAAACGATTTCAGCAGATGGAATTATAAGCTTGCTGTGCCCTTGTTGTTCTGTTCCATTGTGTGCTTCAGTGAGCTTTCGAGTTTAAACAGTGGACTAAAGAGCAAACACTGGTTCCAAGAAGGCCAGAGTCTTTTGGGTAGTGTGCTTCAGCTGACACACGAAAGGAAATATATGTGACTTCACGGTTACAGTTGTTTCCTACTTTGTTTCTTGGTAATTCACTGTGAAACTCAGAAAATACTGTGTTTTCAAAGAGGACTGGCCTGTACTTTCTATTGGCTAAAGGAACATTCTTTGAAACAGGAGAGAACATGAACATTTCTAGCAATTATAACAGAAGTTAGAGCTTTCTCCTCTCTCTCCTTGTGGTGATTGCGTTCATTGTGTGAGATAGTCACCGGTTACAATGCCATAAGGCAGAAGCAGAAAAAGCGGTAACTGTACATATCTTGTTTCCGTGAAGGCTAAAGTATACACTACTGGAAGTACAGATGTAGCTCTTTGAACTGAAGATACTAGGTGCTATCTAGTTTCTCATGAATGCCTTTCAAAGCGTTCCTGTTTCCCTTACTTGGTGACTCACAAAAACTGTGTTCCGAAAGAGGCCAGCAACAGTTCTCAACCAGACAGAAGCAATGTACGCTGAACATTCCAACCAACATACACATATTCTCAAACGATTTCAACAGATGGAATTATGAGCTTGCTGTGCCCTTGTTGTTCTGTTCCACTGTGTGCTTCAGTGAGCTTTCGAGTTTATACAATGGACTAAAGAGCAAACACTGGTTTCAAGAAGGCCAGAGTCTTTTGGGTAGTGTGCTTCAGCTGACACACGAAAGGAAATATATGTGACTTCACGGTTACAGTTGTTTCCTACTTTGTTTCTTGGTAATTCACTGTGAAACTCAGAAAATACAGCGTTTTCAAAGAGGACTGGTCTATATATTCTATTGGATAAAGGATCATCCTTTGAAACAGGAGAGAACATGAACATTTCTAGCAATTATAACAGAAGTTAGAGCTTTTTCCTCTCTCTCCTTGTGGTGATTGCGTTCATTGTGTGAGATAGTCACCGGTTACAATGCCATAAGGCAGAAGCAGAAAAAGCGGTAACTGTACATATCTTGTTTCCGTGAAGGCTAAAGTATACACTACTGGAAGTACAGATGTAGCTCTTTGAACTGAAGATACTAGGTGCTATCTTGTTTCTCTAGAATGCCTTTCAAAGAGTTCCTGTTTCCCTTACTTGGTGACTCACAAAAACTGTGTTCCGAAAGAGGCCAGCAACAGTTCTCAACCAGACAGAAGCAATGTACGTTGAACATTCCAACCAACATACACATATTCTCAAACGATTTCAGCAGATGGAATTATGAGCTTGCTGTGCCCTTGTTGTTCTGTTCCATTGTGTGCTTCAGTGAGCTTTCGAGTTTAAACAGTGGACTAAAGAGCAAACACTGGTTCCAAGAAGGCCAGAGTCTTTTGGGTAGTGTGCTTCAGCTGACACACGAAAGGAAATATATGTGACTTCACGGTTACAGTTGTTTCCTACTTTGTTTCTTGGTAATTCACTGTGAAACTCAGAAAATACTGTGTTTTCAAAGAGGACTGGCCTGTACTTTCTATTGGCTAAAGGAACATTCTTTGAAACAGGAGAGAACATGAACATTTCTAGCAATTATAACAGAAGTTAGAGCTTTTTCCTCTCTCTCCTTGTGGTGATTGCGTTCATTGTGTGAGATAGTCACCGGTTACAATGCCATAAGGCAGAAGCAGAGAAAGCGGTAACTGGACATATCTTGTTTCCGTGAAGGCTAAAGCATACACTACTGGAAGTACAGATGTAGCTCTTTGAACTGAAGATACTAGGTGCTATCTTGTTTCTCTAGAATGCCTTTCAAAGAGTTCCTGTTTCCCTTACTTGGTGACTCACAAAAACTGTGTTCCGAAAGAGGCCAGCAACAGTTCTCAACCAGACAGAAGCAATGTACGTTGAACATTCCAACCAACATACACATATTCTCAAACGATTTCAGCAGATGGAATTATGAGCTTGCTGTGCCCTTGTTGTTCTGTTCCATTGTGTGCTTCAGTGAGCTTTCGAGTTTAAACAGTGGACTAAAGAGCAAACACTGGTTCCAAGAAGGCCAGAGTCTTTTGGGTAGTGTGCTTCAGCTGACACACGAAAGGAAATATATGTGACTTCACGGTTACAGTTGTTTCCTACTTTGTTTCTTGGTAATTCACTGTGAAACTCAGAAAATACTGTGTTTTCAAAGAGGACTGGCCTGTACTTTCTATTGGCTAAAGGAACATTCTTTGAAACAGGAGAGAACATGAACATTTCTAGCAATTATAACAGAAGTTAGAGCTTTTTCCTCTCTCTCCTTGTGGTGATTGCGTTCATTGTGTGAGATAGTCACCGGTTACAATGCCATAAGGCAGAAGCAGAGAAAGCGGTAACTGGACATATCTTGTTTCCGTGAAGGCTAAAGCATACACTACTGGAAGTACAGATGTAGCTCTTTGAACTGAAGATACTAGGTGCTATCTTATTTCTCTAGAATGCCTTTCAAAGAGTTCCTGTTTCCCTTACTTGGTGACTCACAAAAACTGTGTTCCGAAAGAGGCCAGCAACAGTTCTCAACCAGACAGAAGCAATGTACGTTGAACATTCCAACCAACATACACATATTCTCAAACGATTTCAGCAGATGGAATTATGAGCTTGCTGTGCCCTTGTTGTTCTGTTCCATTGTGTGCTTCAGTGAGCTTTCGAGTTTAAACAGTGGACTAAAGAGCAAACACTGGTTCCAAGAAGGCCAGAGTCTTTTGGGTAGTGTGCTTCAGCTGACACACGAAAGGAAATATATGTGACTTCACGGTTACAGTTGTTTCCTACTTTGTTTCTTGGTAATTCACTGTGAAACTCAGAAAATACTGTGTTTTCAAAGAGGACTGGCCTGTACTTTCTATTGGCTAAAGGAACATTCTTTGAAACAGGAGAGAACATGAACATTTCTAGCAATTATAACAGAAGTTAGAGCTTTCTCCTCTGTCTTCTTGTGGTGATTGTGTTCATTGTGTGAGATAGTCACCGGTTACAATGCCATAAGGCAGAAGCAGAGAAAGCGGTAACTGGACATATCTTGTTTCCGTGAAGGCTAAAGCATACACTACTGGAAGTACAGATGTAGCTCTTTGAACTGAAGATACTAGGTGCTATCTAGTTTCTCATGAATGCCTTTCAAAGCGTTCCTGTTTCCCTTACTTGGTGACTCACAAAAACTGTGTTCCGAAAGAGGCCAGCAACAGTTCTCAACCAGACAGAAGCAATGTACGCTGAACATTCCAACCAACATACACATATTCTCAAACGATTTCAACAGATGGAATTATGAGCTTGCTGTGCCCTTGTTGTTCTGTTCCACTGTGTGCTTCAGTGAGCTTTCGAGTTTATACAATGGACTAAAGAGCAAACACTGGTTTCAAGAAGGCCAGAGTCTTTTGGATAGTGTGCTTCAGCTGACACACGAAAGGAAATATATGTGACTTCACGGTTACAGTTGTTTCCTACTTTGTTTCTTGGTAATTCACTGTGAAACTCAGAAAATACTGTGTTTTCAAAGAGGACTGGCCTGTACTTTCTATTGGCTAAAGGAACATTCTTTGAAACAGGAGAGAACATGAACATTTCTAGCAATTATAACAGAAGTTAGAGCTTTCTCCTCTCTCTCCTTGTGGTGATTGCGTTCATTGTGTGAGATAGTCACCGGTTACAATGCCATAAGGCAGAAGCAGAGAAAGCGGTAACTGGACATATCTTGTTTCCGTGAAGGCTAAAGCATACACTACTGGAAGTACAGATGTAGCTCTTTGAACTGAAGATACTAGGTGCTATCTTGTTTCTCTAGAATGCCTTTCAAAGAGTTCCTGTTTCCCTTACTTGGTGACTCACAAAAACTGTGTTCCGAAAGAGGCCAGCAACAGTTCTCAACCAGACAGAAGCAATGTACGTTGAACATTCCAACCAACATACACATATTCTCAAACGATTTCAGCAGATGGAATTATGAGCTTGCTGTGCCCTTGTTGTTCTGTTCCACTGTGTGCTTCAGTGAGCTTTCGAGTTTAAACAATGGACTAAAGAGCAAACACTGGTTTCAAGAAGGCCAGAGTCTTTTGGGTAGTGTGCTTCAGCTGACACACGAAAGGAAATATATGTGACTTCACGGTTACAGTTGTTTCCTACTTTGTTTCTTGGTAATTCACTGTGAAACTCAGAAAATACAGTGTTTTCAAAGAGGACTGGTCTATATATTCTATTGGATAAAGGATCATCCTTTGAAACAGGAGAGAACATGAACATTTCTAGCAATTATAACAGAAGTTAGAGCTTTTTCCTCTCTCTCCTTGTGGTGATTGCGTTCATTGTGTGAGATAGTCACCGGTTACAATGCCATAAGGCAGAAGCAGAAAAAGCGGTAACTGTACATATCTTGTTTCCGTGAAGGCTAAAGTATACACTACTGGAAGTACAGATGTAGCTCTTTGAACTGAAGATACTAGGTGCTATCTTGTTTCTCTAGAATGCCTTTCAAAGAGTTCCTGTTTCCCTTACTTGGTGACTCACAAAAACTGTGTTCCGAAAGAGGCCAGCAACAGTTCTCAACCAGACAGAAGCAATGTACGTTGAACATTCCAACCAACATACACATATTCTCAAACGATTTCAGCAGATGGAATTATGAGCTTGCTGTGCCCTTGTTGTTCTGTTCCATTGTGTGCTTCAGTGAGCTTTCGAGTTTAAACAGTGGACTAAAGAGCAAACACTGGTTCCAAGAAGGCCAGAGTCTTTTGGGTAGTGTGCTTCAGCTGACACACGAAAGGAAATATATGTGACTTCACGGTTACAGTTGTTTCCTACTTTGTTTCTTGGTAATTCACTGTGAAACTCAGAAAATACTGTGTTTTCAAAGAGGACTGGCCTGTACTTTCTATTGGCTAAAGGAACATTCTTTGAAACAGGAGAGAACATGAACATTTCTAGCAATTATAACAGAAGTTAGAGCTTTTTCCTCTCTCTCCTTGTGGTGATTGCGTTCATTGTGTGAGATAGTCACCGGTTACAATGCCATAAGGCAGAAGCAGAGAAAGCGGTAACTGGACATATCTTGTTTCCGTGAAGGCTAAAGCATACACTACTGGAAGTACAGATGTAGCTCTTTGAACTGAAGATACTAGGTGCTATCTTATTTCTCTAGAATGCCTTTCAAAGAGTTCCTGTTTCCCTTACTTGGTGACTCACAAAAACTGTGTTCCGAAAGAGGCCAGCAACAGTTCTCAACCAGACAGAAGCAATGTACGTTGAACATTCCAACCAACATACACATATTCTCAAACGATTTCAGCAGATGGAATTATGAGCTTGCTGTGCCCTTGTTGTTCTGTTCCATTGTGTGCTTCAGTGAGCTTTCGAGTTTAAACAGTGGACTAAAGAGCAAACACTGGTTCCAAGAAGGCCAGAGTCTTTTGGGTAGTGTGCTTCAGCTGACACACGAAAGGAAATATATGTGACTTCACGGTTACAGTTGTTTCCTACTTTGTTTCTTGGTAACTCACTGTGAAACTCAGAAAATTCTGTGTTTTCAAAGAGGACTGGCCTGTACTTTCTATTGGCTAAAGGATCATTCTTAGAAACAGGAGAGAACATGAACATTTCTAGCAATTATAACAGAAGTTAGAGCTTTCTCCTCTCTCTCCTTGTGGTGATTGCGTTCATTTTGTGAGATAGTGACCGGTTACAATGCCATAAGGCAGAAGCAGAGAAAGCGGTAACTGGACATATCTTGTTTCCGTGAAGGCTAAAGCATACACTACTGGAAGTACAGATGTAGCTCTTTGAACTGAAGATACTAGGTGCTATCTTATTTCTCTAGAATGCCTTTCAAAGAGTTCCTGTTTCCCTTACTTGGTGACTCACAAAAACTGTGTTCCGAAAGAGGCCAGCAACAGTTCTCAACCAGACAGAAGCAATGTACGCTGAACATTCCAACCAACATACACATATTCTCAAACGATTTCAACAGATGGAATTATGAGCTTGCTGTGCCCTTGTTGTTCTGTTCCACTGTGTGCTTCAGTGAGCTTTCGAGTTTATACAATGGACTAAAGAGCAAACACTGGTTTCAAGAAGGCCAGAGTCTTTTGGATAGTGTGCTTCAGCTGACACACGAAAGGAAATATATGTGACTTCACGGTTACAGTTGTTTCCTACTTTGTTTCTTGGTAATTCACTGTGAAACTCAGAAAATACTGTGTTTTCAAAGAGGACTGGCCTGTACTTTCTATTGGCTAAAGGAACATTCTTTGAAACAGGAGAGAACATGAACATTTCTAGCAATTATAACAGAAGTTAGAGCTTTCTCCTCTCTCTCCTTGTGGTGATTGCGTTCATTGTGTGAGATAGTCACCGGTTACAATGCCATAAGGCAGAAGCAGAGAAAGCGGTAACTGGACATATCTTGTTTCCGTGAAGGCTAAAGCATACACTACTGGAAGTACAGATGTAGCTCTTTGAACTGAAGATACTAGGTGCTATCTTGTTTCTCTAGAATGCCTTTCAAAGAGTTCCTGTTTCCCTTACTTGGTGACTCACAAAAACTGTGTTCCGAAAGAGGCCAGCAACAGTTCTCAACCAGACAGAAGCAATGTACGTTGAACATTCCAACCAACATACACATATTCTCAAACGATTTCAGCAGATGGAATTATGAGCTTGCTGTGCCCTTGTTGTTCTGTTCCACTGTGTGCTTCAGTGAGCTTTCGAGTTTAAACAATGGACTAAAGAGCAAACACTGGTTTCAAGAAGGCCAGAGTCTTTTGGGTAGTGTGCTTCAGCTGACACACGAAAGGAAATATATGTGACTTCACGGTTACAGTTGTTTCCTACTTTGTTTCTTGGTAATTCACTGTGAAACTCAGAAAATACAGTGTTTTCAAAGAGGACTGGTCTATATATTCTATTGGATAAAGGATCATCCTTTGAAACAGGAGAGAACATGAACATTTCTAGCAATTATAACAGAAGTTAGAGCTTTTTCCTCTCTCTCCTTGTGGTGATTGCGTTCATTGTGTGAGATAGTCACCGGTTACAATGCCATAAGGCAGAAGCAGAAAAAGCGGTAACTGTACATATCTTGTTTCCGTGAAGGCTAAAGTATACACTACTGGAAGTACAGATGTAGCTCTTTGAACTGAAGATACTAGGTGCTATCTTGTTTCTCTAGAATGCCTTTCAAAGAGTTCCTGTTTCCCTTACTTGGTGACTCACAAAAACTGTGTTCCGAAAGAGGCCAGCAACAGTTCTCAACCAGACAGAAGCAATGTACGTTGAACATTCCAACCAACATACACATATTCTCAAACGATTTCAGCAGATGGAATTATGAGCTTGCTGTGCCCTTGTTGTTCTGTTCCATTGTGTGCTTCAGTGAGCTTTCGAGTTTAAACAGTGGACTAAAGAGCAAACACTGGTTCCAAGAAGGCCAGAGTCTTTTGGGTAGTGTGCTTCAGCTGACACACGAAAGGAAATATATGTGACTTCACGGTTACAGTTGTTTCCTACTTTGTTTCTTGGTAATTCACTGTGAAACTCAGAAAATACTGTGTTTTCAAAGAGGACTGGCCTGTACTTTCTATTGGCTAAAGGAACATTCTTTGAAACAGGAGAGAACATGAACATTTCTAGCAATTATAACAGAAGTTAGAGCTTTTTCCTCTCTCTCCTTGTGGTGATTGCGTTCATTGTGTGAGATAGTCACCGGTTACAATGCCATAAGGCAGAAGCAGAGAAAGCGGTAACTGGACATATCTTGTTTCCGTGAAGGCTAAAGCATACACTACTGGAAGTACAGATGTAGCTCTTTGAACTGAAGATACTAGGTGCTATCTTATTTCTCTAGAATGCCTTTCAAAGAGTTCCTGTTTCCCTTACTTGGTGACTCACAAAAACTGTGTTCCGAAAGAGGCCAGCAACAGTTCTCAACCAGACAGAAGCAATGTACGTTGAACATTCCAACCAACATACACATATTCTCAAACGATTTCAGCAGATGGAATTATGAGCTTGCTGTGCCCTTGTTGTTCTGTTCCATTGTGTGCTTCAGTGAGCTTTCGAGTTTAAACAGTGGACTAAAGAGCAAACACTGGTTCCAAGAAGGCCAGAGTCTTTTGGGTAGTGTGCTTCAGCTGACACACGAAAGGAAATATATGTGACTTCACGGTTACAGTTGTTTCCTACTTTGTTTCTTGGTAACTCACTGTGAAACTCAGAAAATTCTGTGTTTTCAAAGAGGACTGGCCTGTACTTTCTATTGGCTAAAGGATCATTCTTAGAAACAGGAGAGAACATGAACATTTCTAGCAATTATAACAGAAGTTAGAGCTTTCTCCTCTCTCTCCTTGTGGTGATTGCGTTCATTTTGTGAGATAGTGACCGGTTACAATGCCATAAGGCAGAAGCAGAGAAAGCGGTAACTGGACATATCTTGTTTCCGTGAAGGCTAAAGCATACACTACTGGAAGTACAGATGTAGCTCTTTGAACTGAAGATTCTAGGTGCTATCTAGTTTCTCATGAATGCCTTTCAAAGAGTTCCTGTTTCCCTTATTGGTGACTCACAAAAACTGTGTTCCGAAAGAGGCCAGCAACGGTTCTCAACCAGACAGAAGCAATGTACGTTGAACATTCCAACCAACACACACATATTCTCAAACGATTTCAACAGATGGAATTATGAGCTTGCTGTGCCCTTGTTGTTCTGTTCCACTGTGTGCTTCAGTGAACTTTCGAGTTTAAACAATGGACTAAAGAGCAAACACTGGTTTCAAGAAGGCCAGAGTCTTTTGGGTAGTGTGCTTCAGCTGACACACGAAAGGAAATATATGTGACTTCACGGTTACAGTTGTTTCCTACTTTGTTTCTTGGTAATTCACTGTGAAACTCAGAAAATTCTGTGTTTTCAAAGAGGACTGGCCTGTACTTTCTATTGGCTAAAGGATCATTCTTTGAAACAGGAGAGAACATGAACATTTCTAGCAATTATAACAGAAGTTAGAGCTTTCTCCTCTCTCTCCTTGTGGTGATTGCGTTCATTGTGTGAGATAGTGACCGGTTACAATGCCATAAGGCAGAAGCAGAGAAAGGGGTAACTGGACATATCTTGTTTCCGTGAAGGCTAAAGCATACACTACTGGAAGTACAGATGTAGCTCTTTGAACTGAAGATTCTAGGTGCTATCTAGTTTCTCATGAATGCCTTTCAAAGAGTTCCTGTTTCCCTTATTGGTGACTCACAAAAACTGTGTTCCCAAAGAGGCCAGCAACGGTTCTCAACCAGACAGAAGCAATGTACGTTGAACATTCCAACCGTCGTCGTCGTCGGCAGCCGTCCGTCTCGAGAGACGATGGTGTAGCTTCTTAAGAGTCTATCTGCACCGCTGAGAATGGCTGTGCAGTCCGACTCGGGAGTCACTCCTGAACATTCCAACCAACACACACATATTCTCAAACGATTTCAACAAATGGAATTATGAGCTTGCTGTGCCCTTGTTGTTCTGTTCCACTGTGTGCTTCAGTGAGCTTTCGAGTTTAAACAATGGACTAAAGAGCAAACACTGGTTTCAAGAAGGCCAGAGTCTTTTGGGTAGTGTGTTTCAGCTGACACACGAAAGGAAATATATGTGACTTCACGGTTACAGTTGTTTCCTACTTTGTTTCTTGGTAATTCACTGTGAAACTCAGAAAATACTGTGTTTTCAAAGAGGACTGGCCTGTACTTTCTATTGGCTAAAGGATCATACTTTGAAACAGGAGAGAACATGAACATTTCTAGCAATTATAACAGAAGTTAGAGCTTTCTCCTCTCTCTCCTTGTGGTGATTGCGTTCATTATGTGAGATAGTGACCGGTTACAATGCCATAAGGCAGAAGCAGAGAAAGCGGTAACTGGACATATCTTGTTTCCGTGAAGGCTAAAGCATACACTACTGGAAGTACAGATGTAGCTCTTTGAACTGAAGATACTAGGTGCTATCTAGTTTCTCATGAATGCCTTTCAAAGAGTTCCTGTTTCCCTTATTGGTGACTCACAAAAACTGTGTTCCCAAAGAGGCGAACAACAGTTCTCAACCAGACAGAAGCAATGTACGTTGAACATTCCAACCAACATACACATATTCTCAAATGATTTCAACAGATGGAACTATGAGCTTGCTGTGCCCTTGTTGTTCTGTTCCACTGTGTGCTTCAGTGAGCTTTCGAGTTTAAACAATGGACTAAAGAGCAAACACTGCTTTCAAGAAGGCCAGCGTCTTTTGGGTAGTGTGCTTCAGCTGACACACGAAAGGAAATATATGTGACTTCACGGTTACAGTTGTTTCCTACTTTGTTTCTTGGTAATTCACTGTGAAACTCAGAAAATACAGTGTTTTCAAAGAGGACTGGTCTATATATTCTATTGGATAAAGGATCATCCTTTGAAACAGGAGAGAACATGAACATTTCTAGCAATTATAACAGAAGTTAGAGCTTTTTCCTCTCTCTCCTTGTGGTGATTGCGTTCATTGTGTGAGATAGTCACCGGTTACAATGCCATAAGGCAGAAGCAGAAAAAGCGGTAACTGTACATATCTTGTTTCCGTGAAGGCTAAAGCATACACTACTGGAAGTACAGATGTAGCTCTTTGAACTGAAGATACTAGGTGCTATCTTGTTTCTCTAGAATGCCTTTCAAAGAGTTCCTGTTTCCCTTACTTGGTGACTCACAAAAACTGTGTTCCGAAAGAGGCCAGCAACAGTTCTCAACCAGACAGAAGCAATGTACGTTGAACATTCCAACCAACATACACATATTCTCAAACGATTTCAGCAGATGGAATTATGAGCTTGCTGTGCCCTTGTTGTTCTGTTCCACTGTGTGCTTCAGTGAGCTTTCGAGTTTATTCAATGGACTAAAGAGCAAACACTGGTTTCAAGAAGGCCAGAGTCTTTTGGGTAGTGTGCTTCAGCTGACACACGAAAGGAAATATATGTGACTTCACGGTTACAGTTGTTTCCTACTTTGTTTCTTGGTAATTCACTGTGAAACTCAGAAAATACTGTGTTTTCAAAGAGGACTGGCCTGTACTTTCTATTGGCTAAAGGAACATTCTTTGAAACAGGAGAGAACATGAACATTTCTAGCAATTATAACAGAAGTTAGAGCTTTTTCCTCTCTCTCCTTGTGGTGATTGCGTTCATTGTGTGAGATAGTCACCGGTTACAATGCCATAAGGCAGAAGCAGAGAAAGCGGTAACTGGACATATCTTGTTTCCGTGAAGGCTAAAGCATACACTACTGGAAGTACAGATGTAGCTCTTTGAACTGAAGATACTAGGTGCTATCTTATTTCTCTAGAATGCCTTTCAAAGCGTTCCTGTTTCCCTTACTTGGTGACTCACAAAAACTGTGTTCCGAAAGAGGCCAGCAACAGTTCTCAACCAGACAGAAGCAATGTACGCTGAACATTCCAACCAACATACACATATTCTCAAACGATTTCAACAGATGGAATTATGAGCTTGCTGTGCCCTTGTTGTTCTGTTCCATTGTGTGCTTCAGTGAGCTTTCGAGTTTAAACAGTGGACTAAAGAGCAAACACTGGTTCCAAGAAGGCCAGAGTCTTTTGGGTAGTGTGCTTCAGCTGACACACGAAAGGAAATATATGTGACTTCACGGTTACAGTTGTTTCCTACTTTGTTTCTTGGTAATTCACTGTGAAACTCAGAAAATACTGTGTTTTCAAAGAGGACTGGCCTGTACTTTCTATTGGCTAAAGGAACATTCTTTGAAACAGGAGAGAACATGAACATTTCTAGCAATTATAACAGAAGTTAGAGCTTTCTCCTCTCTCTCCTTGTGGTGATTGCGTTCATTATGTGAGATAGTGACCGGTTACAATGCCATAAGGCAGAAGCAGAGAAAGCGGTAACTGGACATATCTTGTTTCCGTGAAGGCTAAAGCATACACTACTGGAAGTACAGATGTAGCTCTTTGAACTGAAGATACTAGGTGCTATCTAGTTTCTCATGAATGCCTTTCAAAGAGTTCCTGTTTCCCTTATTGGTGACTCACAAAAACTGTGTTCCCAAAGAGGCGAACAACAGTTCTCAACCAGACAGAAGCAATGTACGTTGAACATTCCAACCAACATACACATATTCTCAAATGATTTCAACAGATGGAACTATGAGCTTGCTGTGCCCTTGTTGTTCTGTTCCACTGTGTGCTTCAGTGAGCTTTCGAGTTTAAACAATGGACTAAAGAGCAAACACTGCTTTCAAGAAGGCCAGCGTCTTTTGGGTAGTGTGCTTCAGCTGACACACGAAAGGAAATATATGTGACTTCACGGTTACAGTTGTTTCCTACTTTGTTTCTTGGTAATTCACTGTGAAACTCAGAAAATACAGTGTTTTCAAAGAGGACTGGTCTATATATTCTATTGGAGAAAGGATCATCCTTTGAAACAGGAGAGAACATGAACATTTCTAGCAATTATAACAGAAGTTAGAGCTTTTTCCTCTCTCTCCTTGTGGTGATTGCGTTCATTGTGTGAGATAGTCACCGGTTACAATGCCATAAGGCAGAAGCAGAAAAAGCGGTAACTGTACATATCTTGTTTCCGTGAAGGCTAAAGCATACACTACTGGAAGTACAGATGTAGCTCTTTGAACTGAAGATACTAGGTGCTATCTTGTTTCTCTAGAATGCCTTTCAAAGAGTTCCTGTTTCCCTTACTTGGTGACTCACAAAAACTGTGTTCCGAAAGAGGCCAGCAACAGTTCTCAACCAGACAGAAGCAATGTACGTTGAACATTCCAACCAACATACACATATTCTCAAACGATTTCAGCAGATGGAATTATGAGCTTGCTGTGCCCTTGTTGTTCTGTTCCACTGTGTGCTTCAGTGAGCTTTCGAGTTTATTCAATGGACTAAAGAGCAAACACTGGTTTCAAGAAGGCCAGAGTCTTTTGGGTAGTGTGCTTCAGCTGACACACGAAAGGAAATATATGTGACTTCACGGTTACAGTTGTTTCCTACTTTGTTTCTTGGTAATTCACTGTGAAACTCAGAAAATACTGTGTTTTCAAAGAGGACTGGCCTGTACTTTCTATTGGCTAAAGGAACATTCTTTGAAACAGGAGAGAACATGAACATTTCTAGCAATTATAACAGAAGTTAGAGCTTTCTCCTCTCTCTCCTTGTGGTGATTGCGTTCATTGTGTGAGATAGTCACCGGTTACAATGCCATAAGGCAGAAGCAGAGAAAGCGGTAACTGGACATATCTTGTTTCCGTGAAGGCTAAAGCATACACTACTGGAAGTACAGATGTAGCTCTTTGAACTGAAGATACTAGGTGCTATCTTATTTCTCTAGAATGCCTTTCAAAGCGTTCCTGTTTCCCTTACTTGGTGACTCACAAAAACTGTGTTCCGAAAGAGGCCAGCAACAGTTCTCAACCAGACAGAAGCAATGTACGCTGAACATTCCAACCAACATACACATATTCTCAAACGATTTCAACAGATGGAATTATGAGCTTGCTGTGCCCTTGTTGTTCTGTTCCATTGTGTGCTTCAGTGAGCTTTCGAGTTTAAACAGTGGACTAAAGAGCAAACACTGGTTCCAAGAAGGCCAGAGTCTTTTGGGTAGTGTGCTTCAGCTGACACACGAAAGGAAATATATGTGACTTCACGGTTACAGTTGTTTCCTACTTTGTTTCTTGGTAATTCACTGTGAAACTCAGAAAATACTGTGTTTTCAAAGAGGACTGGCCTGTACTTTCTATTGGCTAAAGGATCATACTTTGAAACAGGAGAGAACATGAACATTTCTAGCAATTATAACAGAAGTTAGAGCTTTCTCCTCTCTCTCCTTGTGGTGATTGCGTTCATTATGTGAGATAGTGACCGGTTACAATGCCATAAGGCAGAAGCAGAGAAAGCGGTAACTGGACATATCTTGTTTCCGTGAAGGCTAAAGCATACACTACTGGAAGTACAGATGTAGCTCTTTGAACTGAAGATACTAGGTGCTATCTAGTTTCTCATGAATGCCTTTCAAAGAGTTCCTGTTTCCCTTATTGGTGACTCACAAAAACTGTGTTCCCAAAGAGGCGAACAACAGTTCTCAACCAGACAGAAGCAATGTACGTTGAACATTCCAACCAACATACACATATTCTCAAATGATTTCAACAGATGGAACTATGAGCTTGCTGTGCCCTTGTTGTTCTGTTCCACTGTGTGCTTCAGTGAGCTTTCGAGTTTAAACAATGGACTAAAGAGCAAACACTGCTTTCAAGAAGGCCAGCGTCTTTTGGGTAGTGTGCTTCAGCTGACACACGAAAGGAAATATATGTGACTTCACGGTTACAGTTGTTTCCTACTTTGTTTCTTGGTAATTCACTGTGAAACTCAGAAAATACAGTGTTTTCAAAGAGGACTGGTCTATATATTCTATTGGATAAAGGATCATCCTTTGAAACAGGAGAGAACATGAACATTTCTAGCAATTATAACAGAAGTTAGAGCTTTTTCCTCTCTCTCCTTGTGGTGATTGCGTTCATTGTGTGAGATAGTCACCGGTTACAATGCCATAAGGCAGAAGCAGAAAAAGCGGTAACTGTACATATCTTGTTTCCGTGAAGGCTAAAGCATACACTACTGGAAGTACAGATGTAGCTCTTTGAACTGAAGATACTAGGTGCTATCTTGTTTCTCTAGAATGCCTTTCAAAGAGTTCCTGTTTCCCTTACTTGGTGACTCACAAAAACTGTGTTCCGAAAGAGGCCAGCAACAGTTCTCAACCAGACAGAAGCAATGTACGTTGAACATTCCAACCAACATACACATATTCTCAAACGATTTCAGCAGATGGAATTATGAGCTTGCTGTGCCCTTGTTGTTCTGTTCCACTGTGTGCTTCAGTGAGCTTTCGAGTTTATTCAATGGACTAAAGAGCAAACACTGGTTTCAAGAAGGCCAGAGTCTTTTGGGTAGTGTGCTTCAGCTGACACACGAAAGGAAATATATGTGACTTCACGGTTACAGTTGTTTCCTACTTTGTTTCTTGGTAATTCACTGTGAAACTCAGAAAATACAGTGTTTTCAAAGAGGACTGGCCTGTACTTTCTATTGGCTAAAGGAACATTCTTTGAAACAGGAGAGAACATGAACATTTCTAGCAATTATAACAGAAGTTAGAGCTTTTTCCTCTCTCTCCTTGTGGTGATTGCGTTCATTGTGTGAGATAGTCACCGGTTACAATGCCATAAGGCAGAAGCAGAGAAAGCGGTAACTGGACATATCTTGTTTCCGTGAAGGCTAAAGCATACACTACTGGAAGTACAGATGTAGCTCTTTGAACTGAAGATACTAGGTGCTATCTTATTTCTCTAGAATGCCTTTCAAAGCGTTCCTGTTTCCCTTACTTGGTGACTCACAAAAACTGTGTTCCGAAAGAGGCCAGCAACAGTTCTCAACCAGACAGAAGCAATGTACGCTGAACATTCCAACCAACATACACATATTCTCAAACGATTTCAACAGATGGAATTATGAGCTTGCTGTGCCCTTGTTGTTCTGTTCCATTGTGTGCTTCAGTGAGCTTTCGAGTTTAAACAGTGGACTAAAGAGCAAACACTGGTTCCAAGAAGGCCAGAGTCTTTTGGGTAGTGTGCTTCAGCTGACACACGAAAGGAAATATATGTGACTTCACGGTTACAGTTGTTTCCTACTTTGTTTCTTGGTAATTCACTGTGAAACTCAGAAAATACTGTGTTTTCAAAGAGGACTGGCCTGTACTTTCTATTGGCTAAAGGATCATACTTTGAAACAGGAGAGAACATGAACATTTCTAGCAATTATAACAGAAGTTAGAGCTTTCTCCTCTCTCTCCTTGTGGTGATTGCGTTCATTATGTGAGATAGTGACCGGTTACAATGCCATAAGGCAGAAGCAGAGAAAGCGGTAACTGGACATATCTTGTTTCCGTGAAGGCTAAAGCATACACTACTGGAAGTACAGATGTAGCTCTTTGAACTGAAGATACTAGGTGCTATCTAGTTTCTCATGAATGCCTTTCAAAGAGTTCCTGTTTCCCTTATTGGTGACTCACAAAAACTGTGTTCCCAAAGAGGCGAACAACAGTTCTCAACCAGACAGAAGCAATGTACGTTGAACATTCCAACCAACATACACATATTCTCAAATGATTTCAACAGATGGAACTATTAGCTTGCTGTGCCCTTGTTGTTCTGTTCCACTGTGTGCTTCAGTGAGCTTTCGAGTTTAAACAATGGACTAAAGAGCAAACACTGCTTTCAAGAAGGCCAGCGTCTTTTGGGTAGTGTGCTTCAGCTGACACACGAAAGGAAATATATGTGACTTCACGGTTACAGTTGTTTCCTACTTTGTTTCTTGGTAATTCACTGTGAAACTCAGAAAATACAGTGTTTTCAAAGAGGACTGGTCTATATATTCTATTGGAGAAAAGATCATCCTTTGAAACAGGAGAGAACATGAACATTTCTAGCAATTATAACAGAAGTTAGAGCTTTTTCCTCTCTCTCCTTGTGGTGATTGCGTTCATTGTGTGAGATAGTCACCGGTTACAATGCCATAAGGCAGAAGCAGAAAAAGCGGTAACTGTACATATCTTGTTTCCGTGAAGGCTAAAGCATACACTACTGGAAGTACAGATGTAGCTCTTTGAACTGAAGATACTAGGTGCTATCTTGTTTCTCTAGAATGCCTTTCAAAGAGTTCCTGTTTCCCTTACTTGGTGACTCACAAAAACTGTGTTCCGAAAGAGGCCAGCAACAGTTCTCAACCAGACAGAAGCAATGTACGTTGAACATTCCAACCAACATACACATATTCTCAAACGATTTCAGCAGATGGAATTATGAGCTTGCTGTGCCCTTGTTGTTCTGTTCCACTGTGTGCTTCAGTGAGCTTTCGAGTTTATTCAATGGACTAAAGAGCAAACACTGGTTTCAAGAAGGCCAGAGTCTTTTGGGTAGTGTGCTTCAGCTGACACACGAAAGGAAATATATGTGACTTCACGGTTACAGTTGTTTCCTACTTTGTTTCTTGGTAATTCACTGTGAAACTCAGAAAATACTGTGTTTTCAAAGAGGACTGGCCTGTACTTTCTATTGGCTAAAGGAACATTCTTTGAAACAGGAGAGAACATGAACATTTCTAGCAATTATAACAGAAGTTAGAGCTTTTTCCTCTCTCTCCTTGTGGTGATTGCGTTCATTGTGTGAGATAGTCACCGGTTACAATGCCATAAGGCAGAAGCAGAGAAAGCGGTAACTGGACATATCTTGTTTCCGTGAAGGCTAAAGCATACACTACTGGAAGTACAGATGTAGCTCTTTGAACTGAAGATACTAGGTGCTATCTTATTTCTCTAGAATGCCTTTCAAAGCGTTCCTGTTTCCCTTACTTGGTGACTCACAAAAACTGTGTTCCGAAAGAGGCCAGCAACAGTTCTCAACCAGACAGAAGCAATGTACGCTGAACATTCCAACCAACATACACATATTCTCAAACGATTTCAACAGATGGAATTATGAGCTTGCTGTGCCCTTGTTGTTCTGTTCCATTGTGTGCTTCAGTGAGCTTTCGAGTTTAAACAGTGGACTAAAGAGCAAACACTGGTTCCAAGAAGGCCAGAGTCTTTTGGGTAGTGTGCTTCAGCTGACACACGAAAGGAAATATATGTGACTTCACGGTTACAGTTGTTTCCTACTTTGTTTCTTGGTAATTCACTGTGAAACTCAGAAAATACTGTGTTTTCAAAGAGGACTGGCCTGTACTTTCTATTGGCTAAAGGATCATACTTTGAAACAGGAGAGAACATGAACATTTCTAGCAATTATAACAGAAGTTAGAGCTTTCTCCTCTCTCTCCTTGTGGTGATTGCGTTCATTATGTGAGATAGTGACCGGTTCCAATGCCATAAGGCAGAAGCAGAGAAAGCGGTAACTGGACATATCTTGTTTCCGTGAAGGCTAAAGCATACACTACTGGAAGTACAGATGTAGCTCTTTGAACTGAAGATACTAGGTGCTATCTAGTTTCTCATGAATGCCTTTCAAAGAGTTCCTGTTTCCCTTATTGGTGACTCACAAAAACTGTGTTCCCAAAGAGGCGAACAACAGTTCTCAACCAGACAGAAGCAATGTACGTTGAACATTCCAACCAACATACACATATTCTCAAATGATTTCAACAGATGGAACTATGAGCTTGCTGTGCCCTTGTTGTTCTGTTCCACTGTGTGCTTCAGTGAGCTTTCGAGTTTAAACAATGGACTAAAGAGCAAACACTGCTTTCAAGAAGGCCAGCGTCTTTTGGGTAGTGTGCTTCAGCTGACACACGAAAGGAAATATATGTGACTTCACGGTTACAGTTGTTTCCTACTTTGTTTCTTGGTAATTCACTGTGAAACTCAGAAAATACAGTGTTTTCAAAGAGGACTGGTCTATATATTCTATTGGATAAAGGATCATCCTTTGAAACAGGAGAGAACATGAACATTTCTAGCAATTATAACAGAAGTTAGAGCTTTTTCCTCTCTCTCCTTGTGGTGATTGCGTTCATTGTGTGAGATAGTCACCGGTTACAATGCCATAAGGCAGAAGCAGAGAAAGCGGTAACTGGACATATCTTGTTTCCGTGAAGGCTAAAGCATACACTACTGGAAGTACAGATGTAGCTCTTTGAACTGAAGATACTAGGTGCTATCTTATTTCTCTAGAATGCCTTTCAAAGAGTTCCTGTTTCCCTTACTTGGTGACTCACAAAAACTGTGTTCCGAAAGAGGCCAGCAACAGTTCTCAACCAGACAGAAGCAATGTACGTTGAACATTCCAACCAACATACACATATTCTCAAACGATTTCAGCAGATGGAATTATGAGCTTGCTGTGCCCTTGTTGTTCTGTTCCATTGTGTGCTTCAGTGAGCTTTCGAGTTTAAACAGTGGACTAAAGAGCAAACACTGGTTCCAAGAAGGCCAGAGTCTTTTGGGTAGTGTGCTTCAGCTGACACACGAAAGGAAATATATGTGACTTCACGGTTACAGTTGTTTCCTACTTTGTTTCTTGGTAATTCACTGTGAAACTCAGAAAATACTGTGTTTTCAAAGAGGACTGGCCTGTACTTTCTATTGGCTAAAGGAACATTCTTTGAAACAGGAGAGAACATGAACATTTCTAGCAATTATAACAGAAGTTAGAGCTTTTTCCTCTCTCTCCTTGTGGTGATTGCGTTCATTGTGTGAGATAGTCACCGGTTACAATGCCATTAGGCAGAAGCAGAGAAAGCAGTAACTGGACATATCTTGTTTCCGTGAAGGCTAAAGCATACACTACTGGAAGTACAGATGTAGCTCTTTGAACTGAAGATACTAGGTGCTATCTTATTTCTCTAGAATGCCTTTCAAAGAGTTCCTGTTTCCCTTACTTGGTGACTCACAAAAACTGTGTTCCGAAAGAGGCCAGCAACAGTTCTCAACCAGACAGAAGCAATGTACGTTGAACATTCCAACCAACATACACATATTCTCAAACGATTTCAGCAGATGGAATTATGAGCTTGCTGTGCCCTTGTTGTTCTGTTCCATTGTGTGCTTCAGTGAGCTTTCGAGTTTAAACAGTGGACTAAAGAGCAAACACTGGTTCCAAGAAGGCCAGAGTCTTTTGGGTAGTGTGCTTCAGCTGACACACGAAAGGAAATATATGTGACTTCACGGTTACAGTTGTTTCCTACTTTGTTTCTTGGTAATTCACTGTGAAACTCAGAAAATACTGTGTTTTCAAAGAGGACTGGCCTGTACTTTCTATTGGCTAAAGGAACATTCTTTGAAACAGGAGAGAACATGAACATTTCTAGCAATTATAACAGAAGTTAGAGCTTTCTCCTCTCTCTCCTTGTGGTGATTGCGTTCATTGTGTGAGATAGTCACCGGTTACAATGCCATAAGGCAGAAGCAGAGAAAGCGGTAACTGGACATATCTTGTTTCCGTGAAGGCTAAAGCATACACTACTGGAAGTACAGATGTAGCTCTTTGAACTGAAGATACTAGGTGCTATCTAGTTTCTCATGAATGCCTTTCAAAGCGTTCCTGTTTCCCTTACTTGGTGACTCACAAAAACTGTGTTCCGAAAGAGGCCAGCAACAGTTCTCAACCAGACAGAAGCAATGTACGCTGAACATTCCAACCAACATACACATATTCTCAAACGATTTCAACAGATGGAATTATGAGCTTGCTGTGCCCTTGTTGTTCTGTTCCACTGTGTGCTTCAGTGAGCTTTCGAGTTTAAACAGTGGACTAAAGAGCAAACACTGGTTCCAAGAAGGCCAGAGTCTTTTGGGTAGTGTGCTTCAGCTGACACACGAAAGGAAATATATGTGACTTCACGGTTACAGTTGTTTCCTACTTTGTTTCTTGGTAATTCACTGTGAAACTCAGAAAATACTGTGTTTTCAAAGAGGACTGGCCTGTACTTTCTATTGGCTAAAGGAACATTCTTTGAAACAGGAGAGAACATGAACATTTCTAGCAATTATAACAGAAGTTAGAGCTTTTTCCTCTCTCTCCTTGTGGTGATTGCGTTCATTGTGTGAGATAGTCACCGGTTACAATGCCATAAGGCAGAAGCAGAGAAAGCGGTAACTGGACATATCTTGTTTCCGTGAAGGCTAAAGCATACACTACTGGAAGTACAGATGTAGCTCTTTGAACTGAAGATACTAGGTGCTATCTTATTTCTCTAGAATGCCTTTCAAAGAGTTCCTGTTTCCCTTACTTGGTGACTCACAAAAACTGTGTTCCGAAAGAGGCCAGCAACAGTTCTCAACCAGACAGAAGCAATGTACGTTGAACATTCCAACCAACATACACATATTCTCAAACGATTTCAGCAGATGGAATTATGAGCTTGCTGTGCCCTTGTTGTTCTGTTCCATTGTGTGCTTCAGTGAGCTTTCGAGTTTAAACAGTGGACTAAAGAGCAAACACTGGTTCCAAGAAGGCCAGAGTCTTTTGGGTAGTGTGCTTCAGCTGACACACGAAAGGAAATATATGTGACTTCACGGTTACAGTTGTTTCCTACTTTGTTTCTTGGTAATTCACTGTGAAACTCAGAAAATACTGTGTTTTCAAAGAGGACTGGCCTGTACTTTCTATTGGCTAAAGGAACATTCTTTGAAACAGGAGAGAACATGAACATTTCTAGCAATTATAACAGAAGTTAGAGCTTTCTCCTCTCTCTCCTTGTGGTGATTGCGTTCATTGTGTGAGATAGTCACCGGTTACAATGCCATAAGGCAGAAGCAGAGAAAGCGGTAACTGGACATATCTTGTTTCCGTGAAGGCTAAAGTATACACTACTGGAAGTACAGATGTAGCTCTTTGAACTGAAGATACTAGGTGCTATCTAGTTTCTCATGAATGCCTTTCAAAGCGTTCCTGTTTCCCTTACTTGGTGACTCACAAAAACTGTGTTCCGAAAGAGGCCAGCAACAGTTCTCAACCAGACAGAAGCAATGTACGCTGAACATTCCAACCAACATACACATATTCTCAAACGATTTCAACAGATGGAATTATGAGCTTGCTGTGCCCTTGTTGTTCTGTTCCACTGTGTGCTTCAGTGAGCTTTCGAGTTTATACAATGGACTAAAGAGCAAACACTGGTTTCAAGAAGGCCAGAGTCTTTTGGGTAGTGTGCTTCAGCTGACACACGAAAGGAAATATATGTGACTTCACGGTTACAGTTGTTTCCTACTTTGTTTCTTGGTAATTCACTGTGAAACTCAGAAAATACAGTGTTTTCAAAGAGGACTGGTCTATATATTCTATTGGATAAAGGATCATCCTTTGAAACAGGAGAGAACATGAACATTTCTAGCAATTATAACAGAAGTTAGAGCTTTTTCCTCTCTCTCCTTGTGGTGATTGCGTTCATTGTGTGAGATAGTCACCGGTTACAATGCCATAAGGCAGAAGCAGAAAAAGCGGTAACTGTACATATCTTGTTTCCGTGAAGGCTAAAGCATACACTACTGGAAGTACAGATGTAGCTCTTTGAACTGAAGATACTAGGTGCTATCTTATTTCTCTAGAATGCCTTTCAAAGAGTTCCTGTTTCCCTTACTTGGTGACTCACAAAAACTGTGTTCCGAAAGAGGCCAGCAACAGTTCTCAACCAGACAGAAGCAATGTACGTTGAACATTCCAACCAACATACACATATTCTCAAACGATTTCAGCAGATGGAATTATGAGCTTGCTGTGCCCTTGTTGTTCTGTTCCATTGTGTGCTTCAGTGAGCTTTCGAGTTTAAACAGTGGACTAAAGAGCAAACACTGGTTCCAAGAAGGCCAGAGTCTTTTGGGTAGTGTGCTTCAGCTGACACACGAAAGGAAATATATGTGACTTCACGGTTACAGTTGTTTCCTACTTTGTTTCTTGGTAATTCACTGTGAAACTCAGAAAATACTGTGTTTTCAAAGAGGACTGGCCTGTACTTTCTATTGGCTAAAGGAACATTCTTTGAAACAGGAGAGAACATGAACATTTCTAGCAATTATAACAGAAGTTAGAGCTTTCTCCTCTCTCTCCTTGTGGTGATTGCGTTCATTGTGTGAGATAGTCACCGGTTACAATGCCATAAGGCAGAAGCAGAGAAAGCGGTAACTGGACATATCTTGTTTCCGTGAAGGCTAAAGTATACACTACTGGAAGTACAGATGTAGCTCTTTGAACTGAAGATACTAGGTGCTATCTAGTTTCTCATGAATGCCTTTCAAAGCGTTCCTGTTTCCCTTACTTGGTGACTCACAAAAACTGTGTTCCGAAAGAGGCCAGCAACAGTTCTCAACCAGACAGAAGCAATGGACGCTGAACATTCCAACCAACATACACATATTCTCAAACGATTTCAACAGATGGAATTATGAGCTTGCTGTGCCCTTGTTGTTCTGTTCCACTGTGTGCTTCAGTGAGCTTTCGAGTTTATACAATGGACTAAAGAGCAAACACTGGTTTCAAGAAGGCCAGAGTCTTTTGGGTAGTGTGCTTCAGCTGACACACGAAAGGAAATATATGGGACTTCACGGTTACAGTTGTTTCCTACTTTGTTTCTTGGTAATTCACTGTGAAACTCAGAAAATACAGTGTTTTCAAAGAGGACTGGTCTATATATTCTATTGGATAAAGGATCATCCTTTGAAACAGGAGAGAACATGAACATTTCTAGCAATTATAACAGAAGTTAGAGCTTTTTCCTCTCTCTCCTTGTGGTGATTGCGTTCATTGTGTGAGATAGTCACCGGTTACAATGCCATAAGGCAGAAGCAGAAAAAGCGGTAACTGTACATATCTTGTTTCCGTGAAGGCTAAAGTATACACTACTGGAAGTACAGATGTAGCTCTTTGAACTGAAGATACTAGGTGCTATCTTGTTTCTCTAGAATGCCTTTCAAAGAGTTCCTGTTTCCCTTACTTGGTGACTCACAAAAACTGTGTTCCGAAAGAGGCCAGCAACAGTTCTCAACCAGACAGAAGCAATGTACGTTGAACATTCCAACCAACATACACATATTCTCAAACGATTTCAGCAGATGGAATTATGAGCTTGCTGTGCCCTTGTTGTTCTGTTCCATTGTGTGCTTCAGTGAGCTTTCGAGTTTAAACAGTGGACTAAAGAGCAAACACTGGTTCCAAGAAGGCCAGAGTCTTTTGGGTAGTGTGCTTCAGCTGACACACGAAAGGAAATATATGTGACTTCACGGTTACAGTTGTTTCCTACTTTGTTTCTTGGTAATTCACTGTGAAACTCAGAAAATACTGTGTTTTCAAAGAGGACTGGCCTGTACTTTCTATTGGCTAAAGGAACATTCTTTGAAACAGGAGAGAACATGAACATTTCTAGCAATTATAACAGAAGTTAGAGCTTTTTCCTCTCTCTCCTTGTGGTGATTGCGTTCATTGTGTGAGATAGTCACCGGTTACAATGCCATAAGGCAGAAGCAGAGAAAGCGGTAACTGGACATATCTTGTTTCCGTGAAGGCTAAAGCATACACTACTGGAAGTACAGATGTAGCTCTTTGAACTGAAGATACTAGGTGCTATCTTATTTCTCTAGAATGCCTTTCAAAGAGTTCCTGTTTCCCTTACTTGGTGACTCACAAAAACTGTGTTCCGAAAGAGGCCAGCAACAGTTCTCAACCAGACAGAAGCAATGTACGTTGAACATTCCAACCAACATACACATATTCTCAAACGATTTCAGCAGATGGAATTATGAGCTTGCTGTGCCCTTGTTGTTCTGTTCCATTGTGTGCTTCAGTGAGCTTTCGAGTTTAAACAGTGGACTAAAGAGCAAACACTGGTTCCAAGAAGGCCAGAGTCTTTTGGGTAGTGTGCTTCAGCTGACACACGAAAGGAAATATATGTGACTTCACGGTTACAGTTGTTTCCTACTTTGTTTCTTGGTAATTCACTGTGAAACTCAGAAAATACTGTGTTTTCAAAGAGGACTGGCCTGTACTTTCTATTGGCTAAAGGAACATTCTTTGAAACAGGAGAGAACATGAACATTTCTAGCAATTATAACAGAAGTTAGAGCTTTCTCCTCTCTCTCCTTGTGGTGATTGCGTTCATTGTGTGAGATAGTCACCGGTTACAATGCCATAAGGCAGAAGCAGAGAAAGCGGTAACTGGACATATCTTGTTTCCGTGAAGGCTAAAGCATACACTACTGGAAGTACAGATGTAGCTCTTTGAACTGAAGATACTAGGTGCTATCTAGTTTCTCATGAATGCCTTTCAAAGCGTTCCTGTTTCCCTTACTTGGTGACTCACAAAAACTGTGTTCCGAAAGAGGCCAGCAACAGTTCTCAACCAGACAGAAGCAATGTACGCTGAACATTCCAACCAACATAGACATATTCTCAAACGATTTCAACAGATGGAATTATGAGCTTGCTGTGCCCTTGTTGTTCTGTTCCACTGTGTGCTTCAGTGAGCTTTCGAGTTTATACAATGGACTAAAGAGCAAACACTGGTTTCAAGAAGGCCAGAGTCTTTTGGATAGTGTGCTTCAGCTGACACACGAAAGGAAATATATGTGACTTCACGGTTACAGTTGTTTCCTACTTTGTTTCTTGGTAATTCACTGTGAAACTCAGAAAATACTGTGTTTTCAAAGAGGACTGGCCTGTACTTTCTATTGGCTAAAGGAACATTCTTTGAAACAGGAGAGAACATGAACATTTCTAGCAATTATAACAGAAGTTAGAGCTTTCTCCTCTCTCTCCTTGTGGTGATTGCGTTCATTGTGTGAGATAGTCACCGGTTACAATGCCATAAGGCAGAAGCAGAGAAAGCGGTAACTGGACATATCTTGTTTCCGTGAAAGCTAAAGCATACACTACTGGAAGTACAGATGTAGCTCTTTGAACTGAAGATACTAGGTGCTATCTTGTTTCTCTAGAATGCCTTTCAAAGAGTTCCTGTTTCCCTTACTTGGTGACTCACAAAAACTGTGTTCCGAAAGAGGCCAGCAACAGTTCTCAACCAGACAGAAGCAATGTACGTTGAACATTCCAACCAACATACACATATTCTCAAACGATTTCAGCAGATGGAATTATGAGCTTGCTGTGCCCTTGTTGTTCTGTTCCACTGTGTGCTTCAGTGAGCTTTCGAGTTTATTCAATGGACTAAAGAGCAAACACTGGTTTCAAGAAGGCCAGAGTCTTTTGGGTAGTGTGCTTCAGCTGACACACGAAAGGAAATATATGTGACTTCACGGTTACAGTTGTTTCCTACTTTGTTTCTTGGTAATTCACTGTGAAACTCAGAAAATACAGTGTTTTCAAAGAGGACTGGCCTGTACTTTCTATTGGCTAAAGGAACATTCTTTGAAACAGGAGAGAACATGAACATTTCTAGCAATTATAACAGAAGTTAGAGCTTTTTCCTCTCTCTCCTTGTGGTGATTGCGTTCATTGTGTGAGATAGTGACCGGTTACAATGCCATAAGGCAGAAGCAGAGAAAGCGGTAACTGGACATATCTTGTTTCCGTGAAGGCTAAAGCATACACTACTGGAAGTACAGATGTAGCTCTTTGAACTGAAGATACTAGGTGCTATCTTATTTCTCTAGAATGCCTTTCAAAGAGTTCCTGTTTCCCTTACTTGGTGACTCACAAAAACTGTGTTCCGAAAGAGGCCAGCAACAGTTCTCAACCAGACAGAAGCAATGTACGTTGAACATTCCAACCAACATACACATATTCTCAAACGATTTCAGCAGATGGAATTATGAGCTTGCTGTGCCCTTGTTGTTCTGTTCCATTGTGTGCTTCAGTGAGCTTTCGAGTTTAAACAGTGGACTAAAGAGCAAACACTGGTTCCAAGAAGGCCAGAGTCTTTTGGGTAGTGTGCTTCAGCTGACACACGAAAGGAAATATATGTGACTTCACGGTTACAGTTGTTTCCTACTTTGTTTCTTGGTAATTCACTGTGAAACTCAGAAAATACTGTGTTTTCAAAGAGGACTGGCCTGTACTTTCTATTGGCTAAAGGAACATTCTTTGAAACAGGAGAGAACATGAACATTTCTAGCAATTATAACAGAAGTTAGAGCTTTTTCCTCTCTCTCCTTGTGGTGATTGCGTTCATTGTGTGAGATAGTCACCGGTTACAATGCCATTAGGCAGAAGCAGAGAAAGCGGTAACTGGACATATCTTGTTTCCGTGAAGGCTAAAGCATACACTACTGGAAGTACAGATGTAGCTCTTTGAACTGAAGATACTAGGTGCTATCTTATTTCTCTAGAATGCCTTTCAAAGAGTTCCTGTTTCCCTTACTTGGTGACTCACAAAAACTGTGTTCCGAAAGAGGCCAGCAACAGTTCTCAACCAGACAGAAGCAATGTACGTTGAACATTCCAACCAACATACACATATTCTCAAACGATTTCAGCAGATGGAATTATGAGCTTGCTGTGCCCTTGTTGTTCTGTTCCATTGTGTGCTTCAGTGAGCTTTCGAGTTTAAACAGTGGACTAAAGAGCAAACACTGGTTCCAAGAAGGCCAGAGTCTTTTGGGTAGTGTGCTTCAGCTGACACACGAAAGGAAATATATGTGACTTCACGGTTACAGTTGTTTCCTACTTTGTTTCTTGGTAATTCACTGTGAAACTCAGAAAATACTGTGTTTTCAAAGAGGACTGGCCTGTACTTTCTATTGGCTAAAGGAACATTCTTTGAAACAGGAGAGAACATGAACATTTCTAGCAATTATAACAGAAGTTAGAGCTTTCTCCTCTCTCTCCTTGTGGTGATTGCGTTCATTGTGTGAGATAGTCACCGGTTACAATGCCATAAGGCAGAAGCAGAGAAAGCGGTAACTGGACATATCTTGTTTCCGTGAAGGCTAAAGCATACACTACTGGAAGTACAGATGTAGCTCTTTGAACTGAAGATACTAGGTGCTATCTAGTTTCTCATGAATGCCTTTCAAAGCGTTCCTGTTTCCCTTACTTGGTGACTCACAAAAACTGTGTTCCGAAAGAGGCCAGCAACAGTTCTCAACCAGACAGAAGCAATGTACGCTGAACATTCCAACCAACATAGACATATTCTCAAACGATTTCAACAAATGGAATTATGAGCTTGCTGTGCCCTTGTTGTTCTGTTCCACTGTGTGCTTCAGTGAGCTTTCGAGTTTATACAATGGACTAAAGAGCAAACACTGGTTTCAAGAAGGCCAGAGTCTTTTGGATAGTGTGCTTCAGCTGACACACGAAAGGAAATATATGTGACTTCACGGTTACAGTTGTTTCCTACTTTGTTTCTTGGTAATTCACTGTGAAACTCAGAAAATACTGTGTTTTCAAAGAGGACTGGCCTGTACTTTCTATTGGCTAAAGGAACATTCTTTGAAACAGGAGAGAACATGAACATTTCTAGCAATTATAACAGAAGTTAGAGCTTTCTCCTCTCTCTCCTTGTGGTGATTGCGTTCATTGTGTGAGATAGTCACCGGTTACAATGCCATAAGGCAGAAGCAGAGAAAGCGGTAACTGGACATATCTTGTTTCCGTGAAGGCTAAAGCATACACTACTGGAAGTACAGATGTAGCTCTTTGAACTGAAGATACTAGGTGCTATCTTGTTTCTCTAGAATGCCTTTCAAAGAGTTCCTGTTTCCCTTACTTGGTGACTCACAAAAACTGTGTTCCGAAAGAGGCCAGCAACAGTTCTCAACCAGACAGAAGCAATGTACGTTGAACATTCCAACCAACATACACATATTCTCAAACGATTTCAGCAGATGGAATTATGAGCTTGCTGTGCCCTTGTTGTTCTGTTCCACTGTGTGCTTCAGTGAGCTTTCGAGTTTATTCAATGGACTAAAGAGCAAACACTGGTTTCAAGAAGGCCAGAGTCTTTTGGGTAATGTGCTTCAGCTGACACACGAAAGGAAATATATGTGACTTCACGGTTACAGTTGTTTCCTACTTTGTTTCTTGGTAATTCACTGTGAAACTCAGAAAATACAGTGTTTTCAAAGAGGACTGGCCTGTACTTTCTATTGGCTAAAGGAACATTCTTTGAAACAGGAGAGAACATGAACATTTCTAGCAATTATAACAGAAGTTAGAGCTTTTTCCTCTCTCTCCTTGTGGTGATTGCGTTCATTGTGTGAGATAGTCACCGGTTACAATGCCATAAGGCAGAAGCAGAGAAAGCGGTAACTGGACATATCTTGTTTCCGTGAAGGCTAAAGCATACACTACTGGAAGTACAGATGTAGCTCTTTGAACTGAAGATACTAGGTGCTATCTTATTTCTCTAGAATGCCTTTCAAAGAGTTCCTGTTTCCCTTACTTGGTGACTCACAAAAACTGTGTTCCGAAAGAGGCCAGCAACAGTTCTCAACCAGACAGAAGCAATGTACGTTGAACATTCCAACCAACATACACATATTCTCAAACGATTTCAGCAGATGGAATTATGAGCTTGCTGTGCCCTTGTTGTTCTGTTCCATTGTGTGCTTCAGTGAGCTTTCGAGTTTAAACAGTGGACTAAAGAGCAAACACTGGTTCCAAGAAGGCCAGAGTCTTTTGGGTAGTGTGCTTCAGCTGACACACGAAAGGAAATATATGTGACTTCACGGTTACAGTTGTTTCCTACTTTGTTTCTTGGTAATTCACTGTGAAACTCAGAAAATACTGTGTTTTCAAAGAGGACTGGCCTGTACTTTCTATTGGCTAAAGGAACATTCTTTGAAACAGGAGAGAACATGAACATTTCTAGCAATTATAACAGAAGTTAGAGCTTTTTCCTCTCTCTCCTTGTGGTGATTGCGTTCATTGTGTGAGATAGTCACCGGTTACAATGCCATTAGGCAGAAGCAGAGAAAGCAGTAACTGGACATATCTTGTTTCCGTGAAGGCTAAAGCATACACTACTGGAAGTACAGATGTAGCTCTTTGAACTGAAGATACTAGGTGCTATCTTATTTCTCTAGAATGCCTTTCAAAGAGTTCCTGTTTCCCTTACTTGGTGACTCACAAAAACTGTGTTCCGAAAGAGGCCAGCAACAGTTCTCAACCAGACAGAAGCAATGTACGTTGAACATTCCAACCAACATACACATATTCTCAAACGATTTCAGCAGATGGAATTATGAGCTTGCTGTGCCCTTGTTGTTCTGTTCCATTGTGTGCTTCAGTGAGCTTTCGAGTTTAAACAGTGGACTAAAGAGCAAACACTGGTTCCAAGAAGGCCAGAGTCTTTTGGGTAGTGTGCTTCAGCTGACACACGAAAGGAAATATATGTGACTTCACGGTTACAGTTGTTTCCTACTTTGTTTCTTGGTAATTCACTGTGAAACTCAGAAAATACTGTGTTTTCAAAGAGGACTGGCCTGTACTTTCTATTGGCTAAAGGAACATTCTTTGAAACAGGAGAGAACATGAACATTTCTAGCAATTATAACAGAAGTTAGAGCTTTCTCCTCTCTCTCCTTGTGGTGATTGCGTTCATTGTGTGAGATAGTCACCGGTTACAATGCCATAAGGCAGAAGCAGAGAAAGCGGTAACTGGACATATCTTGTTTCCGTGAAGGCTAAAGCATACACTACTGGAAGTACAGATGTAGCTCTTTGAACTGAAGATACTAGGTGCTATCTAGTTTCTCATGAATGCCTTTCAAAGCGTTCCTGTTTCCCTTACTTGGTGACTCACAAAAACTGTGTTCCGAAAGAGGCCAGCAACAGTTCTCAACCAGACAGAAGCAATGTACGCTGAACATTCCAACCAACATACACATATTCTCAAACGATTTCAACAGATGGAATTATGAGCTTGCTGTGCCCTTGTTGTTCTGTTCCACTGTGTGCTTCAGTGAGCTTTCGAGTTTAAACAGTGGACTAAAGAGCAAACACTGGTTCCAAGAAGGCCAGAGTCTTTTGGGTAGTGTGCTTCAGCTGACACACGAAAGGAAATATATGTGACTTCACGGTTACAGTTGTTTCCTACTTTGTTTCTTGGTAATTCACTGTGAAACTCAGAAAATACTGTGTTTTCAAAGAGGACTGGCCTGTACTTTCTATTGGCTAAAGGAACATTCTTTGAAACAGGAGAGAACATGAACATTTCTAGCAATTATAACAGAAGTTAGAGCTTTTTCCTCTCTCTCCTTGTGGTGATTGCGTTCATTGTGTGAGATAGTCACCGGTTACAATGCCATAAGGCAGAAGCAGAGAAAGCAGTAACTGGACATATCTTGTTTCCGTGAAGGCTAAAGCATACACTACTGGAAGTACAGATGTAGCTCTTTGAACTGAAGATACTAGGTGCTATCTTATTTCTCTAGAATGCCTTTCAAAGAGTTCCTGTTTCCCTTACTTGGTGACTCACAAAAACTGTGTTCCGAAAGAGGCCAGCAACAGTTCTCAACCAGACAGAAGCAATGTACGTTGAACATTCCAACCAACATACACATATTCTCAAACGATTTCAGCAGATGGAATTATGAGCTTGCTGTGCCCTTGTTGTTCTGTTCCATTGTGTGCTTCAGTGAGCTTTCGAGTTTAAACAGTGGACTAAAGAGCAAACACTGGTTCCAAGAAGGCCAGAGTCTTTTGGGTAGTGTGCTTCAGCTGACACACGAAAGGAAATATATGTGACTTCACGGTTACAGTTGTTTCCTACTTTGTTTCTTGGTAATTCACTGTGAAACTCAGAAAATACTGTGTTTTCAAAGAGGACTGGCCTGTACTTTCTATTGGCTAAAGGAACATTCTTTGAAACAGGAGAGAACATGAACATTTCTAGCAATTATAACAGAAGTTAGAGCTTTCTCCTCTCTCTCCTTGTGGTGATTGCGTTCATTGTGTGAGATAGTCACCGGTTACAATGCCATAAGGCAGAAGCAGAGAAAGCGGTAACTGGACATATCTTGTTTCCGTGAAGGCTAAAGTATACACTACTGGAAGTACAGATGTAGCTCTTTGAACTGAAGATACTAGGTGCTATCTAGTTTCTCATGAATGCCTTTCAAAGCGTTCCTGTTTCCCTTACTTGGTGACTCACAAAAACTGTGTTCCGAAAGAGGCCAGCAACAGTTCTCAACCAGACAGAAGCAATGTACGCTGAACATTCCAACCAACATACACATATTCTCAAACGATTTCAACAGATGGAATTATGAGCTTGCTGTGCCCTTGTTGTTCTGTTCCACTGTGTGCTTCAGTGAGCTTTCGAGTTTATACAATGGACTAAAGAGCAAACACTGGTTTCAAGAAGGCCAGAGTCTTTTGGGTAGTGTGCTTCAGCTGACACACGAAAGGAAATATATGTGACTTCACGGTTACAGTTGTTTCCTACTTTGTTTCTTGGTAATTCACTGTGAAACTCAGAAAATACAGTGTTTTCAAAGAGGACTGGTCTATATATTCTATTGGATAAAGGATCATCCTTTGAAACAGGAGAGAACATGAACATTTCTAGCAATTATAACAGAAGTTAGAGCTTTTTCCTCTCTCTCCTTGTGGTGATTGCGTTCATTGTGTGAGATAGTCACCGGTTACAATGCCATAAGGCAGAAGCAGAAAAAGCGGTAACTGTACATATCTTGTTTCCGTGAAGGCTAAAGTATACACTACTGGAAGTACAGATGTAGCTCTTTGAACTGAAGATACTAGGTGCTATCTTATTTCTCTAGAATGCCTTTCAAAGAGTTCCTGTTTCCCTTACTTGGTGACTCACAAAAACTGTGTTCCGAAAGAGGCCAGCAACAGTTCTCAACCAGACAGAAGCAATGTACGTTGAACATTCCAACCAACATACACATATTCTCAAACGATTTCAGCAGATGGAATTATGAGCTTGCTGTGCCCTTGTTGTTCTGTTCCATTGTGTGCTTCAGTGAGCTTTCGAGTTTAAACAGTGGACTAAAGAGCAAACACTGGTTCCAAGAAGGCCAGAGTCTTTTGGGTAGTGTGCTTCAGCTGACACACGAAAGGAAATATATGTGACTTCACGGTTACAGTTGTTTCCTACTTTGTTTCTTGGTAATTCACTGTGAAACTCAGAAAATACTGTGTTTTCAAAGAGGACTGGCCTGTACTTTCTATTGGCTAAAGGAACATTCTTTGAAACAGGAGAGAACATGAACATTTCTAGCAATTATAACAGAAGTTAGAGCTTTCTCCTCTCTCTCCTTGTGGTGATTGCGTTCATTGTGTGAGATAGTCACCGGTTACAATGCCATAAGGCAGAAGCAGAGAAAGCGGTAACTGGACATATCTTGTTTCCGTGAAGGCTAAAGTATACACTACTGGAAGTACAGATGTAGCTCTTTGAACTGAAGATACTAGGTGCTATCTAGTTTCTCATGAATGCCTTTCAAAGCGTTCCTGTTTCCCTTACTTGGTGACTCACAAAAACTGTGTTCCGAAAGAGGCCAGCAACAGTTCTCAACCAGACAGAAGCAATGTACGTTGAACATTCCAACCAACATACACATATTCTCAAACGATTTCAGCAGATGGAATTATGAGCTTGCTGTGCCCTTGTTGTTCTGTTCCATTGTGTGCTTCAGTGAGCTTTCGAGTTTAAACAGTGGACTAAAGAGCAAACACTGGTTCCAAGAAGGCCAGAGTCTTTTGGGTAGTGTGCTTCAGCTGACACACGAAAGGAAATATATGTGACTTCACGGTTACAGTTGTTTCCTACTTTGTTTCTTGGTAATTCACTGTGAAACTCAGAAAATACTGTGTTTTCAAAGAGGACTGGCCTGTACTTTCTATTGGCTAAAGGAACATTCTTTGAAACAGGAGAGAACATGAACATTTCTAGCAATTATAACAGAAGTTAGAGCTTTCTCCTCTCTCTCCTTGTGGTGATTGCGTTCATTGTGTGAGATAGTCACCGGTTACAATGCCATAAGGCAGAAGCAGAGAAAGCGGTAACTGGACATATCTTGTTTCCGTGAAGGCTAAAGTATACACTACTGGAAGTACAGATGTAGCTCTTTGAACTGAAGATACTAGGTGCTATCTTATTTCTCTAGAATGCCTTTCAAAGCGTTCCT
This sequence comes from Furipterus horrens, assembly GCF_987537825.1. Classification (NCBI taxonomy): domain Eukaryota; kingdom Metazoa; phylum Chordata; class Mammalia; order Chiroptera; family Furipteridae; genus Furipterus; species Furipterus horrens. The sequence continues at coordinate 100,714,181 of NW_028327173.1, forward strand.
GTTTCCCTTACTTGGTGACTCACAAAAACTGTGTTCCGAAAGAGGCCAGCAACAGTTCTCAACCAGACAGAAGCAATGTACGCTGAACATTCCAACCAACATACACATATTCTCAAACGATTTCAACAGATGGAATTATGAGCTTGCTGTGCCCTTGTTGTTCTGTTCCACTGTGTGCTTCAGTGAGCTTTCGAGTTTATACAATGGACTAAAGAGCAAACACTGGTTTCAAGAAGGCCAGAGTCTTTTGGGTAGTGTGCTTCAGCTGACACACGAAAGGAAATATATGTGACTTCACGGTTACAGTTGTTTCCTACTTTGTTTCTTGGTAATTCACTGTGAAACTCAGAAAATACTGTGTTTTCAAAGAGGACTGGCCTGTACTTTCTATTGGCTAAAGGAACATTCTTTGAAACAGGAGAGAACATGAACATTTCTAGCAATTATAACAGAAGTTAGAGCTTTCTCCTCTCTCTCCTTGTGGTGATTGCGTTCATTGTGTGAGATAGTCACCGGTTACAATGCCATAAGGCAGAAGCAGAGAAAGCGGTAACTGGACATATCTTGTTTCCGTGAAGGCTAAAGCATACACTACTGGAAGTACAGATGTAGCTCTTTGAACTGAAGATACTAGGTGCTATCTTGTTTCTCTAGAATGCCTTTCAAAGAGTTCCTGTTTCCCTTACTTGGTGACTCACAAAAACTGTGTTCCGAAAGAGGCCAGCAACAGTTCTCAACCAGACAGAAGCAATGTACGTTGAACATTCCAACCAACATACACATATTCTCAAACGATTTCAGCAGATGGAATTATGAGCTTGCTGTGCCCTTGTTGTTCTGTTCCACTGTGTGCTTCAGTGAGCTCTCGAGTTTAAACAATGGACTAAAGAGCAAACACTGGTTTCAAGAAGGCCAGAGTCTTTTGGGTAGTGTGCTTCAGCTGACACATGAAAGGAAATATATGTGACTTCACGGTTACAGTTGTTTCCTACTTTGTTTCTTGGTAATTCACTGTGAAACTCAGAAAATACAGTGTTTTCAAAGAGGACTGGTCTATATATTCTATTGGATAAAGGATCATCCTTTGAAACAGGAGAGAACATGAACATTTCTAGCAATTATAACAGAAGTTAGAGCTTTTTCCTCTCTCTCCTTGTGGTGATTGCGTTCATTGTGTGAGATAGTCACCGGTTACAATGCCATAAGGCAGAAGCAGAAAAAGCGGTAACTGTACATCTCTTGTTTCCGTGAAGGCTAAAGTATACACTACTGGAAGTACAGATGTAGCTCTTTGAACTGAAGATACTAGGTGCTATCTTGTTTCTCTAGAATGCCTTTCAAAGAGTTCCTGTTTCCCTTACTTGGTGACTCACAAAAACTGTGTTCCGAAAGAGGCCAGCAACAGTTCTCAACCAGACAGAAGCAATGTACGTTGAACATTCCAACCAACATACACATATTCTCAAACGATTTCAGCAGATGGAATTATGAGCTTGCTGTGCCCTTGTTGTTCTGTTCCATTGTGTGCTTCAGTGAGCTTTCGAGTTTGAACAGTGGACTAAAGAGCAAACACTGGTTCCAAGAAGGCCAGAGTCTTTTGGGTAGTGTGCTTCAGCTGACACACGAAAGGAAATATATGTGACTTCACGGTTACAGTTGTTTCCTACTTTGTTTCTTGGTAATTCACTGTGAAACTCAGAAAATACTGTGTTTTCAAAGAGGACTGGCCTGTACTTTCTATTGGCTAAAGGAACATTCTTTGAAACAGGAGAGAACATGAACATTTCTAGCAATTATAACAGAAGTTAGAGCTTTTTCCTCTCTCTCCTTGTGGTGATTGCGTTCATTGTGTGAGATAGTCACCGGTTACAATGCCATAAGGCAGAAGCAGAGAAAGCGGTAACTGGACATATCTTGTTTCCGTGAAGGCTAAAGCATACACTACTGGAAGTACAGATGTAGCTCTTTGAACTGAAGATACTAGGTGCTATCTTATTTCTCTAGAATGCCTTTCAAAGAGTTCCTGTTTCCCTTACTTGGTGACTCACAAAAACTGTGTTCCGAAAGAGGCCAGCAACAGTTCTCAACCAGACAGAAGCAATGTACGCTGAACATTCCAACCAACATACACATATTCTCAAACGATTTCAACAGATGGAATTATGAGCTTGCTGTGCCCTTGTTGTTCTGTTCCACTGTGTGCTTCAGTGAGCTTTCGAGTTTATACAATGGACTAAAGAGCAAACACTGGTTTCAAGAAGGCCAGAGTCTTTTGGGTAGTGTGCTTCAGCTGACACACGAAAGGAAATATATGTGACTTCACGGTTACAGTTGTTTCCTACTTTGTTTCTTGGTAATTCACTGTGAAACTCAGAAAATACAGTGTTTTCAAAGAGGACTGGTCTATATATTCTATTGGATAAAGGATCATCCTTTGAAACAGGAGAGAACATGAACATTTCTAGCAATTATAACAGAAGTTAGAGCTTTTTCCTCTCTCTCCTTGTGGTGATTGCGTTCATTGTGTGAGATAGTCACCGGTTACAATGCCATAAGGCAGAAGCAGAGAAAGCAGTAACTGGACATATCTTGTTTCCGTGAAGGCTAAAGCATACACTACTGGAAGTACAGATGTAGCTCTTTGAACTGAAGATACTAGGTGCTATCTTATTTCTCTAGAATGCCTTTCAAAGAGTTCCTGTTTCCCTTACTTGGTGACTCACAAAAACTGTGTTCCGAAAGAGGCCAGCAACAGTTCTCAACCAGACAGAAGCAATGTACGTTGAACATTCCAACCAACATACACATATTCTCAAACGATTTCAGCAGATGGAATTATGAGCTTGCTGTGCCCTTGTTGTTCTGTTCCATTGTGTGCTTCAGTGAGCTTTCGAGTTTAAACAGTGGACTAAAGAGCAAACACTGGTTCCAAGAAGGCCAGAGTCTTTTGGGTAGTGTGCTTCAGCTGACACACGAAAGGAAATATATGTGACTTCACGGTTACAGTTGTTTCCTACTTTGTTTCTTGGTAATTCACTGTGAAACTCAGAAAATACTGTGTTTTCAAAGAGGACTGGCCTGTACTTTCTATTGGCTAAAGGAACATTCTTTGAAACAGGAGAGAACATGAACATTTCTAGCAATTATAACAGAAGTTAGAGCTTTCTCCTCTCTCTCCTTGTGGTGATTGCGTTCATTGTGTGAGATAGTCACCGGTTACAATGCCATAAGGCAGAAGCAGAGAAAGCGGTAACTGGACATATCTTGTTTCCGTGAAGGCTAAAGCATACACTACTGGAAGTACAGATGTAGCTCTTTGAACTGAAGATACTAGGTGCTATCTAGTTTCTCATGAATGCCTTTCAAAGCGTTCCTGTTTCCCTTACTTGGTGACTCACAAAAACTGTGTTCCGAAAGAGGCCAGCAACAGTTCTCAACCAGACAGAAGCAATGTACGCTGAACATTCCAACCAACATACACATATTCTCAAACGATTTCAACAGATGGAATTATGAGCTTGCTGTGCCCTTGTTGTTCTGTTCCACTGTGTGCTTCAGTGAGCTTTCGAGTTTAAACAGTGGACTAAAGAGCAAACACTGGTTCCAAGAAGGCCAGAGTCTTTTGGGTAGTGTGCTTCAGCTGACACACGAAAGGAAATATATGTGACTTCACGGTTACAGTTGTTTCCTACTTTGTTTCTTGGTAATTCACTGTGAAACTCAGAAAATACTGTGTTTTCAAAGAGGACTGGCCTGTACTTTCTATTGGCTAAAGGAACATTCTTTGAAACAGGAGAGAACATGAACATTTCTAGCAATTATAACAGAAGTTAGAGCTTTTTCCTCTCTCTCCTTGTGGTGATTGCGTTCATTGTGTGAGATAGTCACCGGTTACAATGCCATAAGGCAGAAGCAGAGAAAGCAGTAACTGGACATATCTTGTTTCCGTGAAGGCTAAAGCATACACTACTGGAAGTACAGATGTAGCTCTTTGAACTGAAGATACTAGGTGCTATCTTATTTCTCTAGAATGCCTTTCAAAGAGCTGTTTCCCTTACTTGGTGACTCACAAAACTGTGTTCCGAAAGAGGCCAGCAACAGTTCTCAACCAGACAGAAGCAATGTACGTTGAACATTCCAACCAACATACACATATTCTCAAACGATTTCAGCAGATGGAATTATGAGCTTGCTGTGCCCTTGTTGTTCTGTTCCATTGTGTGCTTCAGTGAGCTTTCGAGTTTAAACAGTGGACTAAAGAGCAAACACTGGTTCCAAGAAGGCCAGAGTCTTTTGGGTAGTGTGCTTCAGCTGACACACGAAAGGAAATATATGTGACTTCACGGTTACAGTTGTTTCCTACTTTGTTTCTTGGTAATTCACTGTGAAACTCAGAAAATACTGTGTTTTCAAAGAGGACTGGCCTGTACTTTCTATTGGCTAAAGGAACATTCTTTGAAACAGGAGAGAACATGAACATTTCTAGCAATTATAACAGAAGTTAGAGCTTTCTCCTCTCTCTCCTTGTGGTGATTGCGTTCATTGTGTGAGATAGTCACCGGTTACAATGCCATAAGGCAGAAGCAGAGAAAGCGGTAACTGGACATATCTTGTTTCCGTGAAGGCTAAAGTATACACTACTGGAAGTACAGATGTAGCTCTTTGAACTGAAGATACTAGGTGCTATCTAGTTTCTCATGAATGCCTTTCAAAGCGTTCCTGTTTCCCTTACTTGGTGACTCACAAAAACTGTGTTCCGAAAGAGGCCAGCAACAGTTCTCAACCAGACAGAAGCAATGTACGCTGAACATTCCAACCAACATACACATATTCTCAAACGATTTCAACAGATGGAATTATGAGCTTGCTGTGCCCTTGTTGTTCTGTTCCACTGTGTGCTTCAGTGAGCTTTCGAGTTTATACAATGGACTAAAGAGCAAACACTGGTTTCAAGAAGGCCAGAGTCTTTTGGGTAGTGTGCTTCAGCTGACACACGAAAGGAAATATATGTGACTTCACGGTTACAGTTGTTTCCTACTTTGTTTCTTGGTAATTCACTGTGAAACTCAGAAAATACAGTGTTTTCAAAGAGGACTGGTCTATATATTCTATTGGATAAAAGGATCATCCTTTGAAACAGGAGAGAACATGAACATTTCTAGCAATTATAACAGAAGTAGAGCTTTTTCCTCTCTCTCCTTGTGGTGATTGCGTTCATTGTGTGAGATAGTCACCGGTTACAATGCCATAAGGCAGAAGCAGAAAAAGCGGTAACTGTACATATCTTGTTTCCGTGAAGGCTAAAGTATACACTACTGGAAGTACAGATGTAGCTCTTTGAACTGAAGATACTAGGTGCTATCTTATTTCTCTAGAATGCCTTTCAAAGAGTTCCTGTTTCCCTTACTTGGTGACTCACAAAAACTGTGTTCCGAAAGAGGCCAGCAACAGTTCTCAACCAGACAGAAGCAATGTACGTTGAACATTCCAACCAACATACACATATTCTCAAACGATTTCAGCAGATGGAATTATGAGCTTGCTGTGCCCTTGTTGTTCTGTTCCATTGTGTGCTTCAGTGAGCTTTCGAGTTTAAACAGTGGACTAAAGAGCAAACACTGGTTCCAAGAAGGCCAGAGTCTTTTGGGTAGTGTGCTTCAGCTGACACACGAAAGGAAATATATGTGACTTCACGGTTACAGTTGTTTCCTACTTTGTTTCTTGGTAATTCACTGTGAAACTCAGAAAATACTGTGTTTTCAAAGAGGACTGGCCTGTACTTTCTATTGGCTAAAGGAACATTCTTTGAAACAGGAGAGAACATGAACATTTCTAGCAATTATAACAGAAGTTAGAGCTTTCTCCTCTCTCTCCTTGTGGTGATTGCGTTCATTGTGTGAGATAGTCACCGGTTACAATGCCATAAGGCAGAAGCAGAGAAAGCGGTAACTGGACATATCTTGTTTCCGTGAAGGCTAAAGTATACACTACTGGAAGTACAGATGTAGCTCTTTGAACTGAAGATACTAGGTGCTATCTAGTTTCTCATGAATGCCTTTCAAAGCGTTCCTGTTTCCCTTACTTGGTGACTCACAAAAACTGTGTTCCGAAAGAGGCCAGCAACAGTTCTCAACCAGACAGAAGCAATGTACGTTGAACATTCCAACCAACATACACATATTCTCAAACGATTTCAGCAGATGGAATTATGAGCTTGCTGTGCCCTTGTTGTTCTGTTCCATTGTGTGCTTCAGTGAGCTTTCGAGTTTAAACAGTGGACTAAAGAGCAAACACTGGTTCCAAGAAGGCCAGAGTCTTTTGGGTAGTGTGCTTCAGCTGACACACGAAAGGAAATATATGTGACTTCACGGTTACAGTTGTTTCCTACTTTGTTTCTTGGTAATTCACTGTGAAACTCAGAAAATACTGTGTTTTCAAAGAGGACTGGCCTGTACTTTCTATTGGCTAAAGGAACATTCTTTGAAACAGGAGAGAACATGAACATTTCTAGCAATTATAACAGAAGTTAGAGCTTTCTCCTCTCTCTCCTTGTGGTGATTGCGTTCATTGTGTGAGATAGTCACCGGTTACAATGCCATAAGGCAGAAGCAGAGAAAGCGGTAACTGGACATATCTTGTTTCCGTGAAGGCTAAAGTATACACTACTGGAAGTACAGATGTAGCTCTTTGAACTGAAGATACTAGGTGCTATCTAGTTTCTCATGAATGCCTTTCAAAGCGTTCCTGTTTCCCTTACTTGGTGACTCACAAAAACTGTGTTCCGAAAGAGGCCAGCAACAGTTCTCAACCAGACAGAAGCAATGTACGCTGAACATTCCAACCAACATACACATATTCTCAAACGATTTCAACAGATGGAATTATGAGCTTGCTGTGCCCTTGTTGTTCTGTTCCACTGTGTGCTTCAGTGAGCTTTCGAGTTTATACAATGGACTAAAGAGCAAACACTGGTTTCAAGAAGGCCAGAGTCTTTTGGGTAGTGTGCTTCAGCTGACACACGAAAGGAAATATATGTGACTTCACGGTTACAGTTGTTTCCTACTTTGTTTCTTGGTAATTCACTGTGAAACTCAGAAAATACTGTGTTTTCAAAGAGGACTGGCCTGTACTTTCTATTGGCTAAAGGAACATTCTTTGAAACAGGAGAGAACATGAACATTTCTAGCAATTATAACAGAAGTTAGAGCTTTCTCCTCTCTCTCCTTGTGGTGATTGCGTTCATTGTGTGAGATAGTCACCGGTTACAATGCCATAAGGCAGAAGCAGAGAAAGCGGTAACTGGACATATCTTGTTTCCGTGAAGGCTAAAGCATACACTACTGGAAGTACAGATGTAGCTCTTTGAACTGAAGATACTAGGTGCTATCTTGTTTCTCTAGAATGCCTTTCAAAGAGTTCCTGTTTCCCTTACTTGGTGACTCACAAAAACTGTGTTCCGAAAGAGGCCAGCAACAGTTCTCAACCAGACAGAAGCAATGTACGTTGAACATTCCAACCAACATACACATATTCTCAAACGATTTCAGCAGATGGAATTATGAGCTTGCTGTGCCCTTGTTGTTCTGTTCCACTGTGTGCTTCAGTGAGCTTTCGAGTTTAAACAATGGACTAAAGAGCAAACACTGGTTTCAAGAAGGCCAGAGTCTTTTGGGTAGTGTGCTTCAGCTGACACATGAAAGGAAATATATGTGACTTCACGGTTACAGTTGTTTCCTACTTTGTTTCTTGGTAATTCACTGTGAAACTCAGAAAATACAGTGTTTTCAAAGAGGACTGGTCTATATATTCTATTGGATAAAGGATCATCCTTTGAAACAGGAGAGAACATGAACATTTCTAGCAATTATAACAGAAGTTAGAGCTTTTTCCTCTCTCTCCTTGTGGTGATTGCGTTCATTGTGTGAGATAGTCACCGGTTACAATGCCATAAGGCAGAAGCAGAAAAAGCGGTAACTGTACATCTCTTGTTTCCGTGAAGGCTAAAGTATACACTACTGGAAGTACAGATGTAGCTCTTTGAACTGAAGATACTAGGTGCTATCTTGTTTCTCTAGAATGCCTTTCAAAGAGTTCCTGTTTCCCTTACTTGGTGACTCACAAAAACTGTGTTCCGAAAGAGGCCAGCAACAGTTCTCAACCAGACAGAAGCAATGTACGTTGAACATTCCAACCAACATACACATATTCTCAAACGATTTCAGCAGATGGAATTATGAGCTTGCTGTGCCCTTGTTGTTCTGTTCCATTGTGTGCTTCAGTGAGCTTTCGAGTTTGAACAGTGGACTAAAGAGCAAACACTGGTTCCAAGAAGGCCAGAGTCTTTTGGGTAGTGTGCTTCAGCTGACACACGAAAGGAAATATATGTGACTTCACGGTTACAGTTGTTTCCTACTTTGTTTCTTGGTAATTCACTGTGAAACTCAGAAAATACTGTGTTTTCAAAGAGGACTGGCCTGTACTTTCTATTGGCTAAAGGAACATTCTTTGAAACAGGAGAGAACATGAACATTTCTAGCAATTATAACAGAAGTTAGAGCTTTTTCCTCTCTCTCCTTGTGGTGATTGCGTTCATTGTGTGAGATAGTCACCGGTTACAATGCCATAAGGCAGAAGCAGAGAAAGCGGTAACTGGACATATCTTGTTTCCGTGAAGGCTAAAGCATACACTACTGGAAGTACAGATGTAGCTCTTTGAACTGAAGATACTAGGTGCTATCTTATTTCTCTAGAATGCCTTTCAAAGAGTTCCTGTTTCCCTTACTTGGTGACTCACAAAAACTGTGTTCCGAAAGAGGCCAGCAACAGTTCTCAACCAGACAGAAGCAATGTACGCTGAACATTCCAACCAACATACACATATTCTCAAACGATTTCAACAGATGGAATTATGAGCTTGCTGTGCCCTTGTTGTTCTGTTCCACTGTGTGCTTCAGTGAGCTTTCGAGTTTATACAATGGACTAAAGAGCAAACACTGGTTTCAAGAAGGCCAGAGTCTTTTGGGTAGTGTGCTTCAGCTGACACACGAAAGGAAATATATGTGACTTCACGGTTACAGTTGTTTCCTACTTTGTTTCTTGGTAATTCACTGTGAAACTCAGAAAATACAGTGTTTTCAAAGAGGACTGGTCTATATATTCTATTGGATAAAGGATCATCCTTTGAAACAGGAGAGAACATGAACATTTCTAGCAATTATAACAGAAGTTAGAGCTTTTTCCTCTCTCTCCTTGTGGTGATTGCGTTCATTGTGTGAGATAGTCACCGGTTACAATGCCATAAGGCAGAAGCAGAAAAAGCGGTAACTGTACATATCTTGTTTCCGTGAAGGCTAAAGTATACACTACTGGAAGTACAGATGTAGCTCTTTGAACTGAAGATACTAGGTGCTATCTTATTTCTCTAGAATGCCTTTCAAAGAGTTCCTGTTTCCCTTACTTGGTGACTCACAAAAACTGTGTTCCGAAAGAGGCCAGCAACAGTTCTCAACCAGACAGAAGCAATGTACGTTGAACATTCCAACCAACATACACATATTCTCAAACGATTTCAGCAGATGGAATTATGAGCTTGCTGTGCCCTTGTTGTTCTGTTCCATTGTGTGCTTCAGTGAGCTTTCGAGTTTAAACAGTGGACTAAAGAGCAAACACTGGTTCCAAGAAGGCCAGAGTCTTTTGGGTAGTGTGCTTCAGCTGACACACGAAAGGAAATATATGTGACTTCACGGTTACAGTTGTTTCCTACTTTGTTTCTTGGTAATTCACTGTGAAACTCAGAAAATACTGTGTTTTCAAAGAGGACTGGCCTGTACTTTCTATTGGCTAAAGGAACATTCTTTGAAACAGGAGAGAACATGAACATTTCTAGCAATTATAACAGAAGTTAGAGCTTTCTCCTCTCTCTCCTTGTGGTGATTGCGTTCATTGTGTGAGATAGTCACCGGTTACAATGCCATAAGGCAGAAGCAGAGAAAGCGGTAACTGGACATATCTTGTTTCCGTGAAGGCTAAAGTATACACTACTGGAAGTACAGATGTAGCTCTTTGAACTGAAGATACTAGGTGCTATCTAGTTTCTCATGAATGCCTTTCAAAGCGTTCCTGTTTCCCTTACTTGGTGACTCACAAAAACTGTGTTCCGAAAGAGGCCAGCAACAGTTCTCAACCAGACAGAAGCAATGTACGTTGAACATTCCAACCAACATACACATATTCTCAAACGATTTCAGCAGATGGAATTATGAGCTTGCTGTGCCCTTGTTGTTCTGTTCCATTGTGTGCTTCAGTGAGCTTTCGAGTTTAAACAGTGGACTAAAGAGCAAACACTGGTTCCAAGAAGGCCAGAGTCTTTTGGGTAGTGTGCTTCAGCTGACACACGAAAGGAAATATATGTGACTTCACGGTTACAGTTGTTTCCTACTTTGTTTCTTGGTAATTCACTGTGAAACTCAGAAAATACTGTGTTTTCAAAGAGGACTGGCCTGTACTTTCTATTGGCTAAAGGAACATTCTTTGAAACAGGAGAGAACATGAACATTTCTAGCAATTATAACAGAAGTTAGAGCTTTCTCCTCTCTCTCCTTGTGGTGATTGCGTTCATTGTGTGAGATAGTCACCGGTTACAATGCCATAAGGCAGAAGCAGAGAAAGCGGTAACTGGACATATCTTGTTTCCGTGAAGGCTAAAGTATACACTACTGGAAGTACAGATGTAGCTCTTTGAACTGAAGATACTAGGTGCTATCTAGTTTCTCATGAATGCCTTTCAAAGCGTTCCTGTTTCCCTTACTTGGTGACTCACAAAAACTGTGTTCCGAAAGAGGCCAGCAACAGTTCTCAACCAGACAGAAGCAATGTACGCTGAACATTCCAACCAACATACACATATTCTCAAACGATTTCAACAGATGGAATTATGAGCTTGCTGTGCCCTTGTTGTTCTGTTCCACTGTGTGCTTCAGTGAGCTTTCGAGTTTATACAATGGACTAAAGAGCAAACACTGGTTTCAAGAAGGCCAGAGTCTTTTGGGTAGTGTGCTTCAGCTGACACACGAAAGGAAATATATGTGACTTCACGGTTACAGTTGTTTCCTACTTTGTTTCTTGGTAATTCACTGTGAAACTCAGAAAATACTGTGTTTTCAAAGAGGACTGGCCTGTACTTTCTATTGGCTAAAGGAACATTCTTTGAAACAGGAGAGAACATGAACATTTCTAGCAATTATAACAGAAGTTAGAGCTTTCTCCTCTCTCTCCTTGTGGTGATTGCGTTCATTGTGTGAGATAGTCACCGGTTACAATGCCATAAGGCAGAAGCAGAGAAAGCGGTAACTGGACATATCTTGTTTCCGTGAAGGCTAAAGCATACACTACTGGAAGTACAGATGTAGCTCTTTGAACTGAAGATACTAGGTGCTATCTTGTTTCTCTAGAATGCCTTTCAAAGAGTTCCTGTTTCCCTTACTTGGTGACTCACAAAAACTGTGTTCCGAAAGAGGCCAGCAACAGTTCTCAACCAGACAGAAGCAATGTACGTTGAACATTCCAACCAACATACACATATTCTCAAACGATTTCAGCAGATGGAATTATGAGCTTGCTGTGCCCTTGTTGTTCTGTTCCACTGTGTGCTTCAGTGAGCTTTCGAGTTTAAACAATGGACTAAAGAGCAAACACTGGTTTCAAGAAGGCCAGAGTCTTTTGGGTAGTGTGCTTCAGCTGACACATGAAAGGAAATATATGTGACTTCACGGTTACAGTTGTTTCCTACTTTGTTTCTTGGTAATTCACTGTGAAACTCAGAAAATACAGTGTTTTCAAAGAGGACTGGTCTATATATTCTATTGGATAAAGGATCATCCTTTGAAACAGGAGAGAACATGAACATTTCTAGCAATTATAACAGAAGTTAGAGCTTTTTCCTCTCTCTCCTTGTGGTGATTGCGTTCATTGTGTGAGATAGTCACCGGTTACAATGCCATAAGGCAGAAGCAGAAAAAGCGGTAACTGTACATCTCTTGTTTCCGTGAAGGCTAAAGTATACACTACTGGAAGTACAGATGTAGCTCTTTGAACTGAAGATACTAGGTGCTATCTTGTTTCTCTAGAATGCCTTTCAAAGAGTTCCTGTTTCCCTTACTTGGTGACTCACAAAAACTGTGTTCCGAAAGAGGCCAGCAACAGTTCTCAACCAGACAGAAGCAATGTACGTTGAACATTCCAACCAACATACACATATTCTCAAACGATTTCAGCAGATGGAATTATGAGCTTGCTGTGCCCTTGTTGTTCTGTTCCATTGTGTGCTTCAGTGAGCTTTCGAGTTTGAACAGTGGACTAAAGAGCAAACACTGGTTCCAAGAAGGCCAGAGTCTTTTGGGTAGTGTGCTTCAGCTGACACACGAAAGGAAATATATGTGACTTCACGGTTACAGTTGTTTCCTACTTTGTTTCTTGGTAATTCACTGTGAAACTCAGAAAATACTGTGTTTTCAAAGAGGACTGGCCTGTACTTTCTATTGGCTAAAGGAACATTCTTTGAAACAGGAGAGAACATGAACATTTCTAGCAATTATAACAGAAGTTAGAGCTTTTTCCTCTCTCTCCTTGTGGTGATTGCGTTCATTGTGTGAGATAGTCACCGGTTACAATGCCATAAGGCAGAAGCAGAGAAAGCGGTAACTGGACATATCTTGTTTCCGTGAAGGCTAAAGCATACACTACTGGAAGTACAGATGTAGCTCTTTGAACTGAAGATACTAGGTGCTATCTTATTTCTCTAGAATGCCTTTCAAAGAGTTCCTGTTTCCCTTACTTGGTGACTCACAAAAACTGTGTTCCGAAAGAGGCCAGCAACAGTTCTCAACCAGACAGAAGCAATGTACGTTGAACATTCCAACCAACATACACATATTCTCAAACGATTTCAGCAGATGGAATTATGAGCTTGCTGTGCCCTTGTTGTTCTGTTCCATTGTGTGCTTCAGTGAGCTTTCGAGTTTAAACAGTGGACTAAAGAGCAAACACTGGTTCCAAGAAGGCCAGAGTCTTTTGGGTAGTGTGCTTCAGCTGACACACGAAAGGAAATATATGTGACTTCACGGTTACAGTTGTTTCCTACTTTGTTTCTTGGTAATTCACTGTGAAACTCAGAAAATACTGTGTTTTCAAAGAGGACTGGCCTGTACTTTCTATTGGCTAAAGGAACATTCTTTGAAACAGGAGAGAACATGAACATTTCTAGCAATTATAACAGAAGTTAGAGCTTTTTCCTCTCTCTCCTTGTGGTGATTGCGTTCATTGTGTGAGATAGTCACCGGTTACAATGCCATAAGGCAGAAGCAGAAAAAGCGGTAACTGGACATATCTTGTTTCCGTGAAGGCTAAAGCATACACTACTGGAAGTACAGATGTAGCTCTTTGAACTGAAGATACTAGGTGCTATCTAGTTTCTCATGAATGCCTTTCAAAGCGTTCCTGTTTCCCTTACTTGGTGACTCACAAAAACTGTGTTCCGAAAGAGGCCAGCAACAGTTCTCAACCAGACAGAAGCAATGTACGCTGAACATTCCAACCAACATACACATATTCTCAAACGATTTCAACAGATGGAATTATGAGCTTGCTGTGCCCTTGTTGTTCTGTTCCACTGTGTGCTTCAGTGAGCTTTCGAGTTTATACAATGGACTAAAGAGCAAACACTGGTTTCAAGAAGGCCAGAGTCTTTTGGGTAGTGTGCTTCAGCTGACACACGAAAGGAAATATATGTGACTTCACGGTTACAGTTGTTTCCTACTTTGTTTCTTGGTAATTCACTGTGAAACTCAGAAAATACAGTGTTTTCAAAGAGGACTGGTCTATATATTCTATTGGATAAAGGATCATCCTTTGAAACAGGAGAGAACATGAACATTTCTAGCAATTATAACAGAAGTTAGAGCTTTTTCCTCTCTCTCCTTGTGGTGATTGCGTTCATTGTGTGAGATAGTCACCGGTTACAATGCCATAAGGCAGAAGCAGAGAAAGCGGTAACTGGACATATCTTGTTTCCGTGAAGGCTAAAGCATACACTACTGGAAGTACAGATGTAGCTCTTTGAACTGAAGATACTAGGTGCTATCTTATTTCTCTAGAATGCCTTTCAAAGAGTTCCTGTTTCCCTTACTTGGTGACTCACAAAAACTGTGTTCCGAAAGAGGCCAGCAACAGTTCTCAACCAGACAGAAGCAATGTACGTTGAACATTCCAACCAACATACACATATTCTCAAACGATTTCAGCAGATGGAATTATGAGCTTGCTGTGCCCTTGTTGTTCTGTTCCATTGTGTGCTTCAGTGAGCTTTCGAGTTTATACAATGGACTAAAGAGCAAACACTGGTTTCAAGAAGGCCAGAGTCTTTTGGGTAGTGTGCTTCAGCTGACACACGAAAGGAAATATATGTGACTTCACGGTTACAGTTGTTTCCTACTTTGTTTCTTGGTAATTCACTGTGAAACTCAGAAAATACAGTGTTTTCAAAGAGGACTGGTCTATATATTCTATTGGATAAAGGATCATCCTTTGAAACAGGAGAGAACATGAACATTTCTAGCAATTATAACAGAAGTTAGAGCTTTTTCCTCTCTCTCCTTGTGGTGATTGTGTTCATTGTGTGAGATAGTCACCGGTTACAATGCCATAAGGCAGAAGCAGAGAAAGCGGTAACTGGACATATCTTGTTTCCGTGAAGGCTAAAGCATACACTACTGGAAGTACAGATGTAGCTCTTTGAACTGAAGATACTAGGTGCTATCTAGTTTCTCATGAATGCCTTTCAAAGCGTTCCTGTTTCCCTTACTTGGTGACTCACAAAAACTGTGTTCCGAAAGAGGCCAGCAACAGTTCTCAACCAGACAGAAGCAATGTACGCTGAACATTCCAACCAACATACACATATTCTCAAACGATTTCAACAGATGGAATTATGAGCTTGCTGTGCCCTTGTTGTTCTGTTCCACTGTGTGCTTCAGTGAGCTTTCGAGTTTATACAATGGACTAAAGAGCAAACACTGGTTCCAAGAAGGCCAGAGTCTTTTGGGTAGTGTGCTTCAGCTGACACACGAAAGGAAATATATGTGACTTCACGGTTACAGTTGTTTCCTACTTTGTTTCTTGGTAATTCACTGTGAAACTCAGAAAATACTGTGTTTTCAAAGAGGACTGGCCTGTACTTTCTATTGGCTAAAGGAACATTCTTTGAAACAGGAGAGAACATGAACATTTCTAGCAATTATAACAGAAGTTAGAGCTTTCTCCTCTCTCTCCTTGTGGTGATTGCGTTCATTGTGTGAGATAGTCACCGGTTACAATGCCATAAGGCAGAAGCAGAGAAAGCGGTAACTGGACATATCTTGTTTCCGTGAAGGCTAAAGTATACACTACTGGAAGTACAGATGTAGCTCTTTGAACTGAAGATACTAGGTGCTATCTAGTTTCTCATGAATGCCTTTCAAAGCGTTCCTGTTTCCCTTACTTGGTGACTCACAAAAACTGTGTTCCGAAAGAGGCCAGCAACAGTTCTCAACCAGACAGAAGCAATGTACGTTGAACATTCCAACCAACATACACATATTCTCAAACGATTTCAGCAGATGGAATTATGAGCTTGCTGTGCCCTTGTTGTTCTGTTCCATTGTGTGCTTCAGTGAGCTTTCGAGTTTAAACAGTGGACTAAAGAGCAAACACTGGTTCCAAGAAGGCCAGAGTCTTTTGGGTAGTGTGCTTCAGCTGACACACGAAAGGAAATATATGTGACTTCACGGTTACAGTTGTTTCCTACTTTGTTTCTTGGTAATTCACTGTGAAACTCAGAAAATACTGTGTTTTCAAAGAGGACTGGCCTGTACTTTCTATTGGCTAAAGGAACATTCTTTGAAACAGGAGAGAACATGAACATTTCTAGCAATTATAACAGAAGTTAGAGCTTTCTCCTCTCTCTCCTTGTGGTGATTGCGTTCATTGTGTGAGATAGTCACCGGTTACAATGCCATAAGGCAGAAGCAGAGAAAGCGGTAACTGGACATATCTTGTTTCCGTGAAGGCTAAAGTATACACTACTGGAAGTACAGATGTAGCTCTTTGAACTGAAGATACTAGGTGCTATCTAGTTTCTCATGAATGCCTTTCAAAGCGTTCCTGTTTCCCTTACTTGGTGACTCACAAAAACTGTGTTCCGAAAGAGGCCAGCAACAGTTCTCAACCAGACAGAAGCAATGTACGCTGAACATTCCAACCAACATACACATATTCTCAAACGATTTCAACAGATGGAATTATGAGCTTGCTGTGCCCTTGTTGTTCTGTTCCACTGTGTGCTTCAGTGAGCTTTCGAGTTTATACAATGGACTAAAGAGCAAACACTGGTTTCAAGAAGGCCAGAGTCTTTTGGGTAGTGTGCTTCAGCTGACACACGAAAGGAAATATATGTGACTTCACGGTTACAGTTGTTTCCTACTTTGTTTCTTGGTAATTCACTGTGAAACTCAGAAAATACTGTGTTTTCAAAGAGGACTGGCCTGTACTTTCTATTGGCTAAAGGAACATTCTTTGAAACAGGAGAGAACATGAACATTTCTAGCAATTATAACAGAAGTTAGAGCTTTCTCCTCTCTCTCCTTGTGGTGATTGCGTTCATTGTGTGAGATAGTCACCGGTTACAATGCCATAAGGCAGAAGCAGAGAAAGCGGTAACTGGACATATCTTGTTTCCGTGAAGGCTAAAGTATACACTACTGGAAGTACAGATGTAGCTCTTTGAACTGAAGATACTAGGTGCTATCTAGTTTCTCATGAATGCCTTTCAAAGCGTTCCTGTTTCCCTTACTTGGTGACTCACAAAAACTGTGTTCCGAAAGAGGCCAGCAACAGTTCTCAACCAGACAGAAGCAATGTACGTTGAACATTCCAACCAACATACACATATTCTCAAACGATTTCAGCAGATGGAATTATGAGCTTGCTGTGCCCTTGTTGTTCTGTTCCATTGTGTGCTTCAGTGAGCTTTCGAGTTTAAACAGTGGACTAAAGAGCAAACACTGGTTCCAAGAAGGCCAGAGTCTTTTGGGTAGTGTGCTTCAGCTGACACACGAAAGGAAATATATGTGACTTCACGGTTACAGTTGTTTCCTACTTTGTTTCTTGGTAATTCACTGTGAAACTCAGAAAATACTGTGTTTTCAAAGAGGACTGGCCTGTACTTTCTATTGGCTAAAGGAACATTCTTTGAAACAGGAGAGAACATGAACATTTCTAGCAATTATAACAGAAGTTAGAGCTTTCTCCTCTCTCTCCTTGTGGTGATTGCGTTCATTGTGTGAGATAGTCACCGGTTACAATGCCATAAGGCAGAAGCAGAGAAAGCGGTAACTGGACATATCTTGTTTCCGTGAAGGCTAAAGCATACACTACTGGAAGTACAGATGTAGCTCTTTGAACTGAAGATACTAGGTGCTATCTTGTTTCTCTAGAATGCCTTTCAAAGAGTTCCTGTTTCCCTTACTTGGTGACTCACAAAAACTGTGTTCCGAAAGAGGCCAGCAACAGTTCTCAACCAGACAGAAGCAATGTACGTTGAACATTCCAACCAACATACACATATTCTCAAACGATTTCAGCAGATGGAATTATGAGCTTGCTGTGCCCTTGTTGTTCTGTTCCACTGTGTGCTTCAGTGAGCTTTCGAGTTTAAACAATGGACTAAAGAGCAAACACTGGTTTCAAGAAGGCCAGAGTCTTTTGGGTAGTGTGCTTCAGCTGACACATGAAAGGAAATATATGTGACTTCACGGTTACAGTTGTTTCCTACTTTGTTTCTTGGTAATTCACTGTGAAACTCAGAAAATACAGTGTTTTCAAAGAGGACTGGTCTATATATTCTATTGGATAAAGGATCATCCTTTGAAACAGGAGAGAACATGAACATTTCTAGCAATTATAACAGAAGTTAGAGCTTTTTCCTCTCTCTCCTTGTGGTGATTGCGTTCATTGTGTGAGATAGTCACCGGTTACAATGCCATAAGGCAGAAGCAGAAAAAGCGGTAACTGTACATCTCTTGTTTCCGTGAAGGCTAAAGTATACACTACTGGAAGTACAGATGTAGCTCTTTGAACTGAAGATACTAGGTGCTATCTTGTTTCTCTAGAATGCCTTTCAAAGAGTTCCTGTTTCCCTTACTTGGTGACTCACAAAAACTGTGTTCCGAAAGAGGCCAGCAACAGTTCTCAACCAGACAGAAGCAATGTACGTTGAACATTCCAACCAACATACACATATTCTCAAACGATTTCAGCAGATGGAATTATGAGCTTGCTGTGCCCTTGTTGTTCTGTTCCATTGTGTGCTTCAGTGAGCTTTCGAGTTTGAACAGTGGACTAAAGAGCAAACACTGGTTCCAAGAAGGCCAGAGTCTTTTGGGTAGTGTGCTTCAGCTGACACACGAAAGGAAATATATGTGACTTCACGGTTACAGTTGTTTCCTACTTTGTTTCTTGGTAATTCACTGTGAAACTCAGAAAATACTGTGTTTTCAAAGAGGACTGGCCTGTACTTTCTATTGGCTAAAGGAACATTCTTTGAAACAGGAGAGAACATGAACATTTCTAGCAATTATAACAGAAGTTAGAGCTTTTTCCTCTCTCTCCTTGTGGTGATTGCGTTCATTGTGTGAGATAGTCACCGGTTACAATGCCATAAGGCAGAAGCAGAGAAAGCGGTAACTGGACATATCTTGTTTCCGTGAAGGCTAAAGCATACACTACTGGAAGTACAGATGTAGCTCTTTGAACTGAAGATACTAGGTGCTATCTTATTTCTCTAGAATGCCTTTCAAAGAGTTCCTGTTTCCCTTACTTGGTGACTCACAAAAACTGTGTTCCGAAAGAGGCCAGCAACAGTTCTCAACCAGACAGAAGCAA
The DNA here is from genome assembly GCF_987537825.1 of Furipterus horrens. Classification (NCBI taxonomy): domain Eukaryota; kingdom Metazoa; phylum Chordata; class Mammalia; order Chiroptera; family Furipteridae; genus Furipterus; species Furipterus horrens. The sequence goes on from NW_028327173.1 coordinate 100,733,153, forward strand.
TGTACGCTGAACATTCCAACCAACATACACATATTCTCAAACGATTTCAACAGATGGAATTATGAGCTTGCTGTGCCCTTGTTGTTCTGTTCCACTGTGTGCTTCAGTGAGCTTTCGAGTTTATACAATGGACTAAAGAGCAAACACTGGTTTCAAGAAGGCCAGAGTCTTTTGGGTAGTGTGCTTCAGCTGACACACGAAAGGAAATATATGTGACTTCACGGTTACAGTTGTTTCCTACTTTGTTTCTTGGTAATTCACTGTGAAACTCAGAAAATACAGTGTTTTCAAAGAGGACTGGTCTATATATTCTATTGGATAAAGGATCATCCTTTGAAACAGGAGAGAACATGAACATTTCTAGCAATTATAACAGAAGTTAGAGCTTTTTCCTCTCTCTCCTTGTGGTGATTGCGTTCATTGTGTGAGATAGTCACCGGTTACAATGCCATAAGGCAGAAGCAGAAAAAGCGGTAACTGTACATATCTTGTTTCCGTGAAGGCTAAAGTATACACTACTGGAAGTACAGATGTAGCTCTTTGAACTGAAGATACTAGGTGCTATCTTATTTCTCTAGAATGCCTTTCAAAGAGTTCCTGTTTCCCTTACTTGGTGACTCACAAAAACTGTGTTCCGAAAGAGGCCAGCAACAGTTCTCAACCAGACAGAAGCAATGTACGTTGAACATTCCAACCAACATACACATATTCTCAAACGATTTCAGCAGATGGAATTATGAGCTTGCTGTGCCCTTGTTGTTCTGTTCCATTGTGTGCTTCAGTGAGCTTTCGAGTTTAAACAGTGGACTAAAGAGCAAACACTGGTTCCAAGAAGGCCAGAGTCTTTTGGGTAGTGTGCTTCAGCTGACACACGAAAGGAAATATATGTGACTTCACGGTTACAGTTGTTTCCTACTTTGTTTCTTGGTAATTCACTGTGAAACTCAGAAAATACTGTGTTTTCAAAGAGGACTGGCCTGTACTTTCTATTGGCTAAAGGAACATTCTTTGAAACAGGAGAGAACATGAACATTTCTAGCAATTATAACAGAAGTTAGAGCTTTCTCCTCTCTCTCCTTGTGGTGATTGCGTTCATTGTGTGAGATAGTCACCGGTTACAATGCCATAAGGCAGAAGCAGAGAAAGCGGTAACTGGACATATCTTGTTTCCGTGAAGGCTAAAGCATACACTACTGGAAGTACAGATGTAGCTCTTTGAACTGAAGATACTAGGTGCTATCTTGTTTCTCTAGAATGCCTTTCAAAGAGTTCCTGTTTCCCTTACTTGGTGACTCACAAAAACTGTGTTCCGAAAGAGGCCAGCAACAGTTCTCAACCAGACAGAAGCAATGTACGTTGAACATTCCAACCAACATACACATATTCTCAAACGATTTCAGCAGATGGAATTATGAGCTTGCTGTGCCCTTGTTGTTCTGTTCCACTGTGTGCTTCAGTGAGCTTTCGAGTTTAAACAATGGACTAAAGAGCAAACACTGGTTTCAAGAAGGCCAGAGTCTTTTGGGTAGTGTGCTTCAGCTGACACATGAAAGGAAATATATGTGACTTCACGGTTACAGTTGTTTCCTACTTTGTTTCTTGGTAATTCACTGTGAAACTCAGAAAATACAGTGTTTTCAAAGAGGACTGGTCTATATATTCTATTGGATAAAGGATCATCCTTTGAAACAGGAGAGAACATGAACATTTCTAGCAATTATAACAGAAGTTAGAGCTTTTTCCTCTCTCTCCTTGTGGTGATTGCGTTCATTGTGTGAGATAGTCACCGGTTACAATGCCATAAGGCAGAAGCAGAAAAAGCGGTAACTGTACATCTCTTGTTTCCGTGAAGGCTAAAGTATACACTACTGGAAGTACAGATGTAGCTCTTTGAACTGAAGATACTAGGTGCTATCTTGTTTCTCTAGAATGCCTTTCAAAGAGTTCCTGTTTCCCTTACTTGGTGACTCACAAAAACTGTGTTCCGAAAGAGGCCAGCAACAGTTCTCAACCAGACAGAAGCAATGTACGTTGAACATTCCAACCAACATACACATATTCTCAAACGATTTCAGCAGATGGAATTATGAGCTTGCTGTGCCCTTGTTGTTCTGTTCCATTGTGTGCTTCAGTGAGCTTTCGAGTTTGAACAGTGGACTAAAGAGCAAACACTGGTTCCAAGAAGGCCAGAGTCTTTTGGGTAGTGTGCTTCAGCTGACACACGAAAGGAAATATATGTGACTTCACGGTTACAGTTGTTTCCTACTTTGTTTCTTGGTAATTCACTGTGAAACTCAGAAAATACTGTGTTTTCAAAGAGGACTGGCCTGTACTTTCTATTGGCTAAAGGAACATTCTTTGAAACAGGAGAGAACATGAACATTTCTAGCAATTATAACAGAAGTTAGAGCTTTTTCCTCTCTCTCCTTGTGGTGATTGCGTTCATTGTGTGAGATAGTCACCGGTTACAATGCCATAAGGCAGAAGCAGAGAAAGCGGTAACTGGACATATCTTGTTTCCGTGAAGGCTAAAGCATACACTACTGGAAGTACAGATGTAGCTCTTTGAACTGAAGATACTAGGTGCTATCTTATTTCTCTAGAATGCCTTTCAAAGAGTTCCTGTTTCCCTTACTTGGTGACTCACAAAAACTGTGTTCCGAAAGAGGCCAGCAACAGTTCTCAACCAGACAGAAGCAATGTACGCTGAACATTCCAACCAACATACACATATTCTCAAACGATTTCAACAGATGGAATTATGAGCTTGCTGTGCCCTTGTTGTTCTGTTCCACTGTGTGCTTCAGTGAGCTTTCGAGTTTATACAATGGACTAAAGAGCAAACACTGGTTTCAAGAAGGCCAGAGTCTTTTGGGTAGTGTGCTTCAGCTGACACACGAAAGGAAATATATGTGACTTCACGGTTACAGTTGTTTCCTACTTTGTTTCTTGGTAATTCACTGTGAAACTCAGAAAATACAGTGTTTTCAAAGAGGACTGGTCTATATATTCTATTGGATAAAGGATCATCCTTTGAAACAGGAGAGAACATGAACATTTCTAGCAATTATAACAGAAGTTAGAGCTTTTTCCTCTCTCTCCTTGTGGTGATTGCGTTCATTGTGTGAGATAGTCACCGGTTACAATGCCATAAGGCAGAAGCAGAAAAAGCGGTAACTGTACATATCTTGTTTCCGTGAAGGCTAAAGTATACACTACTGGAAGTACAGATGTAGCTCTTTGAACTGAAGATACTAGGTGCTATCTTATTTCTCTAGAATGCCTTTCAAAGAGTTCCTGTTTCCCTTACTTGGTGACTCACAAAAACTGTGTTCCGAAAGAGGCCAGCAACAGTTCTCAACCAGACAGAAGCAATGTACGTTGAACATTCCAACCAACATACACATATTCTCAAACGATTTCAGCAGATGGAATTATGAGCTTGCTGTGCCCTTGTTGTTCTGTTCCATTGTGTGCTTCAGTGAGCTTTCGAGTTTAAACAGTGGACTAAAGAGCAAACACTGGTTCCAAGAAGGCCAGAGTCTTTTGGGTAGTGTGCTTCAGCTGACACACGAAAGGAAATATATGTGACTTCACGGTTACAGTTGTTTCCTACTTTGTTTCTTGGTAATTCACTGTGAAACTCAGAAAATACTGTGTTTTCAAAGAGGACTGGCCTGTACTTTCTATTGGCTAAAGGAACATTCTTTGAAACAGGAGAGAACATGAACATTTCTAGCAATTATAACAGAAGTTAGAGCTTTCTCCTCTCTCTCCTTGTGGTGATTGCGTTCATTGTGTGAGATAGTCACCGGTTACAATGCCATAAGGCAGAAGCAGAGAAAGCGGTAACTGGACATATCTTGTTTCCGTGAAGGCTAAAGCATACACTACTGGAAGTACAGATGTAGCTCTTTGAACTGAAGATACTAGGTGCTATCTAGTTTCTCATGAATGCCTTCAAAGCGTTCCTGTTTCCCTTACTTGGTGACTCACAAAAACTGTGTTCCGAAAGAGGCCAGCAACAGTTCTCAACCAGACAGAAGCAATGTACGCTGAACATTCCAACCAACATACACATATTCTCAAACGATTTCAACAGATGGAATTATGAGCTTGCTGTGCCCTTGTTGTTCTGTTCCACTGTGTGCTTCAGTGAGCTTTCGAGTTTAAACAGTGGACTAAAGAGCAAACACTGGTTCCAAGAAGGCCAGAGTCTTTTGGGTAGTGTGCTTCAGCTGACACACGAAAGGAAATATATGTGACTTCACGGTTACAGTTGTTTCCTACTTTGTTTCTTGGTAATTCACTGTGAAACTCAGAAAATACTGTGTTTTCAAAGAGGACTGGCCTGTACTTTCTATTGGCTAAAGGAACATTCTTTGAAACAGGAGAGAACATGAACATTTCTAGCAATTATAACAGAAGTTAGAGCTTTTTCCTCTCTCTCCTTGTGGTGATTGCGTTCATTGTGTGAGATAGTCACCGGTTACAATGCCATAAGGCAGAAGCAGAGAAAGCAGTAACTGGACATATCTTGTTTCCGTGAAGGCTAAAGCATACACTACTGGAAGTACAGATGTAGCTCTTTGAACTGAAGATACTAGGTGCTATCTTATTTCTCTAGAATGCCTTTCAAAGAGTTCCTGTTTCCCTTACTTGGTGACTCACAAAAACTGTGTTCCGAAAGAGGCCAGCAACAGTTCTCAACCAGACAGAAGCAATGTACGTTGAACATTCCAACCAACATACACATATTCTCAAACGATTTCAGCAGATGGAATTATGAGCTTGCTGTGCCCTTGTTGTTCTGTTCCATTGTGTGCTTCAGTGAGCTTTCGAGTTTAAACAGTGGACTAAAGAGCAAACACTGGTTCCAAGAAGGCCAGAGTCTTTTGGGTAGTGTGCTTCAGCTGACACACGAAAGGAAATATATGTGACTTCACGGTTACAGTTGTTTCCTACTTTGTTTCTTGGTAATTCACTGTGAAACTCAGAAAATACTGTGTTTTCAAAGAGGACTGGCCTGTACTTTCTATTGGCTAAAGGAACATTCTTTGAAACAGGAGAGAACATGAACATTTCTAGCAATTATAACAGAAGTTAGAGCTTTCTCCTCTCTCTCCTTGTGGTGATTGCGTTCATTGTGTGAGATAGTCACCGGTTACAATGCCATAAGGCAGAAGCAGAGAAAGCGGTAACTGGACATATCTTGTTTCCGTGAAGGCTAAAGTATACACTACTGGAAGTACAGATGTAGCTCTTTGAACTGAAGATACTAGGTGCTATCTAGTTTCTCATGAATGCCTTTCAAAGCGTTCCTGTTTCCCTTACTTGGTGACTCACAAAAACTGTGTTCCGAAAGAGGCCAGCAACAGTTCTCAACCAGACAGAAGCAATGTACGCTGAACATTCCAACCAACATACACATATTCTCAAACGATTTCAACAGATGGAATTATGAGCTTGCTGTGCCCTTGTTGTTCTGTTCCACTGTGTGCTTCAGTGAGCTTTCGAGTTTATACAATGGACTAAAGAGCAAACACTGGTTTCAAGAAGGCCAGAGTCTTTTGGGTAGTGTGCTTCAGCTGACACACGAAAGGAAATATATGTGACTTCACGGTTACAGTTGTTTCCTACTTTGTTTCTTGGTAATTCACTGTGAAACTCAGAAAATACAGTGTTTTCAAAGAGGACTGGTCTATATATTCTATTGGATAAAGGATCATCCTTTGAAACAGGAGAGAACATGAACATTTCTAGCAATTATAACAGAAGTTAGAGCTTTTTCCTCTCTCTCCTTGTGGTGATTGCGTTCATTGTGTGAGATAGTCACCGGTTACAATGCCATAAGGCAGAAGCAGAAAAAGCGGTAACTGTACATATCTTGTTTCCGTGAAGGCTAAAGTATACACTACTGGAAGTACAGATGTAGCTCTTTGAACTGAAGATACTAGGTGCTATCTTATTTCTCTAGAATGCCTTTCAAAGAGTTCCTGTTTCCCTTACTTGGTGACTCACAAAAACTGTGTTCCGAAAGAGGCCAGCAACAGTTCTCAACCAGACAGAAGCAATGTACGTTGAACATTCCAACCAACATACACATATTCTCAAACGATTTCAGCAGATGGAATTATGAGCTTGCTGTGCCCTTGTTGTTCTGTTCCATTGTGTGCTTCAGTGAGCTTTCGAGTTTAAACAGTGGACTAAAGAGCAAACACTGGTTCCAAGAAGGCCAGAGTCTTTTGGGTAGTGTGCTTCAGCTGACACACGAAAGGAAATATATGTGACTTCACGGTTACAGTTGTTTCCTACTTTGTTTCTTGGTAATTCACTGTGAAACTCAGAAAATACTGTGTTTTCAAAGAGGACTGGCCTGTACTTTCTATTGGCTAAAGGAACATTCTTTGAAACAGGAGAGAACATGAACATTTCTAGCAATTATAACAGAAGTTAGAGCTTTCTCCTCTCTCTCCTTGTGGTGATTGCGTTCATTGTGTGAGATAGTCACCGGTTACAATGCCATAAGGCAGAAGCAGAGAAAGCGGTAACTGGACATATCTTGTTTCCGTGAAGGCTAAAGTATACACTACTGGAAGTACAGATGTAGCTCTTTGAACTGAAGATACTAGGTGCTATCTAGTTTCTCATGAATGCCTTTCAAAGCGTTCCTGTTTCCCTTACTTGGTGACTCACAAAAACTGTGTTCCGAAAGAGGCCAGCAACAGTTCTCAACCAGACAGAAGCAATGTACGTTGAACATTCCAACCAACATACACATATTCTCAAACGATTTCAGCAGATGGAATTATGAGCTTGCTGTGCCCTTGTTGTTCTGTTCCATTGTGTGCTTCAGTGAGCTTTCGAGTTTAAACAGTGGACTAAAGAGCAAACACTGGTTCCAAGAAGGCCAGAGTCTTTTGGGTAGTGTGCTTCAGCTGACACACGAAAGGAAATATATGTGACTTCACGGTTACAGTTGTTTCCTACTTTGTTTCTTGGTAATTCACTGTGAAACTCAGAAAATACTGTGTTTTCAAAGAGGACTGGCCTGTACTTTCTATTGGCTAAAGGAACATTCTTTGAAACAGGAGAGAACATGAACATTTCTAGCAATTATAACAGAAGTTAGAGCTTTCTCCTCTCTCTCCTTGTGGTGATTGCGTTCATTGTGTGAGATAGTCACCGGTTACAATGCCATAAGGCAGAAGCAGAGAAAGCGGTAACTGGACATATCTTGTTTCCGTGAAGGCTAAAGTATACACTACTGGAAGTACAGATGTAGCTCTTTGAACTGAAGATACTAGGTGCTATCTAGTTTCTCATGAATGCCTTTCAAAGCGTTCCTGTTTCCCTTACTTGGTGACTCACAAAAACTGTGTTCCGAAAGAGGCCAGCAACAGTTCTCAACCAGACAGAAGCAATGTACGCTGAACATTCCAACCAACATACACATATTCTCAAACGATTTCAACAGATGGAATTATGAGCTTGCTGTGCCCTTGTTGTTCTGTTCCACTGTGTGCTTCAGTGAGCTTTCGAGTTTATACAATGGACTAAAGAGCAAACACTGGTTTCAAGAAGGCCAGAGTCTTTTGGGTAGTGTGCTTCAGCTGACACACGAAAGGAAATATATGTGACTTCACGGTTACAGTTGTTTCCTACTTTGTTTCTTGGTAATTCACTGTGAAACTCAGAAAATACTGTGTTTTCAAAGAGGACTGGCCTGTACTTTCTATTGGCTAAAGGAACATTCTTTGAAACAGGAGAGAACATGAACATTTCTAGCAATTATAACAGAAGTTAGAGCTTTCTCCTCTCTCTCCTTGTGGTGATTGCGTTCATTGTGTGAGATAGTCACCGGTTACAATGCCATAAGGCAGAAGCAGAGAAAGCGGTAACTGGACATATCTTGTTTCCGTGAAGGCTAAAGCATACACTACTGGAAGTACAGATGTAGCTCTTTGAACTGAAGATACTAGGTGCTATCTTGTTTCTCTAGAATGCCTTTCAAAGAGTTCCTGTTTCCCTTACTTGGTGACTCACAAAAACTGTGTTCCGAAAGAGGCCAGCAACAGTTCTCAACCAGACAGAAGCAATGTACGTTGAACATTCCAACCAACATACACATATTCTCAAACGATTTCAGCAGATGGAATTATGAGCTTGCTGTGCCCTTGTTGTTCTGTTCCACTGTGTGCTTCAGTGAGCTTTCGAGTTTAAACAATGGACTAAAGAGCAAACACTGGTTTCAAGAAGGCCAGAGTCTTTTGGGTAGTGTGCTTCAGCTGACACATGAAAGGAAATATATGTGACTTCACGGTTACAGTTGTTTCCTACTTTGTTTCTTGGTAATTCACTGTGAAACTCAGAAAATACAGTGTTTTCAAAGAGGACTGGTCTATATATTCTATTGGATAAAGGATCATCCTTTGAAACAGGAGAGAACATGAACATTTCTAGCAATTATAACAGAAGTTAGAGCTTTTTCCTCTCTCTCCTTGTGGTGATTGCGTTCATTGTGTGAGATAGTCACCGGTTACAATGCCATAAGGCAGAAGCAGAAAAAGCGGTAACTGTACATCTCTTGTTTCCGTGAAGGCTAAAGTATACACTACTGGAAGTACAGATGTAGCTCTTTGAACTGAAGATACTAGGTGCTATCTTGTTTCTCTAGAATGCCTTTCAAAGAGTTCCTGTTTCCCTTACTTGGTGACTCACAAAAACTGTGTTCCGAAAGAGGCCAGCAACAGTTCTCAACCAGACAGAAGCAATGTACGTTGAACATTCCAACCAACATACACATATTCTCAAACGATTTCAGCAGATGGAATTATGAGCTTGCTGTGCCCTTGTTGTTCTGTTCCATTGTGTGCTTCAGTGAGCTTTCGAGTTTGAACAGTGGACTAAAGAGCAAACACTGGTTCCAAGAAGGCCAGAGTCTTTTGGGTAGTGTGCTTCAGCTGACACACGAAAGGAAATATATGTGACTTCACGGTTACAGTTGTTTCCTACTTTGTTTCTTGGTAATTCACTGTGAAACTCAGAAAATACTGTGTTTTCAAAGAGGACTGGCCTGTACTTTCTATTGGCTAAAGGAACATTCTTTGAAACAGGAGAGAACATGAACATTTCTAGCAATTATAACAGAAGTTAGAGCTTTTTCCTCTCTCTCCTTGTGGTGATTGCGTTCATTGTGTGAGATAGTCACCGGTTACAATGCCATAAGGCAGAAGCAGAGAAAGCGGTAACTGGACATATCTTGTTTCCGTGAAGGCTAAAGCATACACTACTGGAAGTACAGATGTAGCTCTTTGAACTGAAGATACTAGGTGCTATCTTATTTCTCTAGAATGCCTTTCAAAGAGTTCCTGTTTCCCTTACTTGGTGACTCACAAAAACTGTGTTCCGAAAGAGGCCAGCAACAGTTCTCAACCAGACAGAAGCAATGTACGCTGAACATTCCAACCAACATACACATATTCTCAAACGATTTCAACAGATGGAATTATGAGCTTGCTGTGCCCTTGTTGTTCTGTTCCACTGTGTGCTTCAGTGAGCTTTCGAGTTTATACAATGGACTAAAGAGCAAACACTGGTTTCAAGAAGGCCAGAGTCTTTTGGGTAGTGTGCTTCAGCTGACACACGAAAGGAAATATATGTGACTTCACGGTTACAGTTGTTTCCTACTTTGTTTCTTGGTAATTCACTGTGAAACTCAGAAAATACAGTGTTTTCAAAGAGGACTGGTCTATATATTCTATTGGATAAAGGATCATCCTTTGAAACAGGAGAGAACATGAACATTTCTAGCAATTATAACAGAAGTTAGAGCTTTTTCCTCTCTCTCCTTGTGGTGATTGCGTTCATTGTGTGAGATAGTCACCGGTTACAATGCCATAAGGCAGAAGCAGAAAAAGCGGTAACTGTACATATCTTGTTTCCGTGAAGGCTAAAGTATACACTACTGGAAGTACAGATGTAGCTCTTTGAACTGAAGATACTAGGTGCTATCTTATTTCTCTAGAATGCCTTTCAAAGAGTTCCTGTTTCCCTTACTTGGTGACTCACAAAAACTGTGTTCCGAAAGAGGCCAGCAACAGTTCTCAACCAGACAGAAGCAATGTACGTTGAACATTCCAACCAACATACACATATTCTCAAACGATTTCAGCAGATGGAATTATGAGCTTGCTGTGCCCTTGTTGTTCTGTTCCATTGTGTGCTTCAGTGAGCTTTCGAGTTTAAACAGTGGACTAAAGAGCAAACACTGGTTCCAAGAAGGCCAGAGTCTTTTGGGTAGTGTGCTTCAGCTGACACACGAAAGGAAATATATGTGACTTCACGGTTACAGTTGTTTCCTACTTTGTTTCTTGGTAATTCACTGTGAAACTCAGAAAATACTGTGTTTTCAAAGAGGACTGGCCTGTACTTTCTATTGGCTAAAGGAACATTCTTTGAAACAGGAGAGAACATGAACATTTCTAGCAATTATAACAGAAGTTAGAGCTTTCTCCTCTCTCTCCTTGTGGTGATTGCGTTCATTGTGTGAGATAGTCACCGGTTACAATGCCATAAGGCAGAAGCAGAGAAAGCGGTAACTGGACATATCTTGTTTCCGTGAAGGCTAAAGTATACACTACTGGAAGTACAGATGTAGCTCTTTGAACTGAAGATACTAGGTGCTATCTAGTTTCTCATGAATGCCTTTCAAAGCGTTCCTGTTTCCCTTACTTGGTGACTCACAAAAACTGTGTTCCGAAAGAGGCCAGCAACAGTTCTCAACCAGACAGAAGCAATGTACGTTGAACATTCCAACCAACATACACATATTCTCAAACGATTTCAGCAGATGGAATTATGAGCTTGCTGTGCCCTTGTTGTTCTGTTCCATTGTGTGCTTCAGTGAGCTTTCGAGTTTAAACAGTGGACTAAAGAGCAAACACTGGTTCCAAGAAGGCCAGAGTCTTTTGGGTAGTGTGCTTCAGCTGACACACGAAAGGAAATATATGTGACTTCACGGTTACAGTTGTTTCCTACTTTGTTTCTTGGTAATTCACTGTGAAACTCAGAAAATACTGTGTTTTCAAAGAGGACTGGCCTGTACTTTCTATTGGCTAAAGGAACATTCTTTGAAACAGGAGAGAACATGAACATTTCTAGCAATTATAACAGAAGTTAGAGCTTTCTCCTCTCTCTCCTTGTGGTGATTGCGTTCATTGTGTGAGATAGTCACCGGTTACAATGCCATAAGGCAGAAGCAGAGAAAGCGGTAACTGGACATATCTTGTTTCCGTGAAGGCTAAAGTATACACTACTGGAAGTACAGATGTAGCTCTTTGAACTGAAGATACTAGGTGCTATCTAGTTTCTCATGAATGCCTTTCAAAGCGTTCCTGTTTCCCTTACTTGGTGACTCACAAAAACTGTGTTCCGAAAGAGGCCAGCAACAGTTCTCAACCAGACAGAAGCAATGTACGCTGAACATTCCAACCAACATACACATATTCTCAAACGATTTCAACAGATGGAATTATGAGCTTGCTGTGCCCTTGTTGTTCTGTTCCACTGTGTGCTTCAGTGAGCTTTCGAGTTTATACAATGGACTAAAGAGCAAACACTGGTTTCAAGAAGGCCAGAGTCTTTTGGGTAGTGTGCTTCAGCTGACACACGAAAGGAAATATATGTGACTTCACGGTTACAGTTGTTTCCTACTTTGTTTCTTGGTAATTCACTGTGAAACTCAGAAAATACTGTGTTTTCAAAGAGGACTGGCCTGTACTTTCTATTGGCTAAAGGAACATTCTTTGAAACAGGAGAGAACATGAACATTTCTAGCAATTATAACAGAAGTTAGAGCTTTCTCCTCTCTCTCCTTGTGGTGATTGCGTTCATTGTGTGAGATAGTCACCGGTTACAATGCCATAAGGCAGAAGCAGAGAAAGCGGTAACTGGACATATCTTGTTTCCGTGAAGGCTAAAGCATACACTACTGGAAGTACAGATGTAGCTCTTTGAACTGAAGATACTAGGTGCTATCTTGTTTCTCTAGAATGCCTTTCAAAGAGTTCCTGTTTCCCTTACTTGGTGACTCACAAAAACTGTGTTCCGAAAGAGGCCAGCAACAGTTCTCAACCAGACAGAAGCAATGTACGTTGAACATTCCAACCAACATACACATATTCTCAAACGATTTCAGCAGATGGAATTATGAGCTTGCTGTGCCCTTGTTGTTCTGTTCCACTGTGTGCTTCAGTGAGCTTTCGAGTTTAAACAATGGACTAAAGAGCAAACACTGGTTTCAAGAAGGCCAGAGTCTTTTGGGTAGTGTGCTTCAGCTGACACATGAAAGGAAATATATGTGACTTCACGGTTACAGTTGTTTCCTACTTTGTTTCTTGGTAATTCACTGTGAAACTCAGAAAATACAGTGTTTTCAAAGAGGACTGGTCTATATATTCTATTGGATAAAGGATCATCCTTTGAAACAGGAGAGAACATGAACATTTCTAGCAATTATAACAGAAGTTAGAGCTTTTTCCTCTCTCTCCTTGTGGTGATTGCGTTCATTGTGTGAGATAGTCACCGGTTACAATGCCATAAGGCAGAAGCAGAAAAAGCGGTAACTGTACATCTCTTGTTTCCGTGAAGGCTAAAGTATACACTACTGGAAGTACAGATGTAGCTCTTTGAACTGAAGATACTAGGTGCTATCTTGTTTCTCTAGAATGCCTTTCAAAGAGTTCCTGTTTCCCTTACTTGGTGACTCACAAAAACTGTGTTCCGAAAGAGGCCAGCAACAGTTCTCAACCAGACAGAAGCAATGTACGTTGAACATTCCAACCAACATACACATATTCTCAAACGATTTCAGCAGATGGAATTATGAGCTTGCTGTGCCCTTGTTGTTCTGTTCCATTGTGTGCTTCAGTGAGCTTTCGAGTTTGAACAGTGGACTAAAGAGCAAACACTGGTTCCAAGAAGGCCAGAGTCTTTTGGGTAGTGTGCTTCAGCTGACACACGAAAGGAAATATATGTGACTTCACGGTTACAGTTGTTTCCTACTTTGTTTCTTGGTAATTCACTGTGAAACTCAGAAAATACTGTATTTTCAAAGAGGACTGGCCTGTACTTTCTATTGGCTAAAGGAACATTCTTTGAAACAGGAGAGAACATGAACATTTCTAGCAATTATAACAGAAGTTAGAGCTTTTTCCTCTCTCTCCTTGTGGTGATTGCGTTCATTGTGTGAGATAGTCACCGGTTACAATGCCATAAGGCAGAAGCAGAGAAAGCGGTAACTGGACATATCTTGTTTCCGTGAAGGCTAAAGCATACACTACTGGAAGTACAGATGTAGCTCTTTGAACTGAAGATACTAGGTGCTATCTTATTTCTCTAGAATGCCTTTCAAAGAGTTCCTGTTTCCCTTACTTGGTGACTCACAAAAACTGTGTTCCGAAAGAGGCCAGCAACAGTTCTCAACCAGACAGAAGCAATGTACGTTGAACATTCCAACCAACATACACATATTCTCAAACGATTTCAGCAGATGGAATTATGAGCTTGCTGTGCCCTTGTTGTTCTGTTCCATTGTGTGCTTCAGTGAGCTTTCGAGTTTAAACAGTGGACTAAAGAGCAAACACTGGTTCCAAGAAGGCCAGAGTCTTTTGGGTAGTGTGCTTCAGCTGACACACGAAAGGAAATATATGTGACTTCACGGTTACAGTTGTTTCCTACTTTGTTTCTTGGTAATTCACTGTGAAACTCAGAAAATACTGTGTTTTCAAAGAGGACTGGCCTGTACTTTCTATTGGCTAAAGGAACATTCTTTGAAACAGGAGAGAACATGAACATTTCTAGCAATTATAACAGAAGTTAGAGCTTTTTCCTCTCTCTCCTTGTGGTGATTGCGTTCATTGTGTGAGATAGTCACCGGTTACAATGCCATAAGGCAGAAGCAGAAAAAGCGGTAACTGGACATATCTTGTTTCCGTGAAGGCTAAAGCATACACTACTGGAAGTACAGATGTAGCTCTTTGAACTGAAGATACTAGGTGCTATCTAGTTTCTCATGAATGCCTTTCAAAGCGTTCCTGTTTCCCTTACTTGGTGACTCACAAAAACTGTGTTCCGAAAGAGGCCAGCAACAGTTCTCAACCAGACAGAAGCAATGTACGCTGAACATTCCAACCAACATACACATATTCTCAAACGATTTCAACAGATGGAATTATGAGCTTGCTGTGCCCTTGTTGTTCTGTTCCACTGTGTGCTTCAGTGAGCTTTCGAGTTTATACAATGGACTAAAGAGCAAACACTGGTTTCAAGAAGGCCAGAGTCTTTTGGGTAGTGTGCTTCAGCTGACACACGAAAGGAAATATATGTGACTTCACGGTTACAGTTGTTTCCTACTTTGTTTCTTGGTAATTCACTGTGAAACTCAGAAAATACAGTGTTTTCAAAGAGGACTGGTCTATATATTCTATTGGATAAAGGATCATCCTTTGAAACAGGAGAGAACATGAACATTTCTAGCAATTATAACAGAAGTTAGAGCTTTTTCCTCTCTCTCCTTGTGGTGATTGCGTTCATTGTGTGAGATAGTCACCGGTTACAATGCCATAAGGCAGAAGCAGAGAAAGCGGTAACTGGACATATCTTGTTTCCGTGAAGGCTAAAGCATACACTACTGGAAGTACAGATGTAGCTCTTTGAACTGAAGATACTAGGTGCTATCTTATTTCTCTAGAATGCCTTTCAAAGAGTTCCTGTTTCCCTTACTTGGTGACTCACAAAAACTGTGTTCCGAAAGAGGCCAGCAACAGTTCTCAACCAGACAGAAGCAATGTACGTTGAACATTCCAACCAACATACACATATTCTCAAACGATTTCAGCAGATGGAATTATGAGCTTGCTGTGCCCTTGTTGTTCTGTTCCATTGTGTGCTTCAGTGAGCTTTCGAGTTTATACAATGGACTAAAGAGCAAACACTGGTTTCAAGAAGGCCAGAGTCTTTTGGGTAGTGTGCTTCAGCTGACACACGAAAGGAAATATATGTGACTTCACGGTTACAGTTGTTTCCTACTTTGTTTCTTGGTAATTCACTGTGAAACTCAGAAAATACAGTGTTTTCAAAGAGGACTGGTCTATATATTCTATTGGATAAAGGATCATCCTTTGAAACAGGAGAGAACATGAACATTTCTAGCAATTATAACAGAAGTTAGAGCTTTTTCCTCTCTCTCCTTGTGGTGATTGTGTTCATTGTGTGAGATAGTCACCGGTTACAATGCCATAAGGCAGAAGCAGAGAAAGCGGTAACTGGACATATCTTGTTTCCGTGAAGGCTAAAGCATACACTACTGGAAGTACAGATGTAGCTCTTTGAACTGAAGATACTAGGTGCTATCTAGTTTCTCATGAATGCCTTTCAAAGCGTTCCTGTTTCCCTTACTTGGTGACTCACAAAAACTGTGTTCCGAAAGAGGCCAGCAACAGTTCTCAACCAGACAGAAGCAATGTACGCTGAACATTCCAACCAACATACACATATTCTCAAACGATTTCAACAGATGGAATTATGAGCTTGCTGTGCCCTTGTTGTTCTGTTCCACTGTGTGCTTCAGTGAGCTTTCGAGTTTATACAATGGACTAAAGAGCAAACACTGGTTTCAAGAAGGCCAGAGTCTTTTGGATAGTGTGCTTCAGCTGACACACGAAAGGAAATATATGTGACTTCACGGTTACAGTTGTTTCCTACTTTGTTTCTTGGTAATTCACTGTGAAACTCAGAAAATACTGTGTTTTCAAAGAGGACTGGCCTGTACTTTCTATTGGCTAAAGGAACATTCTTTGAAACAGGAGAGAACATGAACATTTCTAGCAATTATAACAGAAGTTAGAGCTTTCTCCTCTCTCTCCTTGTGGTGATTGCGTTCATTGTGTGAGATAGTCACCGGTTACAATGCCATAAGGCAGAAGCAGAGAAAGCGGTAACTGGACATATCTTGTTTCCGTGAAGGCTAAAGCATACACTACTGGAAGTACAGATGTAGCTCTTTGAACTGAAGATACTAGGTGCTATCTTGTTTCTCTAGAATGCCTTTCAAAGAGTTCCTGTTTCCCTTACTTGGTGACTCACAAAAACTGTGTTCCGAAAGAGGCCAGCAACAGTTCTCAACCAGACAGAAGCAATGTACGTTGAACATTCCAACCAACATACACATATTCTCAAACGATTTCAGCAGATGGAATTATGAGCTTGCTGTGCCCTTGTTGTTCTGTTCCACTGTGTGCTTCAGTGAGCTTTCGAGTTTAAACAATGGACTAAAGAGCAAACACTGGTTTCAAGAAGGCCAGAGTCTTTTGGGTAGTGTGCTTCAGCTGACACATGAAAGGAAATATATGTGACTTCACGGTTACAGTTGTTTCCTACTTTGTTTCTTGGTAATTCACTGTGAAACTCAGAAAATACAGTGTTTTCAAAGAGGACTGGTCTATATATTCTATTGGATAAAGGATCATCCTTTGAAACAGGAGAGAACATGAACATTTCTAGCAATTATAACAGAAGTTAGAGCTTTTTCCTCTCTCTCCTTGTGGTGATTGCGTTCATTGTGTGAGATAGTCACCGGTTACAATGCCATAAGGCAGAAGCAGAAAAAGCGGTAACTGTACATCTCTTGTTTCCGTGAAGGCTAAAGTATACACTACTGGAAGTACAGATGTAGCTCTTTGAACTGAAGATACTAGGTGCTATCTTGTTTCTCTAGAATGCCTTTCAAAGAGTTCCTGTTTCCCTTACTTGGTGACTCACAAAAACTGTGTTCCGAAAGAGGCCAGCAACAGTTCTCAACCAGACAGAAGCAATGTACGTTGAACATTCCAACCAACATACACATATTCTCAAACGATTTCAGCAGATGGAATTATGAGCTTGCTGTGCCCTTGTTGTTCTGTTCCATTGTGTGCTTCAGTGAGCTTTCGAGTTTGAACAGTGGACTAAAGAGCAAACACTGGTTCCAAGAAGGCCAGAGTCTTTTGGGTAGTGTGCTTCAGCTGACACACGAAAGGAAATATATGTGACTTCACGGTTACAGTTGTTTCCTACTTTGTTTCTTGGTAATTCACTGTGAAACTCAGAAAATACTGTGTTTTCAAAGAGGACTGGCCTGTACTTTCTATTGGCTAAAGGAACATTCTTTGAAACAGGAGAGAACATGAACATTTCTAGCAATTATAACAGAAGTTAGAGCTTTTTCCTCTCTCTCCTTGTGGTGATTGCGTTCATTGTGTGAGATAGTCACCGGTTACAATGCCATAAGGCAGAAGCAGAGAAAGCGGTAACTGGACATATCTTGTTTCCGTGAAGGCTAAAGCATACACTACTGGAAGTACAGATGTAGCTCTTTGAACTGAAGATACTAGGTGCTATCTTATTTCTCTAGAATGCCTTTCAAAGAGTTCCTGTTTCCCTTACTTGGTGACTCACAAAAACTGTGTTCCGAAAGAGGCCAGCAACAGTTCTCAACCAGACAGAAGCAATGTACGTTGAACATTCCAACCAACATACACATATTCTCAAACGATTTCAGCAGATGGAATTATGAGCTTGCTGTGCCCTTGTTGTTCTGTTCCATTGTGTGCTTCAGTGAGCTTTCGAGTTTAAACAGTGGACTAAAGAGCAAACACTGGTTCCAAGAAGGCCAGAGTCTTTTGGGTAGTGTGCTTCAGCTGACACACGAAAGGAAATATATGTGACTTCACGGTTACAGTTGTTTCCTACTTTGTTTCTTGGTAATTCACTGTGAAACTCAGAAAATACTGTGTTTTCAAAGAGGACTGGCCTGTACTTTCTATTGGCTAAAGGAACATTCTTTGAAACAGGAGAGAACATGAACATTTCTAGCAATTATAACAGAAGTTAGAGCTTTCTCCTCTCTCTCCTTGTGGTGATTGCGTTCATTGTGTGAGATAGTCACCGGTTACAATGCCATAAGGCAGAAGCAGAGAAAGCGGTAACTGGACATATCTTGTTTCCGTGAAGGCTAAAGTATACACTACTGGAAGTACAGATGTAGCTCTTTGAACTGAAGATACTAGGTGCTATCTAGTTTCTCATGAATGCCTTTCAAAGCGTTCCTGTTTCCCTTACTTGGTGACTCACAAAAACTGTGTTCCGAAAGAGGCCAGCAACAGTTCTCAACCAGACAGAAGCAATGTACGCTGAACATTCCAACCAACATACACATATTCTCAAACGATTTCAACAGATGGAATTATGAGCTTGCTGTGCCCTTGTTGTTCTGTTCCACTGTGTGCTTCAGTGAGCTTTCGAGTTTATACAATGGACTAAAGAGCAAACACTGGTTTCAAGAAGGCCAGAGTCTTTTGGGTAGTGTGCTTCAGCTGACACACGAAAGGAAATATATGTGACTTCACGGTTACAGTTGTTTCCTACTTTGTTTCTTGGTAATTCACTGTGAAACTCAGAAAATACAGTGTTTTCAAAGAGGACTGGTCTATATATTCTATTGGATAAAGGATCATCCTTTGAAACAGGAGAGAACATGAACATTTCTAGCAATTATAACAGAAGTTAGAGCTTTTTCCTCTCTCTCCTTGTGGTGATTGCGTTCATTGTGTGAGATAGTCACCGGTTACAATGCCATAAGGCAGAAGCAGAAAAAGCGGTAACTGTACATATCTTGTTTCCGTGAAGGCTAAAGTATACACTACTGGAAGTACAGATGTAGCTCTTTGAACTGAAGATACTAGGTGCTATCTTATTTCTCTAGAATGCCTTTCAAAGAGTTCCTGTTTCCCTTACTTGGTGACTCACAAAAACTGTGTTCCGAAAGAGGCCAGCAACAGTTCTCAACCAGACAGAAGCAATGTACGTTGAACATTCCAACCAACATACACATATTCTCAAACGATTTCAGCAGATGGAATTATGAGCTTGCTGTGCCCTTGTTGTTCTGTTCCATTGTGTGCTTCAGTGAGCTTTCGAGTTTAAACAGTGGACTAAAGAGCAAACACTGGTTCCAAGAAGGCCAGAGTCTTTTGGGTAGTGTGCTTCAGCTGACACACGAAAGGAAATATATGTGACTTCACGGTTACAGTTGTTTCCTACTTTGTTTCTTGGTAATTCACTGTGAAACTCAGAAAATACAGTGTTTTCAAAGAGGACTGGTCTATATATTCTATTGGATAAAGGATCATCCTTTGAAACAGGAGAGAACATGAACATTTCTAGCAATTATAACAGAAGTTAGAGCTTTTTCCTCTCTCTCCTTGTGGTGATTGCGTTCATTGTGTGAGATAGTCACCGGTTACAATGCCATAAGGCAGAAGCAGAAAAAGCGGTAACTGTACATATCTTGTTTCCGTGAAGGCTAAAGTATACACTACTGGAAGTACAGATGTAGCTCTTTGAACTGAAGATACTAGGTGCTATCTTATTTCTCTAGAATGCCTTTCAAAGAGTTCCTGTTTCCCTTACTTGGTGACTCACAAAAACTGTGTTCCGAAAGAGGCCAGCAACAGTTCTCAACCAGACAGAAGCAATGTACGTTGAACATTCCAACCAACATACACATATTCTCAAACGATTTCAGCAGATGGAATTATGAGCTTGCTGTGCCCTTGTTGTTCTGTTCCATTGTGTGCTTCAGTGAGCTTTCGAGTTTAAACAGTGGACTAAAGAGCAAACACTGGTTCCAAGAAGGCCAGAGTCTTTTGGGTAGTGTGCTTCAGCTGACACACGAAAGGAAATATATGTGACTTCACGGTTACAGTTGTTTCCTACTTTGTTTCTTGGTAATTCACTGTGAAACTCAGAAAATACTGTGTTTTCAAAGAGGACTGGCCTGTACTTTCTATTGGCTAAAGGAACATTCTTTGAAACAGGAGAGAACATGAACATTTCTAGCAATTATAACAGAAGTTAGAGCTTTTTCCTCTCTCTCCTTGTGGTGATTGCGTTCATTGTGTGAGATAGTCACCGGTTACAATGCCATAAGGCAGAAGCAGAAAAAGCGGTAACTGGACATATCTTGTTTCCGTGAAGGCTAAAGCATACACTACTGGAAGTACAGATGTAGCTCTTTGAACTGAAGATACTAGGTGCTATCTAGTTTCTCATGAATGCCTTTCAAAGCGTTCCTGTTTCCCTTACTTGGTGACTCACAAAAACTGTGTTCCGAAAGAGGCCAGCAACAGTTCTCAACCAGACAGAAGCAATGTACGCTGAACATTCCAACCAACATACACATATTCTCAAACGATTTCAACAGATGGAATTATGAGCTTGCTGTGCCCTTGTTGTTCTGTTCCACTGTGTGCTTCAGTGAGCTTTCGAGTTTATACAATGGACTAAAGAGCAAACACTGGTTTCAAGAAGGCCAGAGTCTTTTGGGTAGTGTGCTTCAGCTGACACACGAAAGGAAATATATGTGACTTCACGGTTACAGTTGTTTCCTACTTTGTTTCTTGGTAATTCACTGTGAAACTCAGAAAATACAGTGTTTTCAAAGAGGACTGGTCTATATATTCTATTGGATAAAGGATCATCCTTTGAAACAGGAGAGAACATGAACATTTCTAGCAATTATAACAGAAGTTAGAGCTTTTTCCTCTCTCTCCTTGTGGTGATTGCGTTCATTGTGTGAGATAGTCACCGGTTACAATGCCATAAGGCAGAAGCAGAGAAAGCGGTAACTGGACATATCTTGTTTCCGTGAAGGCTAAAGCATACACTACTGGAAGTACAGATGTAGCTCTTTGAACTGAAGATACTAGGTGCTATCTTATTTCTCTAGAATGCCTTTCAAAGAGTTCCTGTTTCCCTTACTTGGTGACTCACAAAAACTGTGTTCCGAAAGAGGCCAGCAACAGTTCTCAACCAGACAGAAGCAATGTACGTTGAACATTCCAACCAACATACACATATTCTCAAACGATTTCAGCAGATGGAATTATGAGCTTGCTGTGCCCTTGTTGTTCTGTTCCATTGTGTGCTTCAGTGAGCTTTCGAGTTTATACAATGGACTAAAGAGCAAACACTGGTTTCAAGAAGGCCAGAGTCTTTTGGGTAGTGTGCTTCAGCTGACACACGAAAGGAAATATATGTGACTTCACGGTTACAGTTGTTTCCTACTTTGTTTCTTGGTAATTCACTGTGAAACTCAGAAAATACAGTGTTTTCAAAGAGGACTGGTCTATATATTCTATTGGATAAAGGATCATCCTTTGAAACAGGAGAGAACATGAACATTTCTAGCAATTATAACAGAAGTTAGAGCTTTTTCCTCTCTCTCCTTGTGGTGATTGTGTTCATTGTGTGAGATAGTCACCGGTTACAATGCCATAAGGCAGAAGCAGAGAAAGCGGTAACTGGACATATCTTGTTTCCGTGAAGGCTAAAGCATACACTACTGGAAGTACAGATGTAGCTCTTTGAACTGAAGATACTAGGTGCTATCTAGTTTCTCATGAATGCCTTTCAAAGCGTTCCTGTTTCCCTTACTTGGTGACTCACAAAAACTGTGTTCCGAAAGAGGCCAGCAACAGTTCTCAACCAGACAGAAGCAATGTACGCTGAACATTCCAACCAACATACACATATTCTCAAACGATTTCAACAGATGGAATTATGAGCTTGCTGTGCCCTTGTTGTTCTGTTCCACTGTGTGCTTCAGTGAGCTTTCGAGTTTATACAATGGACTAAAGAGCAAACACTGGTTTCAAGAAGGCCAGAGTCTTTTGGATAGTGTGCTTCAGCTGACACACGAAAGGAAATATATGTGACTTCACGGTTACAGTTGTTTCCTACTTTGTTTCTTGGTAATTCACTGTGAAACTCAGAAAATACTGTGTTTTCAAAGAGGACTGGCCTGTACTTTCTATTGGCTAAAGGAACATTCTTTGAAACAGGAGAGAACATGAACATTTCTAGCAATTATAACAGAAGTTAGAGCTTTCTCCTCTCTCTCCTTGTGGTGATTGCGTTCATTGTGTGAGATAGTCACCGGTTACAATGCCATAAGGCAGAAGCAGAGAAAGCGGTAACTGGACATATCTTGTTTCCGTGAAGGCTAAAGCATACACTACTGGAAGTACAGATGTAGCTCTTTGAACTGAAGATACTAGGTGCTATCTTGTTTCTCTAGAATGCCTTTCAAAGAGTTCCTGTTTCCCTTACTTGGTGACTCACAAAAACTGTGTTCCGAAAGAGGCCAGCAACAGTTCTCAACCAGACAGAAGCAATGTACGTTGAACATTCCAACCAACATACACATATTCTCAAACGATTTCAGCAGATGGAATTATGAGCTTGCTGTGCCCTTGTTGTTCTGTTCCACTGTGTGCTTCAGTGAGCTTTCGAGTTTAAACAATGGACTAAAGAGCAAACACTGGTTTCAAGAAGGCCAGAGTCTTTTGGGTAGTGTGCTTCAGCTGACACATGAAAGGAAATATATGTGACTTCACGGTTACAGTTGTTTCCTACTTTGTTTCTTGGTAATTCACTGTGAAACTCAGAAAATACAGTGTTTTCAAAGAGGACTGGTCTATATATTCTATTGGATAAAGGATCATCCTTTGAAACAGGAGAGAACATGAACATTTCTAGCAATTATAACAGAAGTTAGAGCTTTTTCCTCTCTCTCCTTGTGGTGATTGCGTTCATTGTGTGAGATAGTCACCGGTTACAATGCCATAAGGCAGAAGCAGAAAAAGCGGTAACTGTACATCTCTTGTTTCCGTGAAGGCTAAAGTATACACTACTGGAAGTACAGATGTAGCTCTTTGAACTGAAGATACTAGGTGCTATCTTGTTTCTCTAGAATGCCTTTCAAAGAGTTCCTGTTTCCCTTACTTGGTGACTCACAAAAACTGTGTTCCGAAAGAGGCCAGCAACAGTTCTCAACCAGACAGAAGCAATGTACGTTGAACATTCCAACCAACATACACATATTCTCAAACGATTTCAGCAGATGGAATTATGAGCTTGCTGTGCCCTTGTTGTTCTGTTCCATTGTGTGCTTCAGTGAGCTTTCGAGTTTGAACAGTGGACTAAAGAGCAAACACTGGTTCCAAGAAGGCCAGAGTCTTTTGGGTAGTGTGCTTCAGCTGACACACGAAAGGAAATATATGTGACTTCACGGTTACAGTTGTTTCCTACTTTGTTTCTTGGTAATTCACTGTGAAACTCAGAAAATACTGTGTTTTCAAAGAGGACTGGCCTGTACTTTCTATTGGCTAAAGGAACATTCTTTGAAACAGGAGAGAACATGAACATTTCTAGCAATTATAACAGAAGTTAGAGCTTTTTCCTCTCTCTCCTTGTGGTGATTGCGTTCATTGTGTGAGATAGTCACCGGTTACAATGCCATAAGGCAGAAGCAGAGAAAGCGGTAACTGGACATATCTTGTTTCCGTGAAGGCTAAAGCATACACTACTGGAAGTACAGATGTAGCTCTTTGAACTGAAGATACTAGGTGCTATCTTATTTCTCTAGAATGCCTTTCAAAGAGTTCCTGTTTCCCTTACTTGGTGACTCACAAAAACTGTGTTCCGAAAGAGGCCAGCAACAGTTCTCAACCAGACAGAAGCAATGTACGTTGAACATTCCAACCAACATAC
Source organism: Furipterus horrens (assembly GCF_987537825.1). Lineage (NCBI taxonomy): Eukaryota > Metazoa > Chordata > Mammalia > Chiroptera > Furipteridae > Furipterus > Furipterus horrens. Next base: position 100,756,805 of record NW_028327173.1, read on the forward strand.
ACATATTCTCAAACGATTTCAGCAGATGGAATTATGAGCTTGCTGTGCCCTTGTTGTTCTGTTCCATTGTGTGCTTCAGTGAGCTTTCGAGTTTAAACAGTGGACTAAAGAGCAAACACTGGTTCCAAGAAGGCCAGAGTCTTTTGGGTAGTGTGCTTCAGCTGACACACGAAAGGAAATATATGTGACTTCACGGTTACAGTTGTTTCCTACTTTGTTTCTTGGTAATTCACTGTGAAACTCAGAAAATACTGTGTTTTCAAAGAGGACTGGCCTGTACTTTCTATTGGCTAAAGGAACATTCTTTGAAACAGGAGAGAACATGAACATTTCTAGCAATTATAACAGAAGTTAGAGCTTTCTCCTCTCTCTCCTTGTGGTGATTGCGTTCATTGTGTGAGATAGTCACCGGTTACAATGCCATAAGGCAGAAGCAGAGAAAGCGGTAACTGGACATATCTTGTTTCCGTGAAGGCTAAAGTATACACTACTGGAAGTACAGATGTAGCTCTTTGAACTGAAGATACTAGGTGCTATCTAGTTTCTCATGAATGCCTTTCAAAGCGTTCCTGTTTCCCTTACTTGGTGACTCACAAAAACTGTGTTCCGAAAGAGGCCAGCAACAGTTCTCAACCAGACAGAAGCAATGTACGCTGAACATTCCAACCAACATACACATATTCTCAAACGATTTCAACAGATGGAATTATGAGCTTGCTGTGCCCTTGTTGTTCTGTTCCACTGTGTGCTTCAGTGAGCTTTCGAGTTTATACAATGGACTAAAGAGCAAACACTGGTTTCAAGAAGGCCAGAGTCTTTTGGGTAGTGTGCTTCAGCTGACACACGAAAGGAAATATATGTGACTTCACGGTTACAGTTGTTTCCTACTTTGTTTCTTGGTAATTCACTGTGAAACTCAGAAAATACAGTGTTTTCAAAGAGGACTGGTCTATATATTCTATTGGATAAAGGATCATCCTTTGAAACAGGAGAGAACATGAACATTTCTAGCAATTATAACAGAAGTTAGAGCTTTTTCCTCTCTCTCCTTGTGGTGATTGCGTTCATTGTGTGAGATAGTCACCGGTTACAATGCCATAAGGCAGAAGCAGAAAAAGCGGTAACTGTACATATCTTGTTTCCGTGAAGGCTAAAGTATACACTACTGGAAGTACAGATGTAGCTCTTTGAACTGAAGATACTAGGTGCTATCTTATTTCTCTAGAATGCCTTTCAAAGAGTTCCTGTTTCCCTTACTTGGTGACTCACAAAAACTGTGTTCCGAAAGAGGCCAGCAACAGTTCTCAACCAGACAGAAGCAATGTACGTTGAACATTCCAACCAACATACACATATTCTCAAACGATTTCAGCAGATGGAATTATGAGCTTGCTGTGCCCTTGTTGTTCTGTTCCATTGTGTGCTTCAGTGAGCTTTCGAGTTTAAACAGTGGACTAAAGAGCAAACACTGGTTCCAAGAAGGCCAGAGTCTTTTGGGTAGTGTGCTTCAGCTGACACACGAAAGGAAATATATGTGACTTCACGGTTACAGTTGTTTCCTACTTTGTTTCTTGGTAATTCACTGTGAAACTCAGAAAATACAGTGTTTTCAAAGAGGACTGGTCTATATATTCTATTGGATAAAGGATCATCCTTTGAAACAGGAGAGAACATGAACATTTCTAGCAATTATAACAGAAGTTAGAGCTTTTTCCTCTCTCTCCTTGTGGTGATTGCGTTCATTGTGTGAGATAGTCACCGGTTACAATGCCATAAGGCAGAAGCAGAAAAAGCGGTAACTGTACATATCTTGTTTCCGTGAAGGCTAAAGTATACACTACTGGAAGTACAGATGTAGCTCTTTGAACTGAAGATACTAGGTGCTATCTTATTTCTCTAGAATGCCTTTCAAAGAGTTCCTGTTTCCCTTACTTGGTGACTCACAAAAACTGTGTTCCGAAAGAGGCCAGCAACAGTTCTCAACCAGACAGAAGCAATGTACGTTGAACATTCCAACCAACATACACATATTCTCAAACGATTTCAGCAGATGGAATTATGAGCTTGCTGTGCCCTTGTTGTTCTGTTCCATTGTGTGCTTCAGTGAGCTTTCGAGTTTAAACAGTGGACTAAAGAGCAAACACTGGTTCCAAGAAGGCCAGAGTCTTTTGGGTAGTGTGCTTCAGCTGACACACGAAAGGAAATATATGTGACTTCACGGTTACAGTTGTTTCCTACTTTGTTTCTTGGTAATTCACTGTGAAACTCAGAAAATACTGTGTTTTCAAAGAGGACTGGCCTGTACTTTCTATTGGCTAAAGGAACATTCTTTGAAACAGGAGAGAACATGAACATTTCTAGCAATTATAACAGAAGTTAGAGCTTTCTCCTCTCTCTCCTTGTGGTGATTGCGTTCATTGTGTGAGATAGTCACCGGTTACAATGCCATAAGGCAGAAGCAGAGAAAGCGGTAACTGGACATATCTTGTTTCCGTGAAGGCTAAAGTATACACTACTGGAAGTACAGATGTAGCTCTTTGAACTGAAGATACTAGGTGCTATCTAGTTTCTCATGAATGCCTTTCAAAGCGTTCCTGTTTCCCTTACTTGGTGACTCACAAAAACTGTGTTCCGAAAGAGGCCAGCAACAGTTCTCAACCAGACAGAAGCAATGGACGCTGAACATTCCAACCAACATACACATATTCTCAAACGATTTCAACAGATGGAATTATGAGCTTGCTGTGCCCTTGTTGTTCTGTTCCACTGTGTGCTTCAGTGAGCTTTCGAGTTTATACAATGGACTAAAGAGCAAACACTGGTTTCAAGAAGGCCAGAGTCTTTTGGGTAGTGTGCTTCAGCTGACACACGAAAGGAAATATATGTGACTTCACGGTTACAGTTGTTTCCTACTTTGTTTCTTGGTAATTCACTGTGAAACTCAGAAAATACAGTGTTTTCAAAGAGGACTGGTCTATATATTCTATTGGATAAAGGATCATCCTTTGAAACAGGAGAGAACATGAACATTTCTAGCAATTATAACAGAAGTTAGAGCTTTTTCCTCTCTCTCCTTGTGGTGATTGCGTTCATTGTGTGAGATAGTCACCGGTTACAATGCCATAAGGCAGAAGCAGAAAAAGCGGTAACTGGACATATCTTGTTTCCGTGAAGGCTAAAGCATACACTACTGGAAGTACAGATGTAGCTCTTTGAACTGAAGATACTAGGTGCTATCTTATTTCTCTAGAATGCCTTTCAAAGAGTTCCTGTTTCCCTTACTTGGTGACTCACAAAAACTGTGTTCCGAAAGAGGCCAGCAACAGTTCTCAACCAGACAGAAGCAATGTACGTTGAACATTCCAACCAACATACACATATTCTCAAACGATTTCAGCAGATGGAATTATGAGCTTGCTGTGCCCTTGTTGTTCTGTTCCATTGTGTGCTTCAGTGAGCTTTCGAGTTTAAACAGTGGACTAAAGAGCAAACACTGGTTCCAAGAAGGCCAGAGTCTTTTGGGTAGTGTGCTTCAGCTGACACACGAAAGGAAATATATGTGACTTCACGGTTACAGTTGTTTCCTACTTTGTTTCTTGGTAATTCACTGTGAAACTCAGAAAATACTGTGTTTTCAAAGAGGACTGGCCTGTACTTTCTATTGGCTAAAGGAACATTCTTTGAAACAGGAGAGAACATGAACATTTCTAGAAATTATAACAGAAGTTAGAGCTTTCTCCTCTGTCTCCTTGTGGTGATTGTGTTCATTGTGTGAGATAGTCACCGGTTACAATGCCATAAGGCAGAAGCAGAGAAAGCGGTAACTGGACATATCTTGTTTCCGTGAAGGCTAAAGCATACACTACTGGAAGTACAGATGTAGCTCTTTGAACTGAAGATACTAGGTGCTATCTAGTTTCTCATGAATGCCTTTCAAAGCGTTCCTGTTTCCCTTACTTGGTGACTCACAAAAACTGTGTTCCGAAAGAGGCCAGCAACAGTTCTCAACCAGACAGAAGCAATGTACGCTGAACATTCCAACCAACATACACATATTCTCAAACGATTTCAACAGATGGAATTATGAGCTTGCTGTGCCCTTGTTGTTCTGTTCCATTGTGTGCTTCAGTGAGCTTTCGAGTTTAAACAGTGGACTAAAGAGCAAACACTGGTTCCAAGAAGGCCAGAGTCTTTTGGGTAGTGTGCTTCAGCTGACACACGAAAGGAAATATATGTGACTTCACGGTTACAGTTGTTTCCTACTTTGTTTCTTGGTAATTCACTGTGAAACTCAGAAAATACTGTGTTTTCAAAGAGGACTGGCCTGTACTTTCTATTGGCTAAAGGAACATTCTTTGAAACAGGAGAGAACATGAACATTTCTAGCAATTATAACAGAAGTTAGAGCTTTCTCCTCTCTCTCCTTGTGGTGATTGCGTTCATTGTGTGAGATAGTCACCGGTTACAATGCCATAAGGCAGAAGCAGAGAAAGCGGTAACTGGACATATCTTGTTTCCGTGAAGACTAAAGTATACACTACTGGAAGTACAGATGTAGCTCTTTGAACTGAAGATACTAGGTGCTATCTAGTTTCTCATGAATGCCTTTCAAAGCGTTCCTGTTTCCCTTACTTGGTGACTCACAAAAACTGTGTTCCGAAAGAGGCCAGCAACAGTTCTCAACCAGACAGAAGCAATGTACGCTGAACATTCCAACCAACATACACATATTCTCAAACGATTTCAACAGATGGAATTATGAGCTTGCTGTGCCCTTGTTGTTCTGTTCCACTGTGTGCTTCAGTGAGCTTTCGAGTTTATACAATGGACTAAAGAGCAAACACTGGTTTCAAGAAGGCCAGAGTCTTTTGGGTAGTGTGCTTCAGCTGACACACGAAAGGAAATATATGTGACTTCACGGTTACAGTTGTTTCCTACTTTGTTTCTTGGTAATTCACTGTGAAACTCAGAAAATACAGTGTTTTCAAAGAGGACTGGTCTATATATTCTATTGGATAAAGGATCATCCTTTGAAACAGGAGAGAACATGAACATTTCTAGCAATTATAACAGAAGTTAGAGCTTTTTCCTCTCTCTCCTTGTGGTGATTGCGTTCATTGTGTGAGATAGTCACCGGTTACAATGCCATAAGGCAGAAGCAGAAAAAGCGGTAACTGTACATATCTTGTTTCCGTGAAGGCTAAAGTATACACTACTGGAAGTACAGATGTAGCTCTTTGAACTGAAGATACTAGGTGCTATCTTATTTCTCTAGAATGCCTTTCAAAGAGTTCCTGTTTCCCTTACTTGGTGACTCACAAAAACTGTGTTCCGAAAGAGGCCAGCAACAGTTCTCAACCAGACAGAAGCAATGTACGTTGAACATTCCAACCAACATACACATATTCTCAAACGATTTCAGCAGATGGAATTATGAGCTTGCTGTGCCCTTGTTGTTCTGTTCCATTGTGTGCTTCAGTGAGCTTTCGAGTTTAAACAGTGGACTAAAGAGCAAACACTGGTTCCAAGAAGGCCAGAGTCTTTTGGGTAGTGTGCTTCAGCTGACACACGAAAGGAAATATATGTGACTTCACGGTTACAGTTGTTTCCTACTTTGTTTCTTGGTAATTCACTGTGAAACTCAGAAAATACAGTGTTTTCAAAGAGGACTGGTCTATATATTCTATTGGATAAAGGATCATCCTTTGAAACAGGAGAGAACATGAACATTTCTAGCAATTATAACAGAAGTTAGAGCTTTTTCCTCTCTCTCCTTGTGGTGATTGCGTTCATTGTGTGAGATAGTCACCGGTTACAATGCCATAAGGCAGAAGCAGAAAAAGCGGTAACTGTACATATCTTGTTTCCGTGAAGGCTAAAGTATACACTACTGGAAGTACAGATGTAGCTCTTTGAACTGAAGATACTAGGTGCTATCTTATTTCTCTAGAATGCCTTTCAAAGAGTTCCTGTTTCCCTTACTTGGTGACTCACAAAAACTGTGTTCCGAAAGAGGCCAGCAACAGTTCTCAACCAGACAGAAGCAATGTACGTTGAACATTCCAACCAACATACACATATTCTCAAACGATTTCAGCAGATGGAATTATGAGCTTGCTGTGCCCTTGTTGTTCTGTTCCATTGTGTGCTTCAGTGAGCTTTCGAGTTTAAACAGTGGACTAAAGAGCAAACACTGGTTCCAAGAAGGCCAGAGTCTTTTGGGTAGTGTGCTTCAGCTGACACACGAAAGGAAATATATGTGACTTCACGGTTACAGTTGTTTCCTACTTTGTTTCTTGGTAATTCACTGTGAAACTCAGAAAATACTGTGTTTTCAAAGAGGACTGGCCTGTACTTTCTATTGGCTAAAGGAACATTCTTTGAAACAGGAGAGAACATGAACATTTCTAGCAATTATAACAGAAGTTAGAGCTTTCTCCTCTCTCTCCTTGTGGTGATTGCGTTCATTGTGTGAGATAGTCACCGGTTACAATGCCATAAGGCAGAAGCAGAGAAAGCGGTAACTGGACATATCTTGTTTCCGTGAAGGCTAAAGTATACACTACTGGAAGTACAGATGTAGCTCTTTGAACTGAAGATACTAGGTGCTATCTAGTTTCTCATGAATGCCTTTCAAAGCGTTCCTGTTTCCCTTACTTGGTGACTCACAAAAACTGTGTTCCGAAAGAGGCCAGCAACAGTTCTCAACCAGACAGAAGCAATGGACGCTGAACATTCCAACCAACATACACATATTCTCAAACGATTTCAACAGATGGAATTATGAGCTTGCTGTGCCCTTGTTGTTCTGTTCCACTGTGTGCTTCAGTGAGCTTTCGAGTTTATACAATGGACTAAAGAGCAAACACTGGTTTCAAGAAGGCCAGAGTCTTTTGGGTAGTGTGCTTCAGCTGACACACGAAAGGAAATATATGTGACTTCACGGTTACAGTTGTTTCCTACTTTGTTTCTTGGTAATTCACTGTGAAACTCAGAAAATACAGTGTTTTCAAAGAGGACTGGTCTATATATTCTATTGGATAAAGGATCATCCTTTGAAACAGGAGAGAACATGAACATTTCTAGCAATTATAACAGAAGTTAGAGCTTTTTCCTCTCTCTCCTTGTGGTGATTGCGTTCATTGTGTGAGATAGTCACCGGTTACAATGCCATAAGGCAGAAGCAGAAAAAGCGGTAACTGGACATATCTTGTTTCCGTGAAGGCTAAAGCATACACTACTGGAAGTACAGATGTAGCTCTTTGAACTGAAGATACTAGGTGCTATCTTATTTCTCTAGAATGCCTTTCAAAGAGTTCCTGTTTCCCTTACTTGGTGACTCACAAAAACTGTGTTCCGAAAGAGGCCAGCAACAGTTCTCAACCAGACAGAAGCAATGTACGTTGAACATTCCAACCAACATACACATATTCTCAAACGATTTCAGCAGATGGAATTATGAGCTTGCTGTGCCCTTGTTGTTCTGTTCCATTGTGTGCTTCAGTGAGCTTTCGAGTTTAAACAGTGGACTAAAGAGCAAACACTGGTTCCAAGAAGGCCAGAGTCTTTTGGGTAGTGTGCTTCAGCTGACACACGAAAGGAAATATATGTGACTTCACGGTTACAGTTGTTTCCTACTTTGTTTCTTGGTAATTCACTGTGAAACTCAGAAAATACTGTGTTTTCAAAGAGGACTGGCCTGTACTTTCTATTGGCTAAAGGAACATTCTTTGAAACAGGAGAGAACATGAACATTTCTAGAAATTATAACAGAAGTTAGAGCTTTCTCCTCTCTCTCCTTGTGGTGATTGTGTTCATTGTGTGAGATAGTCACCGGTTACAATGCCATAAGGCAGAAGCAGAGAAAGCGGTAACTGGACATATCTTGTTTCCGTGAAGGCTAAAGCATACACTACTGGAAGTACAGATGTAGCTCTTTGAACTGAAGATACTAGGTGCTATCTAGTTTCTCATGAATGCCTTTCAAAGCGTTCCTGTTTCCCTTACTTGGTGACTCACAAAAACTGTGTTCCGAAAGAGGCCAGCAACAGTTCTCAACCAGACAGAAGCAATGTACGCTGAACATTCCAACCAACATACACATATTCTCAAACGATTTCAACAGATGGAATTATGAGCTTGCTGTGCCCTTGTTGTTCTGTTCCACTGTGTGCTTCAGTGAGCTTTCGAGTTTATACAATGGACTAAAGAGCAAACACTGGTTTCAAGAAGGCCAGAGTCTTTTGGATAGTGTGCTTCAGCTGACACACGAAAGGAAATATATGTGACTTCACGGTTACAGTTGTTTCCTACTTTGTTTCTTGGTAATTCACTGTGAAACTCAGAAAATACTGTGTTTTCAAAGAGGACTGGCCTGTACTTTCTATTGGCTAAAGGAACATTCTTTGAAACAGGAGAGAACATGAACATTTCTAGCAATTATAACAGAAGTTAGAGCTTTCTCCTCTCTCTCCTTGTGGTGATTGCGTTCATTGTGTGAGATAGTCACCGGTTACAATGCCATAAGGCAGAAGCAGAGAAAGCGGTAACTGGACATATCTTGTTTCCGTGAAGGCTAAAGCATACACTACTGGAAGTACAGATGTAGCTCTTTGAACTGAAGATACTAGGTGCTATCTTGTTTCTCTAGAATGCCTTTCAAAGAGTTCCTGTTTCCCTTACTTGGTGACTCACAAAAACTGTGTTCCGAAAGAGGCCAGCAACAGTTCTCAACCAGACAGAAGCAATGTACGTTGAACATTCCAACCAACATACACATATTCTCAAACGATTTCAGCAGATGGAATTATGAGCTTGCTGTGCCCTTGTTGTTCTGTTCCACTGTGTGCTTCAGTGAGCTTTCGAGTTTAAACAATGGACTAAAGAGCAAACACTGGTTTCAAGAAGGCCAGAGTCTTTTGGGTAGTGTGCTTCAGCTGACACACGAAAGGAAATATATGTGACTTCACGGTTACAGTTGTTTCCTACTTTGTTTCTTGGTAATTCACTGTGAAACTCAGAAAATACAGTGTTTTCAAAGAGGACTGGTCTATATATTCTATTGGATAAAGGATCATCCTTTGAAACAGGAGAGAACATGAACATTTCTAGCAATTATAACAGAAGTTAGAGCTTTTTCCTCTCTCTCCTTGTGGTGATTGCGTTCATTGTGTGAGATAGTCACCGGTTACAATGCCATAAGGCAGAAGCAGAAAAAGCGGTAACTGTACATATCTTGTTTCCGTGAAGGCTAAAGTATACACTACTGGAAGTACAGATGTAGCTCTTTGAACTGAAGATACTAGGTGCTATCTTGTTTCTCTAGAATGCCTTTCAAAGAGTTCCTGTTTCCCTTACTTGGTGACTCACAAAAACTGTGTTCCGAAAGAGGCCAGCAACAGTTCTCAACCAGACAGAAGCAATGTACGTTGAACATTCCAACCAACATACACATATTCTCAAACGATTTCAGCAGATGGAATTATGAGCTTGCTGTGCCCTTGTTGTTCTGTTCCATTGTGTGCTTCAGTGAGCTTTCGAGTTTGAACAGTGGACTAAAGAGCAAACACTGGTTCCAAGAAGGCCAGAGTCTTTTGGGTAGTGTGCTTCAGCTGACACACGAAAGGAAATATATGTGACTTCACGGTTACAGTTGTTTCCTACTTTGTTTCTTGGTAATTCACTGTGAAACTCAGAAAATACTGTGTTTTCAAAGAGGACTGGCCTGTACTTTCTATTGGCTAAAGGAACATTCTTTGAAACAGGAGAGAACATGAACATTTCTAGCAATTATAACAGAAGTTAGAGCTTTTTCCTCTCTCTCCTTGTGGTGATTGCGTTCATTGTGTGAGATAGTCACCGGTTACAATGCCATAAGGCAGAAGCAGAGAAAGCGGTAACTGGACATATCTTGTTTCCGTGAAGGCTAAAGCATACACTACTGGAAGTACAGATGTAGCTCTTTGAACTGAAGATACTAGGTGCTATCTAGTTTCTCATGAATGCCTTTCAAAGCGTTCCTGTTTCCCTTACTTGGTGACTCACAAAAACTGTGTTCCGAAAGAGGCCAGCAACAGTTCTCAACCAGACAGAAGCAATGTACGTTGAACATTCCAACCAACATACACATATTCTCAAACGATTTCAGCAGATGGAATTATGAGCTTGCTGTGCCCTTGTTGTTCTGTTCCACTGTGTGCTTCAGTGAGCTTTCGAGTTTATTCAATGGACTAAAGAGCAAACACTGGTTTCAAGAAGGCCAGAGTCTTTTGGGTAGTGTGCTTCAGCTGACACATGAAAGGAAATATATGTGACTTCACGGTTACAGTTGTTTCCTACTTTGTTTCTTGGTAATTCACTGTGAAACTCAGAAAATACAGTGTTTTCAAAGAGGACTGGCCTGTACTTTCTATTGGCTAAAGGAACATTCTTTGAAACAGGAGAGAACATGAACATTTCTAGCAATTATAACAGAAGTTAGAGCTTTTTCCTCTCTCTCCTTGTGGTGATTGCGTTCATTGTGTGAGATAGTCACCGGTTACAATGCCATAAGGCAGAAGCAGAGAAAGCGGTAACTGGACATATCTTGTTTCCGTGAAGGCTAAAGCATACACTACTGGAAGTACAGATGTAGCTCTTTGAACTGAAGATACTAGGTGCTATCTTGTTTCTCTAGAATGCCTTTCAAAGAGTTCCTGTTTCCCTTACTTGGTGACTCACAAAAACTGTGTTCCGAAAGAGGCCAGCAACAGTTCTCAACCAGACAGAAGCAATGTACGTTGAACATTCCAACCAACATACACATATTCTCAAACGATTTCAGCAGATGGAATTATGAGCTTGCTGTGCCCTTGTTGTTCTGTTCCACTGTGTGCTTCAGTGAGCTTTCGAGTTTAAACAATGGACTAAAGAGCAAACACTGGTTTCAAGAAGGCCAGAGTCTTTTGGGTAGTGTGCTTCAGCTGACACACGAAAGGAAATATATGTGACTTCACGGTTACAGTTGTTTCCTACTTTGTTTCTTGGTAATTCACTGTGAAACTCAGAAAATACTGTGTTTTCAAAGAGGACTGGCCTGTACTTTCTATTGGCTAAAGGATCATACTTTGAAACAGGAGAGAACATGAACATTTCTAGCAATTATAACAGAAGTTAGAGCTTTCTCCTCTCTCTCCTTGTGGTGATTGCGTTCATTATGTGAGATAGTGACCGGTTACAATGCCATAAGGCAGACGCAGAGAAAGCGGTAACTGGACATATCTTGTTTCCGTGAAGGCTAAAGCATACACTACTGGAAGTACAGATGTAGCTCTTTGAACTGAAGATACTAGGTGCTATCTAGTTTCTCATGAATGCCTTTCAAAGAGTTCCTGTTTCCCTTATTGGTGACTCACAAAAACTGTGTTCCCAAAGAGGCGAACAACAGTTCTCAACCAGACAGAAGCAATGTACGTTGAACATTCCAACCAACATACACATATTCTCAAATGATTTCAACAGATGGAACTATGAGCTTGCTGTGCCCTTGTTTTTCTGTTCCACTGTGTGCTTCAGTGAGCTTTCGAGTTTATACAATGGACTAAAGATCAAACACTGGTTTCAAGAAGGCCAGAGTCTTTTGGATAGTGTGCTTCAGCTGACACACGAAAGGAAATATATGTGACTTCACGGTTACAGTTGTTTCCTACTTTGTTTCTTGGTAATTCACTGTTAAACGCAGAAAATACTGTGTTTTCAAAGAGGACTGGCCTGTACTTTCTATTGGCTAAAGGAACATTCTTTGAAACAGGAGAGAACATGAACATTTCTAGCAATTATAACAGAAGTTAGAGCTTTTTCCTCTCTCTCCTTGTGGTGATTGCGTTCATTGTGTGAGATAGTCACCGGTTACAATGCCATAAGGCAGAAGCAGAGAAAGCGGTAACTGGACATATCTTGTTTCCGTGAAGGCTAAAGCATACACTACTGGAAGTACAGATGTAGCTCTTTGAACTGAAGATACTAGGTGCTATCTTGTTTCTCTAGAATGCCTTTCAAAGAGTTCCTGTTTCCCTTACTTGGTGACTCACAAAAACTGTGTTCCCAAAGAGGCGAACAACAGTTCTCAACCAGACAGAAGCAATGTACGTTGAACATTCCAACCAACATACACATATTCTGAAATGATTTCAACAGATGGAACTATGAGCTTGCTGTGCCCTTGTTGTTCTGTTCCACTGTGTGCTTCAGTGAGCTTTCGAGTTTAAACAATGGACTAAAGAGCAAACACTGCTTTCAAGAAGGCCAGCGTCTTTTGGGTAGTGTGCTTCAGCTGACACACGAAAGGAAATATATGTGACTTCACGGTTACAGTTGTTTCCTACTTTGTTTCTTGGTAATTCACTGTGAAACTCAGAAAATACTGTGTTTTCATAGAGGACTGGCCTGTACTTTCTATTGGCTAAAGGAACATCCTTTGAAACAGGAGAGAACATGAACATTTCTAGCAATTATAACAGAAGTTAGAGCTTTTTCCTCTCTCTCCTTGTGGTGATTGCGTTCATTGTGTGAGATAGTCACCGGTTACAATGCCATAAGGCAGAAGCAGAGAAAGCGGTAACTGGACATATCTTGTTTCCGTGAAGGCTAAAGTATACACTACTGGAAGTACAGATGTAGCTCTTTGAACTGAAGATACTAGGTGCTATCTTATTTCTCTAGAATGCCTTTCAAAGAGTTCCTGTTTCCCTTACTTGGTGACTCACAAAAACTGTGTTCCGAAAGAGGCCAGCAACAGTTCTCAACCAGACAGAAGCAATGTACGTTGAACATTCCAACCAACAGACACATATTCTCAAACGATTTCAGCAGATGGAATTATGAGCTTGCTGTGCCCTTGTTGTTCTGTTCCATTGTGTGCTTCAGTGAGCTTTCGAGTTTAAACAGTGGACTAAAGAGCAAACACTGGTTCCAAGAAGGCCAGAGTCTTTTGGGTAGTGTGCTTCAGCTGACACACGAAAGGAAATATATGTGACTTCACGGTTACAGTTGTTTCCTACTTTGTTTCTTGGTAATTCACTGTGAAACTCAGAAAATACTGTGTTTTCAAAGAGGACTGGCCTGTACTTTCTATTGGCTAAAGGAACATTCTTTGAAACAGGAGAGAACATGAACATTTCTAGCAATTATAACAGAAGTTAGAGCTTTCTCCTCTCTCTCCTTGTGGTGATTGCGTTCATTGTGTGAGATAGTCACCGGTTACAATGCCATAAGGCAGAAGCAGAGAAAGCGGTAACTGGACATATCTTGTTTCCGTGAAGGCTAAAGTATACACTACTGGAAGTACAGATGTAGCTCTTTGAACTGAAGATACTAGGTGCTATCTAGTTTCTCATGAATGCCTTTCAAAGCGTTCCTGTTTCCCTTACTTGGTGACTCACAAAAACTGTGTTCCGAAAGAGGCCAGCAACAGTTCTCAACCAGACAGAAGCAATGGACGCTGAACATTCCAACCAACATACACATATTCTCAAACGATTTCAACAGATGGAATTATGAGCTTGCTGTGCCCTTGTTGTTCTGTTCCACTGTGTGCTTCAGTGAGCTTTCGAGTTTATACAATGGACTAAAGAGCAAACACTGGTTTCAAGAAGGCCAGAGTCTTTTGGGTAGTGTGCTTCAGCTGACACACGAAAGGAAATATATGTGACTTCACGGTTACAGTTGTTTCCTACTTTGTTTCTTGGTAATTCACTGTGAAACTCAGAAAATACAGTGTTTTCAAAGAGGACTGGTCTATATATTCTATTGGATAAAGGATCATCCTTTGAAACAGGAGAGAACATGAACATTTCTAGCAATTATAACAGAAGTTAGAGCTTTTTCCTCTCTCTCCTTGTGGTGATTGCGTTCATTGTGTGAGATAGTCACCGGTTACAATGCCATAAGGCAGAAGCAGAAAAAGCGGTAACTGGACATATCTTGTTTCCGTGAAGGCTAAAGCATACACTACTGGAAGTACAGATGTAGCTCTTTGAACTGAAGATACTAGGTGCTATCTTATTTCTCTAGAATGCCTTTCAAAGAGTTCCTGTTTCCCTTACTTGGTGACTCACAAAAACTGTGTTCCGAAAGAGGCCAGCAACAGTTCTCAACCAGACAGAAGCAATGTACGTTGAACATTCCAACCAACATACACATATTCTCAAACGATTTCAGCAGATGGAATTATGAGCTTGCTGTGCCCTTGTTGTTCTGTTCCATTGTGTGCTTCAGTGAGCTTTCGAGTTTAAACAGTGGACTAAAGAGCAAACACTGGTTCCAAGAAGGCCAGAGTCTTTTGGGTAGTGTGCTTCAGCTGACACACGAAAGGAAATATATGTGACTTCACGGTTACAGTTGTTTCCTACTTTGTTTCTTGGTAATTCACTGTGAAACTCAGAAAATACTGTGTTTTCAAAGAGGACTGGCCTGTACTTTCTATTGGCTAAAGGAACATTCTTTGAAACAGGAGAGAACATGAACATTTCTAGCAATTATAACAGAAGTTAGAGCTTTCTCCTCTGTCTCCTTGTGGTGACTGTGTTCATTGTGTGAGATAGTCACCGGTTACAATGCCATAAGGCAGAAGCAGAGAAAGCGGTAACTGGACATATCTTGTTTCCGTGAAGGCTAAAGCATACACTACTGGAAGTACAGATGTAGCTCTTTGAACTGAAGATACTAGGTGCTATCTAGTTTCTCATGAATGCCTTTCAAAGCGTTCCTGTTTCCCTTACTTGGTGACTCACAAAAACTGTGTTCCGAAAGAGGCCAGCAACAGTTCTCAACCAGACAGAAGCAATGTACGCTGAACATTCCAACCAACATACACATATTCTCAAACGATTTCAACAGATGGAATTATGAGCTTGCTGTGCCCTTGTTGTTCTGTTCCACTGTGTGCTTCAGTGAGCTTTCGAGTTTATACAATGGACTAAAGAGCAAACACTGGTTTCAAGAAGGCCAGAGTCTTTTGGATAGTGTGCTTCAGCTGACACACGAAAGGAAATATATGTGACTTCACGGTTACAGTTGTTTCCTACTTTGTTTCTTGGTAATTCACTGTGAAACTCAGAAAATACTGTGTTTTCAAAGAGGACTGGCCTGTACTTTCTATTGGCTAAAGGAACATTCTTTGAAACAGGAGAGAACATGAACATTTCTAGCAATTATAACAGAAGTTAGAGCTTTCTCCTCTCTCTCCTTGTGGTGATTGCGTTCATTGTGTGAGATAGTCACCGGTTACAATGCCATAAGGCAGAAGCAGAGAAAGCGGTAACTGGACATATCTTGTTTCCGTGAAGGCTAAAGCATACACTACTGGAAGTACAGATGTAGCTCTTTGAACTGAAGATACTAGGTGCTATCTTGTTTCTCTAGAATGCCTTTCAAAGAGTTCCTGTTTCCCTTACTTGGTGACTCACAAAAACTGTGTTCCGAAAGAGGCCAGCAACAGTTCTCAACCAGACAGAAGCAATGTACGTTGAACATTCCAACCAACATACACATATTCTCAAACGATTTCAGCAGATGGAATTATGAGCTTGCTGTGCCCTTGTTGTTCTGTTCCACTGTGTGCTTCAGTGAGCTTTCGAGTTTAAACAATGGACTAAAGAGCAAACACTGGTTTCAAGAAGGCCAGAGTCTTTTGGGTAGTGTGCTTCAGCTGACACACGAAAGGAAATATATGTGACTTCACGGTTACAGTTGTTTCCTACTTTGTTTCTTGGTAATTCACTGTGAAACTCAGAAAATACAGTGTTTTCAAAGAGGACTGGTCTATATATTCTATTGGATAAAGGATCATCCTTTGAAACAGGAGAGAACATGAACATTTCTAGCAATTATAACAGAAGTTAGAGCTTTTTCCTCTCTCTCCTTGTGGTGATTGCGTTCATTGTGTGAGATAGTCACCGGTTACAATGCCATAAGGCAGAAGCAGAGAAAGCGGTAACTGGACATATCTTGTTTCCGTGAAGGCTAAAGTATACACTACTGGAAGTACAGATGTAGCTCTTTGAACTGAAGATACTAGGTGCTATCTTATTTCTCTAGAATGCCTTTCAAAGAGTTCCTGTTTCCCTTACTTGGTGACTCACAAAAACTGTGTTCCGAAAGAGGCCAGCAACAGTTCTCAACCAGACAGAAGCAATGTACGTTGAACATTCCAACCAACATACACATATTCTCAAACGATTTCAGCAGATGGAATTATGAGCTTGCTGTGCCCTTGTTGTTCTGTTCCATTGTGTGCTTCAGTGAGCTTTCGAGTTTAAACAGTGGACTAAAGAGCAAACACTGGTTCCAAGAAGGCCAGAGTCTTTTGGGTAGTGTGCTTCAGCTGACACACGAAAGGAAATATATGTGACTTCACGGTTACAGTTGTTTCCTACTTTGTTTCTTGGTAATTCACTGTGAAACTCAGAAAATACTGTGTTTTCAAAGAGGACTGGCCTGTACTTTCTATTGGCTAAAGGAACATTCTTTGAAACAGGAGAGAACATGAACATTTCTAGCAATTATAACAGAAGTTAGAGCTTTCTCCTCTCTCTCCTTGTGGTGATTGCGTTCATTGTGTGAGATAGTCACCGGTTACAATGCCATAAGGCAGAAGCAGAGAAAGCGGTAACTGGACATATCTTGTTTCCGTGAAGGCTAAAGTATACACTACTGGAAGTACAGATGTAGCTCTTTGAACTGAAGATACTAGGTGCTATCTAGTTTCTCATGAATGCCTTTCAAAGCGTTCCTGTTTCCCTTACTTGGTGACTCACAAAAACTGTGTTCCGAAAGAGGCCAGCAACAGTTCTCAACCAGACAGAAGCAATGGACGCTGAACATTCCAACCAACATACACATATTCTCAAACGATTTCAACAGATGGAATTATGAGCTTGCTGTGCCCTTGTTGTTCTGTTCCACTGTGTGCTTCAGTGAGCTTTCGAGTTTATACAATGGACTAAAGAGCAAACACTGGTTTCAAGAAGGCCAGAGTCTTTTGGGTAGTGTGCTTCAGCTGACACACGAAAGGAAATATATGTGACTTCACGGTTACAGTTGTTTCCTACTTTGTTTCTTGGTAATTCACTGTGAAACTCAGAAAATACAGTGTTTTCAAAGAGGACTGGTCTATATATTCTATTGGATAAAGGATCATCCTTTGAAACAGGAGAGAACATGAACATTTCTAGCAATTATAACAGAAGTTAGAGCTTTTTCCTCTCTCTCCTTGTGGTGATTGCGTTCATTGTGTGAGATAGTCACCGGTTACAATGCCATAAGGCAGAAGCAGAAAAAGCGGTAACTGGACATATCTTGTTTCCGTGAAGGCTAAAGCATACACTACTGGAAGTACAGATGTAGCTCTTTGAACTGAAGATACTAGGTGCTATCTTATTTCTCTAGAATGCCTTTCAAAGAGTTCCTGTTTCCCTTACTTGGTGACTCACAAAAACTGTGTTCCGAAAGAGGCCAGCAACAGTTCTCAACCAGACAGAAGCAATGTACGTTGAACATTCCAACCAACATACACATATTCTCAAACGATTTCAGCAGATGGAATTATGAGCTTGCTGTGCCCTTGTTGTTCTGTTCCATTGTGTGCTTCAGTGAGCTTTCGAGTTTAAACAGTGGACTAAAGAGCAAACACTGGTTCCAAGAAGGCCAGAGTCTTTTGGGTAGTGTGCTTCAGCTGACACACGAAAGGAAATATATGTGACTTCACGGTTACAGTTGTTTCCTACTTTGTTTCTTGGTAATTCACTGTGAAACTCAGAAAATACTGTGTTTTCAAAGAGGACTGGCCTGTACTTTCTATTGGCTAAAGGAACATTCTTTGAAACAGGAGAGAACATGAACATTTCTAGCAATTATAACAGAAGTTAGAGCTTTCTCCTCTGTCTCCTTGTGGTGATTGTGTTCATTGTGTGAGATAGTCACCGGTTACAATGCCATAAGGCAGAAGCAGAGAAAGCGGTAACTGGACATATCTTGTTTCCGTGAAGGCTAAAGCATACACTACTGGAAGTACAGATGTAGCTCTTTGAACTGAAGATACTAGGTGCTATCTAGTTTCTCATGAATGCCTTTCAAAGCGTTCCTGTTTCCCTTACTTGGTGACTCACAAAAACTGTGTTCCGAAAGAGGCCAGCAACAGTTCTCAACCAGACAGAAGCAATGTACGCTGAACATTCCAACCAACATACACATATTCTCAAACGATTTCAACAGATGGAATTATGAGCTTGCTGTGCCCTTGTTGTTCTGTTCCACTGTGTGCTTCAGTGAGCTTTCGAGTTTATACAATGGACTAAAGAGCAAACACTGGTTTCAAGAAGGCCAGAGTCTTTTGGATAGTGTGCTTCAGCTGACACACGAAAGGAAATATATGTGACTTCACGGTTACAGTTGTTTCCTACTTTGTTTCTTGGTAATTCACTGTGAAACTCAGAAAATACTGTGTTTTCAAAGAGGACTGGCCTGTACTTTCTATTGGCTAAAGGAACATTCTTTGAAACAGGAGAGAACATGAACATTTCTAGCAATTATAACAGAAGTTAGAGCTTTCTCCTCTCTCTCCTTGTGGTGATTGCGTTCATTGTGTGAGATAGTCACCGGTTACAATGCCATAAGGCAGAAGCAGAGAAAGCGGTAACTGGACATATCTTGTTTCCGTGAAGGCTAAAGCATACACTACTGGAAGTACAGATGTAGCTCTTTGAACTGAAGATACTAGGTGCTATCTTGTTTCTCTAGAATGCCTTTCAAAGAGTTCCTGTTTCCCTTACTTGGTGACTCACAAAAACTGTGTTCCGAAAGAGGCCAGCAACAGTTCTCAACCAGACAGAAGCAATGTACGTTGAACATTCCAACCAACATACACATATTCTCAAACGATTTCAGCAGATGGAATTATGAGCTTGCTGTGCCCTTGTTGTTCTGTTCCACTGTGTGCTTCAGTGAGCTTTCGAGTTTAAACAATGGACTAAAGAGCAAACACTGGTTTCAAGAAGGCCAGAGTCTTTTGGGTAGTGTGCTTCAGCTGACACACGAAAGGAAATATATGTGACTTCACGGTTACAGTTGTTTCCTACTTTGTTTCTTGGTAATTCACTGTGAAACTCAGAAAATACAGTGTTTTCAAAGAGGACTGGTCTATATATTCTATTGGATAAAGGATCATCCTTTGAAACAGGAGAGAACATGAACATTTCTAGCAATTATAACAGAAGTTAGAGCTTTTTCCTCTCTCTCCTTGTGGTGATTGCGTTCATTGTGTGAGATAGTCACCGGTTACAATGCCATAAGGCAGAAGCAGAAAAAGCGGTAACTGTACATATCTTGTTTCCGTGAAGGCTAAAGTATACACTACTGGAAGTACAGATGTAGCTCTTTGAACTGAAGATACTAGGTGCTATCTTGTTTCTCTAGAATGCCTTTCAAAGAGTTCCTGTTTCCCTTACTTGGTGACTCACAAAAACTGTGTTCCGAAAGAGGCCAGCAACAGTTCTCAACCAGACAGAAGCAATGTACGTTGAACATTCCAACCAACATACACATATTCTCAAACGATTTCAGCAGATGGAATTATGAGCTTGCTGTGCCCTTGTTGTTCTGTTCCATTGTGTGCTTCAGTGAGCTTTCGAGTTTGAACAGTGGACTAAAGAGCAAACACTGGTTCCAAGAAGGCCAGAGTCTTTTGGGTAGTGTGCTTCAGCTGACACACGAAAGGAAATATATGTGACTTCACGGTTACAGTTGTTTCCTACTTTGTTTCTTGGTAATTCACTGTGAAACTCAGAAAATACTGTGTTTTCAAAGAGGACTGGCCTGTACTTTCTATTGGCTAAAGGAACATTCTTTGAAACAGGAGAGAACATGAACATTTCTAGCAATTATAACAGAAGTTAGAGCTTTTTCCTCTCTCTCCTTGTGGTGATTGCGTTCATTGTGTGAGATAGTCACCGGTTACAATGCCATAAGGCAGAAGCAGAGAAAGCGGTAACTGGACATATCTTGTTTCCGTGAAGGCTAAAGCATACACTACTGGAAGTACAGATGTAGCTCTTTGAACTGAAGATACTAGGTGCTATCTAGTTTCTCATGAATGCCTTTCAAAGCGTTCCTGTTTCCCTTACTTGGTGACTCACAAAAACTGTGTTCCGAAAGAGGCCAGCAACAGTTCTCAACCAGACAGAAGCAATGTACGTTGAACATTCCAACCAACATACACATATTCTCAAACGATTTCAGCAGATGGAATTATGAGCTTGCTGTGCCCTTGTTGTTCTGTTCCACTGTGTGCTTCAGTGAGCTTTCGAGTTTATTCAATGGACTAAAGAGCAAACACTGGTTTCAAGAAGGCCAGAGTCTTTTGGGTAGTGTGCTTCAGCTGACACATGAAAGGAAATATATGTGACTTCACGGTTACAGTTGTTTCCTACTTTGTTTCTTGGTAATTCACTGTGAAACTCAGAAAATACAGTGTTTTCAAAGAGGACTGGCCTGTACTTTCTATTGGCTAAAGGAACATTCTTTGAAACAGGAGAGAACATGAACATTTCTAGCAATTATAACAGAAGTTAGAGCTTTTTCCTCTCTCTCCTTGTGGTGATTGCGTTCATTGTGTGAGATAGTCACCGGTTACAATGCCATAAGGCAGAAGCAGAGAAAGCGGTAACTGGACATATCTTGTTTCCGTGAAGGCTAAAGCATACACTACTGGAAGTACAGATGTAGCTCTTTGAACTGAAGATACTAGGTGCTATCTTGTTTCTCTAGAATGCCTTTCAAAGAGTTCCTGTTTCCCTTACTTGGTGACTCACAAAAACTGTGTTCCGAAAGAGGCCAGCAACAGTTCTCAACCAGACAGAAGCAATGTACGTTGAACATTCCAACCAACATACACATATTCTCAAACGATTTCAGCAGATGGAATTATGAGCTTGCTGTGCCCTTGTTGTTCTGTTCCACTGTGTGCTTCAGTGAGCTTTCGAGTTTAAACAATGGACTAAAGAGCAAACACTGGTTTCAAGAAGGCCAGAGTCTTTTGGGTAGTGTGCTTCAGCTGACACACGAAAGGAAATATATGTGACTTCACGGTTACAGTTGTTTCCTACTTTGTTTCTTGGTAATTCACTGTGAAACTCAGAAAATACTGTGTTTTCAAAGAGGACTGGCCTGTACTTTCTATTGGCTAAAGGATCATACTTTGAAACAGGAGAGAACATGAACATTTCTAGCAATTATAACAGAAGTTAGAGCTTTCTCCTCTCTCTCCTTGTGGTGATTGCGTTCATTATGTGAGATAGTGACCGGTTACAATGCCATAAGGCAGACGCAGAGAAAGCGGTAACTGGACATATCTTGTTTCCGTGAAGGCTAAAGCATACACTACTGGAAGTACAGATGTAGCTCTTTGAACTGAAGATACTAGGTGCTATCTAGTTTCTCATGAATGCCTTTCAAAGAGTTCCTGTTTCCCTTATTGGTGACTCACAAAAACTGTGTTCCCAAAGAGGCGAACAACAGTTCTCAACCAGACAGAAGCAATGTACGTTGAACATTCCAACCAACATACACATATTCTCAAATGATTTCAACAGATGGAACTATGAGCTTGCTGTGCCCTTGTTTTTCTGTTCCACTGTGTGCTTCAGTGAGCTTTCGAGTTTATACAATGGACTAAAGATCAAACACTGGTTTCAAGAAGGCCAGAGTCTTTTGGATAGTGTGCTTCAGCTGACACACGAAAGGAAATATATGTGACTTCACGGTTACAGTTGTTTCCTACTTTGTTTCTTGGTAATTCACTGTTAAACGCAGAAAATACTGTGTTTTCAAAGAGGACTGGCCTGTACTTTCTATTGGCTAAAGGAACATTCTTTGAAACAGGAGAGAACATGAACATTTCTAGCAATTATAACAGAAGTTAGAGCTTTTTCCTCTCTCTCCTTGTGGTGATTGCGTTCATTGTGTGAGATAGTCACCGGTTACAATGCCATAAGGCAGAAGCAGAGAAAGCGGTAACTGGACATATCTTGTTTCCGTGAAGGCTAAAGCATACACTACTGGAAGTACAGATGTAGCTCTTTGAACTGAAGATACTAGGTGCTATCTTGTTTCTCTAGAATGCCTTTCAAAGAGTTCCTGTTTCCCTTACTTGGTGACTCACAAAAACTGTGTTCCCAAAGAGGCGAACAACAGTTCTCAACCAGACAGAAGCAATGTACGTTGAACATTCCAACCAACATACACATATTCTGAAATGATTTCAACAGATGGAACTATGAGCTTGCTGTGCCCTTGTTGTTCTGTTCCACTGTGTGCTTCAGTGAGCTTTCGAGTTTAAACAATGGACTAAAGAGCAAACACTGCTTTCAAGAAGGCCAGCGTCTTTTGGGTAGTGTGCTTCAGCTGACACACGAAAGGAAATATATGTGACTTCACGGTTACAGTTGTTTCCTACTTTGTTTCTTGGTAATTCACTGTGAAACTCAGAAAATACAGTGTTTTCAAAGAGGACTGGTCTATATATTCTATTGGATAAAGGATCATCCTTTGAAACAGGAGAGAACATGAACATTTCTAGCAATTATAACAGAAGTTAGAGCTTTTTCCTCTCTCTCCTTGTGGTGATTGCGTTCATTGTGTGAGATAGTCACCGGTTACAATGCCATAAGGCAGAAGCAGAGAAAGCGGTAACTGGACATATCTTGTTTCCGTGAAGGCTAAAGCATACACTACTGGAAGTACAGATGTAGCTCTTTGAACTGAAGATACTAGGTGCTATCTTGTTTCTCTAGAATGCCTTTCAAAGAGTTCCTGTTTCCCTTACTTGGTGACTCACAAAAACTGTGTTCCGAAAGAGGCCAGCAACAGTTCTCAACCAGACAGAAGCAATGTACGTTGAACATTCCAACCAACATACACATATTCTCAAACGATTTCAGCAGATGGAATTATGAGCTTGCTGTGCCCTTGTTGTTCTGTTCCATTGTGTGCTTCAGTGAGCTTTCGAGTTTAAACAGTGGACTAAAGAGCAAACACTGGTTCCAAGAAGGCCAGAGTCTTTTGGGTAGTGTGCTTCAGCTGACACACGAAAGGAAATATATGTGACTTCACGGTTACAGTTGTTTCCTACTTTGTTTCTTGGTAATTCACTGTGAAACTCAGAAAATACTGTGTTTTCAAAGAGGACTGGCCTGTACTTTCTATTGGCTAAAGGAACATTCTTTGAAACAGGAGAGAACATGAACATTTCTAGCAATTATAACAGAAGTTAGAGCTTTCTCCTCTCTCTCCTTGTGGTGATTGCGTTCATTGTGTGAGATAGTCACCGGTTACAATGCCATAAGGCAGAAGCAGAGAAAGCGGTAACTGGACATATCTTGTTTCCGTGAAGGCTAAAGCATACACTACTGGAAGTACAGATGTAGCTCTTTGAACTGAAGATACTAGGTGCTATCTAGTTTCTCATGAATGCCTTTCAAAGCGTTCCTGTTTCCCTTACTTGGTGACTCACAAAAACTGTGTTCCGAAAGAGGCCAGCAACAGTTCTCAACCAGACAGAAGCAATGTACGCTGAACATTCCAACCAACATACACATATTCTCAAACGATTTCAACAGATGGAATTATGAGCTTGCTGTGCCCTTGTTGTTCTGTTCCACTGTGTGCTTCAGTGAGCTTTCGAGTTTATACAATGGACTAAAGAGCAAACACTGGTTTCAAGAAGGCCAGAGTCTTTTGGATAGTGTGCTTCAGCTGACACACGAAAGGAAATATATGTGACTTCACGGTTACAGTTGTTTCCTACTTTGTTTCTTGGTAATTCACTGTGAAACTCAGAAAATACTGTGTTTTCAAAGAGGACTGGCCTGTACTTTCTATTGGCTAAAGGAACATTCTTTGAAACAGGAGAGAACATGAACATTTCTAGCAATTATAACAGAAGTTAGAGCTTTCTCCTCTCTCTCCTTGTGGTGATTGCGTTCATTGTGTGAGATAGTCACCGGTTACAATGCCATAAGGCAGAAGCAGAGAAAGCGGTAACTGGACATATCTTGTTTCCGTGAAGGCTAAAGCATACACTACTGGAAGTACAGATGTAGCTCTTTGAACTGAAGATACTAGGTGCTATCTTGTTTCTCTAGAATGCCTTTCAAAGAGTTCCTGTTTCCCTTACTTGGTGACTCACAAAAACTGTGTTCCGAAAGAGGCCAGCAACAGTTCTCAACCAGACAGAAGCAATGTACGTTGAACATTCCAACCAACATACACATATTCTCAAACGATTTCAGCAGATGGAATTATGAGCTTGCTGTGCCCTTGTTGTTCTGTTCCACTGTGTGCTTCAGTGAGCTTTCGAGTTTAAACAATGGACTAAAGAGCAAACACTGGTTTCAAGAAGGCCAGAGTCTTTTGGGTAGTGTGCTTCAGCTGACACATGAAAGGAAATATATGTGACTTCACGGTTACAGTTGTTTCCTACTTTGTTTCTTGGTAATTCACTGTGAAACTCAGAAAATACAGTGTTTTCAAAGAGGACTGGTCTATATATTCTATTGGATAAAGGATCATCCTTTGAAACAGGAGAGAACATGAACATTTCTAGCAATTATAACAGAAGTTAGAGCTTTTTCCTCTCTCTCCTTGTGGTGATTGCGTTCATTGTGTGAGATAGTCACCGGTTACAATGCCATAAGGCAGAAGCAGAAAAAGCGGTAACTGTACATCTCTTGTTTCCGTGAAGGCTAAAGTATACACTACTGGAAGTACAGATGTAGCTCTTTGAACTGAAGATACTAGGTGCTATCTTGTTTCTCTAGAATGCCTTTCAAAGAGTTCCTGTTTCCCTTACTTGGTGACTCACAAAAACTGTGTTCCGAAAGAGGCCAGCAACAGTTCTCAACCAGACAGAAGCAATGTACGTTGAACATTCCAACCAACATACACATATTCTCAAACGATTTCAGCAGATGGAATTATGAGCTTGCTGTGCCCTTGTTGTTCTGTTCCATTGTGTGCTTCAGTGAGCTTTCGAGTTTGAACAGTGGACTAAAGAGCAAACACTGGTTCCAAGAAGGCCAGAGTCTTTTGGGTAGTGTGCTTCAGCTGACACACGAAAGGAAATATATGTGACTTCACGGTTACAGTTGTTTCCTACTTTGTTTCTTGGTAATTCACTGTGAAACTCAGAAAATACTGTGTTTTCAAAGAGGACTGGCCTGTACTTTCTATTGGCTAAAGGAACATTCTTTGAAACAGGAGAGAACATGAACATTTCTAGCAATTATAACAGAAGTTAGAGCTTTTTCCTCTCTCTCCTTGTGGTGATTGCGTTCATTGTGTGAGATAGTCACCGGTTACAATGCCATAAGGCAGAAGCAGAGAAAGCGGTAACTGGACATATCTTGTTTCCGTGAAGGCTAAAGCATACACTACTGGAAGTACAGATGTAGCTCTTTGAACTGAAGATACTAGGTGCTATCTTATTTCTCTAGAATGCCTTTCAAAGAGTTCCTGTTTCCCTTACTTGGTGACTCACAAAAACTGTGTTCCGAAAGAGGCCAGCAACAGTTCTCAACCAGACAGAAGCAATGTACGTTGAACATTCCAACCAACATACACATATTCTCAAACGATTTCAGCAGATGGAATTATGAGCTTGCTGTGCCCTTGTTGTTCTGTTCCATTGTGTGCTTCAGTGAGCTTTCGAGTTTAAACAGTGGACTAAAGAGCAAACACTGGTTCCAAGAAGGCCAGAGTCTTTTGGGTAGTGTGCTTCAGCTGACACACGAAAGGAAATATATGTGACTTCACGGTTACAGTTGTTTCCTACTTTGTTTCTTGGTAATTCACTGTGAAACTCAGAAAATACTGTGTTTTCAAAGAGGACTGGCCTGTACTTTCTATTGGCTAAAGGAACATTCTTTGAAACAGGAGAGAACATGAACATTTCTAGCAATTATAACAGAAGTTAGAGCTTTCTCCTCTCTCTCCTTGTGGTGATTGCGTTCATTGTGTGAGATAGTCACCGGTTACAATGCCATAAGGCAGAAGCAGAGAAAGCGGTAACTGGACATATCTTGTTTCCGTGAAGGCTAAAGTATACACTACTGGAAGTACAGATGTAGCTCTTTGAACTGAAGATACTAGGTGCTATCTAGTTTCTCATGAATGCCTTTCAAAGCGTTCCTGTTTCCCTTACTTGGTGACTCACAAAAACTGTGTTCCGAAAGAGGCCAGCAACAGTTCTCAACCAGACAGAAGCAATGTACGCTGAACATTCCAACCAACATACACATATTCTCAAACGATTTCAACAGATGGAATTATGAGCTTGCTGTGCCCTTGTTGTTCTGTTCCACTGTGTGCTTCAGTGAGCTTTCGAGTTTATACAATGGACTAAAGAGCAAACACTGGTTTCAAGAAGGCCAGAGTCTTTTGGGTAGTGTGCTTCAGCTGACACACGAAAGGAAATATATGTGACTTCACGGTTACAGTTGTTTCCTACTTTGTTTCTTGGTAATTCACTGTGAAACTCAGAAAATACAGTGTTTTCAAAGAGGACTGGTCTATATATTCTATTGGATAAAGGATCATCCTTTGAAACAGGAGAGAACATGAACATTTCTAGCAATTATAACAGAAGTTAGAGCTTTTTCCTCTCTCTCCTTGTGGTGATTGCGTTCATTGTGTGAGATAGTCACCGGTTACAATGCCATAAGGCAGAAGCAGAAAAAGCGGTAACTGGACATATCTTGTTTCCGTGAAGGCTAAAGTATACACTACTGGAAGTACAGATGTAGCTCTTTGAACTGAAGATACTAGGTGCTATCTTATTTCTCTAGAATGCCTTTCAAAGAGTTCCTGTTTCCCTTACTTGGTGACTCACAAAAACTGTGTTCCGAAAGAGGCCAGCAACAGTTCTCAACCAGACAGAAGCAATGTACGTTGAACATTCCAACCAACATACACATATTCTCAAACGATTTCAGCAGATGGAATTATGAGCTTGCTGTGCCCTTGTTGTTCTGTTCCATTGTGTGCTTCAGTGAGCTTTCGAGTTTAAACAGTGGACTAAAGAGCAAACACTGGTTCCAAGAAGGCCAGAGTCTTTTGGGTAGTGTGCTTCAGCTGACACACGAAAGGAAATATATGTGACTTCACGGTTACAGTTGTTTCCTACTTTGTTTCTTGGTAATTCACTGTGAAACTCAGAAAATACTGTGTTTTCAAAGAGGACTGGCCTGTACTTTCTATTGGCTAAAGGAACATTCTTTGAAACAGGAGAGAACATGAACATTTCTAGCAATTATAACAGAAGTTAGAGCTTTCTCCTCTCTCTCCTTGTGGTGATTGCGTTCATTGTGTGAGATAGTCACCGGTTACAATGCCATAAGGCAGAAGCAGAGAAAGCGGTAACTGGACATATCTTGTTTCCGTGAAGGCTAAAGTATACACTACTGGAAGTACAGATGTAGCTCTTTGAACTGAAGATACTAGGTGCTATCTAGTTTCTCATGAATGCCTTTCAAAGCGTTCCTGTTTCCCTTACTTGGTGACTCACAAAAACTGTGTTCCGAAAGAGGCCAGCAACAGTTCTCAACCAGACAGAAGCAATGGACGCTGAACATTCCAACCAACATACACATATTCTCAAACGATTTCAACAGATGGAATTATGAGCTTGCTGTGCCCTTGTTGTTCTGTTCCACTGTGTGCTTCAGTGAGCTTTCGAGTTTATACAATGGACTAAAGAGCAAACACTGGTTTCAAGAAGGCCAGAGTCTTTTGGGTAGTGTGCTTCAGCTGACACACGAAAGGAAATATATGTGACTTCACGGTTACAGTTGTTTCCTACTTTGTTTCTTGGTAATTCACTGTGAAACTCAGAAAATACAGTGTTTTCAAAGAGGACTGGTCTATATATTCTATTGGATAAAGGATCATCCTTTGAAACAGGAGAGAACATGAACATTTCTAGCAATTATAACAGAAGTTAGAGCTTTTTCCTCTCTCTCCTTGTGGTGATTGCGTTCATTGTGTGAGATAGTCACCGGTTACAATGCCATAAGGCAGAAGCAGAAAAAGCGGTAACTGGACATATCTTGTTTCCGTGAAGGCTAAAGCATACACTACTGGAAGTACAGATGTAGCTCTTTGAACTGAAGATACTAGGTGCTATCTTATTTCTCTAGAATGCCTTTCAAAGAGTTCCTGTTTCCCTTACTTGGTGACTCACAAAAACTGTGTTCCGAAAGAGGCCAGCAACAGTTCTCAACCAGACAGAAGCAATGTACGTTGAACATTCCAACCAACATACACATATTCTCAAACGATTTCAGCAGATGGAATTATGAGCTTGCTGTGCCCTTGTTGTTCTGTTCCATTGTGTGCTTCAGTGAGCTTTCGAGTTTAAACAGTGGACTAAAGAGCAAACACTGGTTCCAAGAAGGCCAGAGTCTTTTGGGTAGTGTGCTTCAGCTGACACACGAAAGGAAATATATGTGACTTCACGGTTACAGTTGTTTCCTACTTTGTTTCTTGGTAATTCACTGTGAAACTCAGAAAATACTGTGTTTTCAAAGAGGACTGGCCTGTACTTTATATTGGCTAAAGGAACATTCTTTGAAACAGGAGAGAACATGAACATTTCTAGCAATTATAACAGAAGTTAGAGCTTTCTCCTCTGTCTCCTTGTGGTGATTGTGTTCATTGTGTGAGATAGTCACCGGTTACAATGCCATAAGGCAGAAGCAGAGAAAGCGGTAACTGGACATATCTTGTTTCCGTGAAGGCTAAAGCATACACTACTGGAAGTACAGATGTAGCTCTTTGAACTGAAGATACTAGGTGCTATCTAGTTTCTCATGAATGCCTTTCAAAGCGTTCCTGTTTCCCTTACTTGGTGACTCACAAAAACTGTGTTCCGAAAGAGGCCAGCAACAGTTCTCAACCAGACAGAAGCAATGTACGCTGAACACTCCAACCAACATACACATATTCTCAAACGATTTCAACAGATGGAATTATGAGCTTGCTGTGCCCTTGTTGTTCTGTTCCACTGTGTGCTTCAGTGAGCTTTCGAGTTTATACAATGGACTAAAGAGCAAACACTGGTTTCAAGAAGGCCAGAGTCTTTTGGATAGTGTGCTTCAGCTGACACACGAAAGGAAATATATGTGACTTCACGGTTACAGTTGTTTCCTACTTTGTTTCTTGGTAATTCACTGTGAAACTCAGAAAATACTGTGTTTTCAAAGAGGACTGGCCTGTACTTTCTATTGGCTAAAGGAACATTCTTTGAAACAGGAGAGAACATGAACATTTCTAGCAATTATAACAGAAGTTAGAGCTTTCTCCTCTCTCTCCTTGTGGTGATTGCGTTCATTGTGTGAGATAGTCACCGGTTACAATGCCATAAGGCAGAAGCAGAGAAAGCGGTAACTGGACATATCTTGTTTCCGTGAAGGCTAAAGCATACACTACTGGAAGTACAGATGTAGCTCTTTGAACTGAAGATACTAGGTGCTATCTTGTTTCTCTAGAATGCCTTTCAAAGAGTTCCTGTTTCCCTTACTTGGTGACTCACAAAAACTGTGTTCCGAAAGAGGCCAGCAACAGTTCTCAACCAGACAGAAGCAATGTACGTTGAACATTCCAACCAACATACACATATTCTCAAACGATTTCAGCAGATGGAATTATGAGCTTGCTGTGCCCTTGTTGTTCTGTTCCACTGTGTGCTTCAGTGAGCTTTCGAGTTTAAACAATGGACTAAAGAGCAAACACTGGTTTCAAGAAGGCCAGAGTCTTTTGGGTAGTGTGCTTCAGCTGACACACGAAAGGAAATATATGTGACTTCACGGTTACAGTTGTTTCCTACTTTGTTTCTTGGTAATTCACTGTGAAACTCAGAAAATACAGTGTTTTCAAAGAGGACTGGTCTATATATTCTATTGGATAAAGGATCATCCTTTGAAACAGGAGAGAACATGAACATTTCTAGCAATTATAACAGAAGTTAGAGCTTTTTCCTCTCTCTCCTTGTGGTGATTGCGTTCATTGTGTGAGATAGTCACCGGTTACAATGCCATAAGGCAGAAGCAGAAAAAGCGGTAACTGTACATATCTTGTTTCCGTGAAGGCTAAAGTATACACTACTGGAAGTACAGATGTAGCTCTTTGAACTGAAGATACTAGGTGCTATCTTGTTTCTCTAGAATGCCTTTCAAAGAGTTCCTGTTTCCCTTACTTGGTGACTCACAAAAACTGTGTTCCGAAAGAGGCCAGCAACAGTTCTCAACCAGACAGAAGCAATGTACGTTGAACATTCCAACCAACATACACATATTCTCAAACGATTTCAGCAGATGGAATTATGAGCTTGCTGTGCCCTTGTTGTTCTGTTCCATTGTGTGCTTCAGTGAGCTTTCGAGTTTGAACAGTGGACTAAAGAGCAAACACTGGTTCCAAGAAGGCCAGAGTCTTTTGGGTAGTGTGCTTCAGCTGACACACGAAAGGAAATATATGTGACTTCACGGTTACAGTTGTTTCCTACTTTGTTTCTTGGTAATTCACTGTGAAACTCAGAAAATACTGTGTTTTCAAAGAGGACTGGCCTGTACTTTCTATTTGCTAAAGGAACATTCTTTGAAACAGGAGAGAACATGAACATTTCTAGCAATTATAACAGAAGTTAGAGCTTTTTCCTCTCTCTCCTTGTGGTGATTGCGTTCATTGTGTGAGATAGTCACCGGTTACAATGCCATAAGGCAGAAGCAGAGAAAGCGGTAACTGGACATATCTTGTTTCCGTGAAGGCTAAAGCATACACTACTGGAAGTACAGATGTAGCTCTTTGAACTGAAGATACTAGGTGCTATCTTATTTCTCTAGAATGCCTTTCAAAGAGTTCCTGTTTCCCTTACTTGGTGACTCACAAAAACTGTGTTCCGAAAGAGGCCAGCAACAGTTCTCAACCAGACAGAAGCAATGTACGTTGAACATTCCAACCAACATACACATATTCTCAAACGATTTCAGCAGATGGAATTATGAGCTTGCTGTGCCCTTGTTGTTCTGTTCCACTGTGTGCTTCAGTGAGCTTTCGAGTTTATTCAATGGACTAAAGAGCAAACACTGGTTTCAAGAAGGCCAGAGTCTTTTGGGTAGTGTGCTTCAGCTGACACATGAAAGGAAATATATGTGACTTCACGGTTACAGTTGTTTCCTACTTTGTTTCTTGGTAATTCACTGTGAAACTCAGAAAATACAGTGTTTTCAAAGAGGACTGGCCTGTACTTTCTATTGGCTAAAGGAACATTCTTTGAAACAGGAGAGAACATGAACATTTCTAGCAATTATAACAGAAGTTAGAGCTTTTTCCTCTCTCTCCTTGTGGTGATTGCGTTCATTGTGTGAGATAGTCACCGGTTACAATGCCATAAGGCAGAAGCAGAGAAAGCGGTAACTGGACATATCTTGTTTCCGTGAAGGCTAAAGCATACACTACTGGAAGTACAGATGTAGCTCTTTGAACTGAAGATACTAGGTGCTATCTTGTTTCTCTAGAATGCCTTTCAAAGAGTTCCTGTTTCCCTTACTTGGTGACTCACAAAAACTGTGTTCCGAAAGAGGCCAGCAACAGTTCTCAACCAGACAGAAGCAATGTACGTTGAACATTCCAACCAACATACACATATTCTCAAACGATTTCAGCAGATGGAATTATGAGCTTGCTGTGCCCTTGTTGTTCTGTTCCACTGTGTGCTTCAGTGAGCTTTCGAGTTTAAACAATGGACTAAAGAGCAAACACTGGTTTCAAGAAGGCCAGAGTCTTTTGGGTAGTGTGCTTCAGCTGACACACGAAAGGAAATATATGTGACTTCACGGTTACAGTTGTTTCCTACTTTGTTTCTTGGTAATTCACTGTGAAACTCAGAAAATACTGTGTTTTCAAAGAGGACTGGCCTGTACTTTCTATTGGCTAAAGGATCATACTTTGAAACAGGAGAGAACATGAACATTTCTAGCAATTATAACAGAAGTTAGAGCTTTCTCCTCTCTCTCCTTGTGGTGATTGCGTTCATTATGTGAGATAGTGACCGGTTACAATGCCATAAGGCAGACGCAGAGAAAGCGGTAACTGGACATATCTTGTTTCCGTGAAGGCTAAAGCATACACTACTGGAAGTACAGATGTAGCTCTTTGAACTGAAGATACTAGGTGCTATCTAGTTTCTCATGAATGCCTTTCAAAGATTTCCTGTTTCCCTTATTGGTGACTCACAAAAACTGTGTTCCCAAAGAGGCGAACAACAGTTCTCAACCAGACAGAAGCAATGTACGTTGAACATTCCAACCAACATACACATATTCTCAAATGATTTCAACAGATGGAACTATGAGCTTGCTGTGCCCTTGTTTTTCTGTTCCACTGTGTGCTTCAGTGAGCTTTCGAGTTTATACAATGGACTAAAGATCAAACACTGGTTTCAAGAAGGCCAGAGTCTTTTGGATAGTGTGCTTCAGCTGACACACGAAAGGAAATATATGTGACTTCACGGTTACAGTTGTTTCCTACTTTGTTTCTTGGTAATTCACTGTTAAACGCAGAAAATACTGTGTTTTCAAAGAGGACTGGCCTGTACTATCTATTGGCTAAAGGAACATTCTTTGAAACAGGAGAGAACATGAACATTTCTAGCAATTATAACAGAAGTTAGAGCTTTTTCCTCTCTCTCCTTGTGGTGATTGCGTTCATTGTGTGAGATAGTCACCGGTTACAATGCCATAAGGCAGAAGCAGAGAAAGCGGTAACTGGACATATCTTGTTTCCGTGAAGGCTAAAGCATACACTACTGGAAGTACAGATGTAGCTCTTTGAACTGAAGATACTAGGTGCTCTCTTGTTTCTCTAGAATGCCTTTCAAAGAGTTCCTGTTTCCCTTACTTGGTGACTCACAAAAACTGTGTTCCCAAAGAGGCGAACAACAGTTCTCAACCAGACAGAAGCAATGTACGTTGAACATTCCAACCAACATACACATATTCTGAAATGATTTCAACAGATGGAACTATGAGCTTGCTGTGCCCTTGTTGTTCTGTTCCACTGTGTGCTTCAGTGAGCTTTCGAGTTTAAACAATGGACTAAAGAGCAAACACTGCTTTCAAGAAGGCCAGCGTCTTTTGGGTAGTGTGCTTCAGCTGACACACGAAAGGAAATATATGTGACTTCACGGTTACAGTTGTTTCCTACTTTGTTTCTTGGTAATTCACTGTGAAACTCAGAAAATACAGTGTTTTCAAAGAGGACTGGTCTATATATTCTATTGGATAAAGGATCATCCTTTGAAACAGGAGAGAACATGAACATTTCTAGCAATTATAACAGAAGTTAGAGCTTTTTCCTCTCTCTCCTTGTGGTGATTGCGTTCATTGTGTGAGATAGTCACCGGTTACAATGCCATAAGGCAGAAGCAGAGAAAGCGGTAACTGGACATATCTTGTTTCCGTGAAGGCTAAAGCATACACTACTGGAAGTACAGATGTAGCTCTTTGAACTGAAGATACTAGGTGCTATCTTATTTCTCTAGAATGCCTTTCAAAGAGTTCCTGTTTCCCTTACTTGGTGACTCACAAAAACTGTGTTCCGAAAGAGGCCAGCAACAGTTCTCAACCAGACAGAAGCAATGTACGTTGAACATTCCAACCAACATACACATATTCTCAAACGATTTCAGCAGATGGAATTATGAGCTTGCTGTGCCCTTGTTGTTCTGTTCCACTGTGTGCTTCAGTGAGCTTTCGAGTTTATTCAATGGACTAAAGAGCAAACACTGGTTTCAAGAAGGCCAGAGTCTTTTGGGTAGTGTGCTTCAGCTGACACATGAAAGGAAATATATGTGACTTCACGGTTACAGTTGTTTCCTACTTTGTTTCTTGGTAATTCACTGTGAAACTCAGAAAATACAGTGTTTTCAAAGAGGACTGGCCTGTACTTTCTATTGGCTAAAGGAACATTCTTTGAAACAGGAGAGAACATGAACATTTCTAGCAATTATAACAGAAGTTAGAGCTTTTTCCTCTCTCTCCTTGTGGTGATTGCGTTCATTGTGTGAGATAGTCACCGGTTACAATGCCATAAGGCAGAAGCAGAGAAAGCGGTAACTGGACATATCTTGTTTCCGTGAAGGCTAAAGCATACACTACTGGAAGTACAGATGTAGCTCTTTGAACTGAAGATACTAGGTGCTATCTTGTTTCTCTAGAATGCCTTTCAAAGAGTTCCTGTTTCCCTTACTTGGTGACTCACAAAAACTGTGTTCCGAAAGAGGCCAGCAACAGTTCTCAACCAGACAGAAGCAATGTACGTTGAACATTCCAACCAACATACACATATTCTCAAACGATTTCAGCAGATGGAATTATGAGCTTGCTGTGCCCTTGTTGTTCTGTTCCACTGTGTGCTTCAGTGAGCTTTCGAGTTTAAACAATGGACTAAAGAGCAAACACTGGTTTCAAGAAGGCCAGAGTCTTTTGGGTAGTGTGCTTCAGCTGACACACGAAAGGAAATATATGTGACTTCACGGTTACAGTTGTTTCCTACTTTGTTTCTTGGTAATTCACTGTGAAACTCAGAAAATACTGTGTTTTCAAAGAGGACTGGCCTGTACTTTCTATTGGCTAAAGGATCATACTTTGAAACAGGAGAGAACATGAACATTTCTAGCAATTATAACAGAAGTTAGAGCTTTCTCCTCTCTCTCCTTGTGGTGATTGCGTTCATTATGTGAGATAGTGACCGGTTACAATGCCATAAGGCAGACGCAGAGAAAGCGGTAACTGGACATATCTTGTTTCCGTGAAGGCTAAAGCATACACTACTGGAAGTACAGATGTAGCTCTTTGAACTGAAGATACTAGGTGCTATCTAGTTTCTCATGAATGCCTTTCAAAGATTTCCTGTTTCCCTTATTGGTGACTCACAAAAACTGTGTTCCCAAAGAGGCGAACAACAGTTCTCAACCAGACAGAAGCAATGTACGTTGAACATTCCAACCAACATACACATATTCTCAAATGATTTCAACAGATGGAACTATGAGCTTGCTGTGCCCTTGTTTTTCTGTTCCACTGTGTGCTTCAGTGAGCTTTCGAGTTTATACAATGGACTAAAGATCAAACACTGGTTTCAAGAAGGCCAGAGTCTTTTGGATAGTGTGCTTCAGCTGACACACGAAAGGAAATATATGTGACTTCACGGTTACAGTTGTTTCCTACTTTGTTTCTTGGTAATTCACTGTTAAACGCAGAAAATACTGTGTTTTCAAAGAGGACTGGCCTGTACTATCTATTGGCTAAAGGAACATTCTTTGAAACAGGAGAGAACATGAACATTTCTAGCAATTATAACAGAAGTTAGAGCTTTTTCCTCTCTCTCCTTGTGGTGATTGCGTTCATTGTGTGAGATAGTCACCGGTTACAATGCCATAAGGCAGAAGCAGAGAAAGCGGTAACTGGACATATCTTGTTTCCGTGAAGGCTAAAGCATACACTACTGGAAGTACAGATGTAGCTCTTTGAACTGAAGATACTAGGTGCTATCTTGTTTCTCTAGAATGCCTTTCAAAGAGTTCCTGTTTCCCTTACTTGGTGACTCACAAAAACTGTGTTCCCAAAGAGGCGAACAACAGTTCTCAACCAGACAGAAGCAATGTACGTTGAACATTCCAACCAACATACACATATTCTGAAATGATTTCAACAGATGGAACTATGAGCTTGCTGTGCCCTTGTTGTTCTGTTCCACTGTGTGCTTCAGTGAGCTTTCGAGTTTAAACAATGGACTAAAGAGCAAACACTGCTTTCAAGAAGGCCAGCGTCTTTTGGGTAGTGTGCTTCAGCTGACACACGAAAGGAAATATATGTGACTTCACGGTTACAGTTGTTTCCTACTTTGTTTCTTGGTAATTCACTGTGAAACTCAGAAAATACAGTGTTTTCAAAGAGGACTGGTCTATATATTCTATTGGATAAAGGATCATCCTTTGAAACAGGAGAGAACATGAACATTTCTAGCAATTATAACAGAAGTTAGAGCTTTTTCCTCTCTCTCCTTGTGGTGATTGCGTTCATTGTGTGAGATAGTCACCGGTTACAATGCCATAAGGCAGAAGCAGAGAAAGCGGTAACTGGACATATCTTGTTTCCGTGAAGGCTAAAGCATACACTACTGGAAGTACAGATGTAGCTCTTTGAACTGAAGATACTAGGTGCTATCTTGTTTCTCTAGAATGCCTTTCAAAGAGTTCCTGTTTCCCTTACTTGGTGACTCACAAAAACTGTGTTCCGAAAGAGGCCAGCAACAGTTCTCAACCAGACAGAAGCAATGTACGTTGAACATTCCAACCAACATACACATATTCTCAAACGATTTCAG
Source organism: Furipterus horrens (assembly GCF_987537825.1). Lineage (NCBI taxonomy): Eukaryota > Metazoa > Chordata > Mammalia > Chiroptera > Furipteridae > Furipterus > Furipterus horrens. Next base: position 100,793,273 of record NW_028327173.1, read on the forward strand.
CAGATGGAATTATGAGCTTGCTGTGCCTTTGTTGTTCTGTTCCACTGTGTGCTTCAGTGAGCTTTCGAGTTTATTCAATGGACTAAAGAGCAAACACTGGTTTCAAGAAGGCCAGAGTCTTTTGGGTAGTGTGCTTCAGCTGACACACGAAAGGAAATATATGTGACTTCACGGTTACAGTTGTTTCCTACTTTGTTTCTTGGTAATTCACTGTGAAACTCAGAAAATACAGTGTTTTCAAAGAGGACTGGCCTGTACTTTCTATTGGCTAAAGGAACATTCTTTGAAACAGGAGAGAACATGAACATTTCTAGCAATTATAACAGAAGTTAGAGCTTTTTCCTCTCTCTCCTTGTGGTGATTGCGTTCATTGTGTGAGATAGTCACCGGTTACAATGCCATAAGGCAGAAGCAGAGAAAGCGGTAACTGGACATATCTTGTTTCCGTGAAGGCTAAAGCATACACTACTGGAAGTACAGATGTAGCTCTTTGAACTGAAGATACTAGGTGCTATCTTGTTTCTCTAGAATGCCTTTCAAAGAGTTCCTGTTTCCCTTACTTGGTGACTCACAAAAACTGTGTTCCGAAAGAGGCCAGCAACAGTTCTCAACCAGACAGAAGCAATGTACGTTGAACATTCCAACCAACATACACATATTCTCAAACGATTTCAGCAGATGGAATTATGAGCTTGCTGTGCCCTTGTTGTTCTGTTCCACTGTGTGCTTCAGTGAGCTTTCGAGTTTAAACAATGGACTAAAGAGCAAACACTGGTTTCAAGAAGGCCAGAGTCTTTTGGGTAGTGTGCTTCAGCTGACACACGAAAGGAAATATATGTGACTTCACGGTTACAGTTGTTTCCTACTTTGTTTCTTGGTAATTCACTGTGAAACTCAGAAAATACTGTGTTTTCAAAGAGGACTGGCCTGTACTTTCTATTGGCTAAAGGATCATACTTTGAAACAGGAGAGAACATGAACATTTCTAGCAATTATAACAGAAGTTAGAGCTTTCTCCTCTCTCTCATTGTGGTGATTGCGTTCATTATGTGAGATAGTGACCGGTTACAATGCCATAAGGCAGAAGCAGAGAAAGCGGTAACTGGACATATCTTGTTTCCGTGAAGGCTAAAGCATACACTACTGGAAGTACAGATGTAGCTCTTTGAACTGAAGATACTAGGTGCTATCTAGTTTCTCATGAATGCCTTTCAAAGATTTCCTGTTTCCCTTATTGGTGACTCACAAAAACTGTGTTCCCAAAGAGGCGAACAACAGTTCTCAACCAGACAGAAGCAATGTACGTTGAACATTCCAACCAACATACACATATTCTCAAATGATTTCAACAGATGGAACTATGAGCTTGCTGTGCCCTTGTTGTTCTGTTCCACTGTGTGCTTCAGTGAGCTTTCGAGTTTAAACAATGGACTAAAGAGCAAACACTGCTTTCAAGAAGGCCAGCGTCTTTTGGGTAGTGTGCTTCAGCTGACACACGAAAGGAAATATATGTGACTTCACGGTTACAGTTGTTTCCTACTTTGTTTCTTGGTAATTCACTGTGAAACTCAGAAAATACTGTGTTTTCAAAGAGGACTGGCCTGTACTTTCTATTGGCTAAAGGAACATTCTTTGAAACAGGAGAGAACATGAACATTTCTAGCAATTATAACAGAAGTTAGAGCTTTTTCCTCTCTCTCCTTGTGGTGATTGCGTTCATTGTGTGAGATAGTCACCGGTTACAATGCCATAAGGCAGAAGCAGAGAAAGCGGTAACTGGACATATCTTGTTTCCGTGAAGGCTAAAGCATACACTACTGGAAGTACAGATGTAGCTCTTTGAACTGAAGATACTAGGTGCTATCTTATTTCTCTAGAATGCCTTTCAAAGAGTTCCTGTTTCCCTTACTTGGTGACTCACAAAAACTGTGTTCCGAAAGAGGCCAGCAACAGTTCTCAACCAGACAGAAGCAATGTACGTTGAACATTCCAACCAACATACACATATTCTCAAACGATTTCAGCAGATGGAATTATGAGCTTGCTGTGCCCTTGTTGTTCTGTTCCATTGTGTGCTTCAGTGAGCTTTCGAGTTTATTCAATGGACTAAAGAGCAAACACTGGTTCCAAGAAGGCCAGAGTCTTTTGGGTAGTGTGCTTCAGCTGACACACGAAAGGAAATATATGTGACTTCACGGTTACAGTTGTTTCCTACTTTGTTTCTTGGTAATTCACTGTGAAACTCAGAAAATACTGTGTTTTCAAAGAGGACTGGCCTGTACTTTCTATTGGCTAAAGGAACATTCTTTGAAACAGGAGAGAACATGAACATTTCTAGCAATTATAACAGAAGTTAGAGCTTTTTCCTCTCTCTCCTTGTGGTGATTGCGTTCATTGTGTGAGATAGTCACCGGTTACAATGCCATAAGGCAGAAGCACAGAAAGCAGTAACTGGACATATCTTGTTTCCGTGAAGGCTAAAGCATACACTACTGGAAGTACAGATGTAGCTCTTTGAACTGAAGATACTAGGTGCTATCTTATTTCTCTAGAATGCCTTTCAAAGAGTTCCTGTTTCCCTTACTTGGTGACTCACAAAAACTGTGTTCCGAAAGAGGCCAGCAACAGTTCTCAACCAGACAGAAGCAATGTACGTTGAACATTCCAACCAACATACACATATTCTCAAACGATTTCAGCAGATGGAATTATGAGCTTGCTGTGCCCTTGTTGTTCTGTTCCATTGTGTGCTTCAGTGAGCTTTCGAGTATGAACAGTGGACTAAAGAGCAAACACTGGTTCCAAGAAGGCCAGAGTCTTTTGGGTAGTGTGCTTCAGCTGACACACGAAAGGAAATATATGTGACTTCACGGTTACAGTTGTTTCCTACTTTGTTTCTTGGTAATTCACTGTGAAACTCAGAAAATACTGTGTTTTCAAAGAGGACTGGCCTGTACTTTCTATTGGCTAAAGGAACATTCTTTGAAACAGGAGAGAACATGAACATTTCTAGCAATTATAACAGAAGTTAGAGCTTTCTCCTCTGTCTCCTTGTGGTGATTGTGTTCATTGTGTGAGATAGTCACCGGTTACAATGCCATAAGGCAGAAGCAGAGAAAGCGGTAACTGGACATATCTTGTTTCCGTGAAGGCTAAAGCAAACACTACTGGAAGTACAGATGTAGCTCTTTGAACTGAAGATACTAGGTGCTATCTAGTTTCTCATGAATGCCTTTCAAAGCGTTCCTGTTTCCCTTACTTGGTGACTCACAAAAACTGTGTTCCGAAAGAGGCCAGCAACAGTTCTCAACCAGACAGAAGCAATGTACGCTGAACATTCCAACCAACATACACATATTCTCAAACGATTTCAACAGATGGAATTATGAGCTTGCTGTGCCCTTGTTGTTCTGTTCCACTGTGTGCTTCAGTGAGCTTTCGAGTTTATACAATGGACTAAAGAGCAAACACTGGTTTCAAGAAGGCCAGAGTCTTTTGGATAGTGTGCTTCAGCTGACACACGAAAGGAAATATATGTGACTTCACGGTTACAGTTGTTTCCTACTTTGTTTCTTGGTAATTCACTGTGAAACTCAGAAAATACTGTGTTTTCAAAGAGGACTGGCCTGTACTTTCTATTGGCTAAAGGAACATTCTTTGAAACAGGAGAGAACATGAACATTTCTAGCAATTATAACAGAAGTTAGAGCTTTTTCCTCTCTCTCCTTGTGGTGATTGCGTTCATTGTGTGAGATAGTCACCGGTTACAATGCCATAAGGCAGAAGCAGAGAAAGCGGTAACTGGACATATCTTGTTTCCGTGAAGGCTAAAGCATACACTACTGGAAGTACAGATGTAGCTCTTTGAACTGAAGATACTAGGTGCTATCTTGTTTCTCTAGAATGCCTTTCAAAGAGTTCCTGTTTCCCTTACTTGGTGACTCACAAAAACTGTGTTCCGAAAGAGGCCAGCAACAGTTCTCAACCAGACAGAAGCAATGTACGTTGAACATTCCAACCAACATACACATATTCTCAAACGATTTCAACAGATGGAATTATGAGCTTGCTGTGCCCTTGTTGTTCTGTTCCACTGTGTGCTTCAGTGAGCTTTCGAGTTTATTCAATGGACTAAAGAGCAAACACTGGTTTCAAGAAGGCCAGAGTCTTTTGGGTAGTGTGCTTCAGCTGACACACGAAAGGAAATATATGTGACTTCACGGTTACAGTTGTTTCCTACTTTGTTTCTTGGTAATTCACTGTGAAACTCAGAAAATACAGTGTTTTCAAAGAGGACTGGTCTATATATTCTATTGGATAAAGGATCATCCTTTGAAACAGGAGAGAACATGAACATTTCTAGCAATTATAACAGAAGTTAGAGCTTTTTCCTCTCTCTCCTTGTGGTGATTGCGTTCATTGTGTGAGATAGTCACCGGTTACAATGCCATAAGGCAGAAGCAGAAAAAGCGGTAACTGTACATATCTTGTTTCCGTGAAGGCTAAAGTATACACTACTGGAAGTACAGATGTAGCTCTTTGAACTGAAGATACTAGGTGCTATCTTGTTTCTCTAGAATGCCTTTCAAAGAGTTCCTGTTTCCCTTACTTGGTGACTCACAAAAACTGTGTTCCGAAAGAGGCCAGCAACAGTTCTCAACCAGACAGAAGCAATGTACGTTGAACATTCCAACCAACATACACATATTCTCAAACGATTTCAGCAGATGGAATTATGAGCTTGCTGTGCCCTTGTTGTTCTGTTCCACTGTGTGCTTCAGTGAGCTTTCGAGTTTATACAATGGACTAAAGAGCAAACACTGGTTTCAAGAAGGCCAGAGTCTTTTGGGTAGTGTGCTTCAGCTGACACACGAAAGGAAATATATGTGACTTCACGGTTACAGTTGTTTCCTACTTTGTTTCTTGGTAATTCACTGTGAAACTCAGAAAATACAGTGTTTTCAAAGAGGACTGGTCTATATATTCTATTGGATAAAGGATCATCCTTTGAAACAGGAGAGAACATAAACATTTCTAGCAATTATAACAGAAGTTAGAGCTTTTTCCTCTCTCTCCTTGTGGTGATTGCGTTCATTGTGTGAGATAGTCACCGGTTACAATGCCATAAGGCAGAAGCAGAAAAAGCGGTAACTGTACATATCTTGTTTCCGTGAAGGCTAAAGTATACACTACTGGAAGTACAGATGTAGCTCTTTGAACTGAAGATACTAGGTGCTATCTTGTTTCTCTAGAATGCCTTTCAAAGAGTTCCTGTTTCCCTTACTTGGTGACTCACAAAAACTGTGTTCCGAAAGAGGCCAGCAACAGTTCTCAACCAGACAGAAGCAATGTACGTTGAACATTCCAACCAACATACACATATTCTCAAACGATTTCAGCAGATGGAATTATGAGCTTGCTGTGCCCTTGTTGTTCTGTTCCATTGTGTGCTTCAGTGAGCTTTCGAGTTTAAACAGTGGACTAAAGAGCAAACACTGGTTCTAAGAAGGCCAGAGTCTTTTGGGTAGTGTGCTTCAGCTGACACACGAAAGGAAATATATGTGACTTCACGGTTACAGTTGTTTCCTACTTTGTTTCTTGGTAATTCACTGTGAAACTCAGAAAATACTGTGTTTTCAAAGAGGACTGGCCTGTACTTTCTATTGGCTAAAGGAACATTCTTTGAAACAGGAGAGAACATGAACATTTCTAGCAATTATAACAGAAGTTAGAGCTTTTTCCTCTCTCTCCTTGTGGTGATTGCGTTCATTGTGTGAGATAGTCACCGGTTACAATGCCATAAGGCAGAAGCAGAGGAAGCGGTAACTGGACATATCTTGTTTCCGTGAAGGCTAAAGCATACACTACTGGAAGTACAGATGTAGCTCTTTGAACTGAAGATACTAGGTGCTATCTTATTTCTCTAGAATGCCTTTCAAAGAGTTCCTGTTTCCCTTACTTGGTGACTCACAAAAACTGTGTTCCGAAAGAGGCCAGCAACAGTTCTCAACCAGACAGAAGCAATGTACGTTGAACATTCCAACCAACATACACATATTCTCAAACGATTTCAGCAGATGGAATTATGAGCTTGCTGTGCCCTTGTTGTTCTGTTCCATTGTGTGCTTCAGTGAGCTTTCGAGTTTAAACAGTGGACTAAAGAGCAAACACTGGTTTCAAGAAGGCCAGAGTCTTTTGGATAGTGTGCTTCAGCTGACACACGAAAGGAAATATATGTGACTTCACGGTTACAGTTGTTTCCTACTTTGTTTCTTGGTAATTCACTGTGAAACTCAGAAAATACTGTGTTTTCAAAGAGGACTGGCCTGTACTTTCTATTGGCTAAAGGAACATTCTTTGAAACAGGAGAGAACATGAACATTTCTAGCAATTATAACAGAAGTTAGAGCTTTTTCCTCTCTCTCCTTGTGGTGATTGCGTTCATTGTGTGAGATAGTCACCGGTTACAATGCCATAAGGCAGAAGCAGAGAAAGCGGTAACTGGACATATCTTGTTTCCGTGAAGGCTAAAGCATACACTACTGGAAGTACAGATGTAGCTCTTTGAACTGAAGATACTAGGTGCTATCTTGTTTCTCTAGAATGCCTTTCAAAGAGTTCCTGTTTCCCTTACTTGGTGACTCACAAAAACTGTGTTCCGAAAGAGGCCAGCAACAGTTCTCAACCAGACAGAAGCAATGTACGTTGAACATTCCAACCAACATACACATATTCTCAAACGATTTCAACAGATGGAATTATGAGCTTGCTGTGCCCTTGTTGTTCTGTTCCACTGTGTGCTTCAGTGAGCTTTCGAGTTTATTCAATGGACTAAAGAGCAAACACTGGTTTCAAGAAGGCCAGAGTCTTTTGGGTAGTGTGCTTCAGCTGACACACGAAAGGAAATATATGTGACTTCACGGTTACAGTTGTTTCCTACTTTGTTTCTTGGTAATTCACTGTGAAACTCAGAAAATACAGTGTTTTCAAAGAGGACTGGTCTATATATTCTATTGGATAAAGGATCATCCTTTGAAACAGGAGAGAACATGAACATTTCTAGCAATTATAACAGAAGTTAGAGCTTTTTCCTCTCTCTCCTTGTGGTGATTGCGTTCATTGTGTGAGATAGTCACCGGTTACAATGCCATAAGGCAGAAGCAGAAAAAGCGGTAACTGTACATATCTTGTTTCCGTGAAGGCTAAAGTATACACTACTGGAAGTACAGATGTAGCTCTTTGAACTGAAGATACTAGGTGCTATCTTGTTTCTCTAGAATGCCTTTCAAAGAGTTCCTGTTTCCCTTACTTGGTGACTCACAAAAACTGTGTTCCGAAAGAGGCCAGCAACAGTTCTCAACCAGACAGAAGCAATGTACGTTGAACATTCCAACCAACATACACATATTCTCAAACGATTTCAGCAGATGGAATTATGAGCTTGCTGTGCCCTTGTTGTTCTGTTCCATTGTGTGCTTCAGTGAGCTTTCGAGTTTAAACAGTGGACTAAACAGCAAACACTGGTTCCAAGAAGGCCAGAGTCTTTTGGGTAGTGTGCTTCAGCTGACACACGAAAGGAAATATATGTGACTTCACGGTTACAGTTGTTTCCTACTTTGTTTCTTGGTAATTCACTGTGAAACTCAGAAAATACTGTGTTTTCAAAGAGGACTGGCCTGTACTTTCTATTGGCTAAAGGAACATTCTTTGAAACAGGAGAGAACATGAACATTTATAGCAATTATAACAGAAGTTAGAGCTTTCTCCTCTCTCTCCTTGTGGTGATTGCGTTCATTGTGTGAGATAGTCACCGGTTACAATGCCATAAGGCAGAAGCAGAGAAAGCGGTAACTGGACATATCTTGTTTCCGTGAAGGCTAAAGCATACACTACTGGAAGTACAGATGTAGCTCTTTGAACTGAAGATACTAGGTGCTATCTAGTTTCTCATGAATGCCTTTCAAAGCGTTCCTGTTTCCCTTACTTGGTGACTCACAAAAACTGTGTTCCGAAAGAGGCCAGCAACAGTTCTCAACCAGACAGAAGCAATGTACGCTGAACATTCCAACCAACATACACATATTCTCAAACGATTTCAACAGATGGAATTATGAGCTTGCTGTGCCCTTGTTGTTCTGTTCCACTGTGTGCTTCAGTGAGCTTTCGAGTTTATACAATGGACTAAAGAGCAAACACTGGTTTCAAGAAGGCCAGAGTCTTTTGGATAGTGTGCTTCAGCTGACACACGAAAGGAAATATATGTGACTTCACGGTTACAGTTGTTTCCTACTTTGTTTCTTGGTAATTCACTGTGAAACTCAGAAAATACTGTGTTTTCAAAGAGGACTGGCCTGTACTTTCTATTGGCTAAAGGAACATTCTTTGAAACAGGAGAGAACATGAACATTTCTAGCAATTATAACAGAAGTTAGAGCTTTTTCCTCTCTCTCCTTGTGGTGATTGCGTTCATTGTGTGAGATAGTCACCGGTTACAATGCCATAAGGCAGAAGCAGAGAAAGCGGTAACTGGACATATCTTGTTTCCGTGAAGGCTAAAGCATACACTACTGGAAGTACAGATGTAGCTCTTTGAACTGAAGATACTAGGTGCTATCTTGTTTCTCTAGAATGCCTTTCAAAGAGTTCCTGTTTCCCTTACTTGGTGACTCACAAAAACTGTGTTCCGAAAGAGGCCAGCAACAGTTCTCAACCAGACAGAAGCAATGTACGTTGAACATTCCAACCAACATACACATATTCTCAAACGATTTCAACAGATGGAATTATGAGCTTGCTGTGCCCTTGTTGTTCTGTTCCACTGTGTGCTTCAGTGAGCTTTCGAGTTTATTCAATGGACTAAAGAGCAAACACTGGTTTCAAGAAGGCCAGAGTCTTTTGGGTAGTGTGCTTCAGCTGACACACGAAAGGAAATATATGTGACTTCACGGTTACAGTTGTTTCCTACTTTGTTTCTTGGTAATTCACTGTGAAACTCAGAAAATACAGTGTTTTCAAAGAGGACTGGTCTATATATTCTATTGGATAAAGGATCATCCTTTGAAACAGGAGAGAACATGAACATTTCTAGCAATTATAACAGAAGTTAGAGCTTTTTCCTCTCTCTCCTTGTGGTGATTGCGTTCATTGTGTGAGATAGTCACCGGTTACAATGCCATAAGGCAGAAGCAGAAAAAGCGGTAACTGTACATATCTTGTTTCCGTGAAGGCTAAAGTATACACTACTGGAAGTACAGATGTAGCTCTTTGAACTGAAGATACTAGGTGCTATCTTGTTTCTCTAGAATGCCTTTCAAAGAGTTCCTGTTTCCCTTACTTGGTGACTCACAAAAACTGTGTTCCGAAAGAGGCCAGCAACAGTTCTCAACCAGACAGAAGCAATGTACGTTGAACATTCCAACCAACATACACATATTCTCAAACGATTTCAGCAGATGGAATTATGAGCTTGCTGTGCCCTTGTTGTTCTGTTCCACTGTGTGCTTCAGTGAGCTTTCGAGTTTAAACAATGGACTAAAGAGCAAACACTGGTTTCAAGAAGGCCAGAGTCTTTTGGGTAGTGTGCTTCAGCTGACACACGAAAGGAAATATATGTGACTTCACGGTTACAGTTGTTTCCTACTTTGTTTCTTGGTAATTCACTGTGAAACTCAGAAAATACAGTGTTTTCAAAGAGGACTGGTCTATATATTCTATTGGATAAAGGATCATCCTTTGAAACAGGAGAGAACATAAACATTTCTAGCAATTATAACAGAAGTTAGAGCTTTTTCCTCTCTCTCCTTGTGGTGATTGCGTTCATTGTGTGAGATAGTCACCGGTTACAATGCCATAAGGCAGAAGCAGAAAAAGCGGTAACTGTACATATCTTGTTTCCGTGAAGGCTAAAGTATACACTACTGGAAGTACAGATGTAGCTCTTTGAACTGAAGATACTAGGTGCTATCTTGTTTCTCTAGAATGCCTTTCAAAGAGTTCCTGTTTCCCTTACTTGGTGACTCACAAAAACTGTGTTCCGAAAGAGGCCAGCAACAGTTCTCAACCAGACAGAAGCAATGTACGTTGAACATTCCAACCAACATACACATATTCTCAAACGATTTCAGCAGATGGAATTATGAGCTTGCTGTGCCCTTGTTGTTCTGTTCCATTGTGTGCTTCAGTGAGCTTTCGAGTTTAAACAGTGGACTAAAGAGCAAACACTGGTTCTAAGAAGGCCAGAGTCTTTTGGGTAGTGTGCTTCAGCTGACACACGAAAGGAAATATATGTGACTTCACGGTTACAGTTGTTTCCTACTTTGTTTCTTGGTAATTCACTGTGAAACTCAGAAAATACTGTGTTTTCAAAGAGGACTGGCCTGTACTTTCTATTGGCTAAAGGAACATTCTTTGAAACAGGAGAGAACATGAACATTTCTAGCAATTATAACAGAAGTTAGAGCTTTTTCCTCTCTCTCCTTGTGGTGATTGCGTTCATTGTGTGAGATAGTCACCGGTTACAATGCCATAAGGCAGAAGCAGAGGAAGCGGTAACTGGACATATCTTGTTTCCGTGAAGGCTAAAGCATACACTACTGGAAGTACAGATGTAGCTCTTTGAACTGAAGATACTAGGTGCTATCTTATTTCTCTAGAATGCCTTTCAAAGAGTTCCTGTTTCCCTTACTTGGTGACTCACAAAAACTGTGTTCCGAAAGAGGCCAGCAACAGTTCTCAACCAGACAGAAGCAATGTACGTTGAACATTCCAACCAACATACACATATTCTCAAACGATTTCAGCAGATGGAATTATGAGCTTGCTGTGCCCTTGTTGTTCTGTTCCATTGTGTGCTTCAGTGAGCTTTCGAGTTTAAACAGTGGACTAAAGAGCAAACACTGGTTTCAAGAAGGCCAGAGTCTTTTGGATAGTGTGCTTCAGCTGACACACGAAAGGAAATATATGTGACTTCACGGTTACAGTTGTTTCCTACTTTGTTTCTTGGTAATTCACTGTGAAACTCAGAAAATACTGTGTTTTCAAAGAGGACTGGCCTGTACTTTCTATTGGCTAAAGGAACATTCTTTGAAACAGGAGAGAACATGAACATTTCTAGCAATTATAACAGAAGTTAGAGCTTTTTCCTCTCTCTCCTTGTGGTGATTGCGTTCATTGTGTGAGATAGTCACCGGTTACAATGCCATAAGGCAGAAGCAGAGAAAGCGGTAACTGGACATATCTTGTTTCCGTGAAGGCTAAAGCATACACTACTGGAAGTACAGATGTAGCTCTTTGAACTGAAGATACTAGGTGCTATCTTGTTTCTCTAGAATGCCTTTCAAAGAGTTCCTGTTTCCCTTACTTGGTGACTCACAAAAACTGTGTTCCGAAAGAGGCCAGCAACAGTTCTCAACCAGACAGAAGCAATGTACGTTGAACATTCCAACCAACATACACATATTCTCAAACGATTTCAACAGATGGAATTATGAGCTTGCTGTGCCCTTGTTGTTCTGTTCCACTGTGTGCTTCAGTGAGCTTTCGAGTTTATTCAATGGACTAAAGAGCAAACACTGGTTTCAAGAAGGCCAGAGTCTTTTGGGTAGTGTGCTTCAGCTGACACACGAAAGGAAATATATGTGACTTCACGGTTACAGTTGTTTCCTACTTTGTTTCTTGGTAATTCACTGTGAAACTCAGAAAATACAGTGTTTTCAAAGAGGACTGGTCTATATATTCTATTGGATAAAGGATCATCCTTTGAAACAGGAGAGAACATGAACATTTCTAGCAATTATAACAGAAGTTAGAGCTTTTTCCTCTCTCTCCTTGTGGTGATTGCGTTCATTGTGTGAGATAGTCACCGGTTACAATGCCATAAGGCAGAAGCAGAAAAAGCGGTAACTGTACATATCTTGTTTCCGTGAAGGCTAAAGTATACACTACTGGAAGTACAGATGTAGCTCTTTGAACTGAAGATACTAGGTGCTATCTTGTTTCTCTAGAATGCCTTTCAAAGAGTTCCTGTTTCCCTTACTTGGTGACTCACAAAAACTGTGTTCCGAAAGAGGCCAGCAACAGTTCTCAACCAGACAGAAGCAATGTACGTTGAACATTCCAACCAACATACACATATTCTCAAACGATTTCAGCAGATGGAATTATGAGCTTGCTGTGCCCTTGTTGTTCTGTTCCATTGTGTGCTTCAGTGAGCTTTCGAGTTTAAACAGTGGACTAAACAGCAAACACTGGTTCCAAGAAGGCCAGAGTCTTTTGGGTAGTGTGCTTCAGCTGACACACGAAAGGAAATATATGTGACTTCACGGTTACAGTTGTTTCCTACTTTGTTTCTTGGTAATTCACTGTGAAACTCAGAAAATACTGTGTTTTCAAAGAGGACTGGCCTGTACTTTCTATTGGCTAAAGGAACATTCTTTGAAACAGGAGAGAACATGAACATTTCTAGCAATTATAACAGAAGTTAGAGCTTTCTCCTCTCTCTCCTTGTGGTGATTGCGTTCATTGTGTGAGATAGTCACCGGTTACAATGCCATAAGGCAGAAGCAGAGAAAGCGGTAACTGGACATATCTTGTTTCCGTGAAGGCTAAAGCATACACTACTGGAAGTACAGATGTAGCTCTTTGAACTGAAGATACTAGGTGCTATCTAGTTTCTCATGAATGCCTTTCAAAGCGTTCCTGTTTCCCTTACTTGGTGACTCACAAAAACTGTGTTCCGAAAGAGGCCAGCAACAGTTCTCAACCAGACAGAAGCAATGTACGCTGAACATTCCAACCAACATACACATATTCTCAAACGATTTCAACAGATGGAATTATGAGCTTGCTGTGCCCTTGTTGTTCTGTTCCACTGTGTGCTTCAGTGAGCTTTCGAGTTTATACAATGGACTAAAGAGCAAACACTGGTTTCAAGAAGGCCAGAGTCTTTTGGATAGTGTGCTTCAGCTGACACACGAAAGGAAATATATGTGACTTCACGGTTACAGTTGTTTCCTACTTTGTTTCTTGGTAATTCACTGTGAAACTCAGAAAATACTGTGTTTTCAAAGAGGACTGGCCTGTATATTCTATTGGATAAAGGATCATCCTTTGAAACAGGAGAGAACATGAACATTTCTAGCAATTATAACAGAAGTTAGAGCTTTTTCCTCTCTCTCCTTGTGGTGATTGCGTTCATTGTGTGAGATAGTCACCGGTTACAATGCCATAAGGCAGAAGCAGAAAAAGCGGTAACTGTACATATCTTGTTTCCGTGAAGGCTAAAGTATACACTACTGGAAGTACAGATGTAGCTCTTTGAACTGAAGATACTAGGTGCTATCTTGTTTCTCTAGAATGCCTTTCAAAGAGTTCCTGTTTCCCTTACTTGGTGACTCACAAAAACTGTGTTCCGAAAGAGGCCAGCAACAGTTCTCAACCAGACAGAAGCAATGTACGTTGAACATTCCAACCAACATACACATATTCTCAAACGATTTCAGCAGATGGAATTATGAGCTTGCTGTGCCCTTGTTGTTCTGTTCCACTGTGTGCTTCAGTGAGCTTTCGAGTTTAAACAATGGACTAAAGAGCAAACACTGGTTTCAAGAAGGCCAGAGTCTTTTGGGTAGTGTGCTTCAGCTGACACACGAAAGGAAATATATGTGACTTCACGGTTACAGTTGTTTCCTACTTTGTTTCTTGGTAATTCACTGTGAAACTCAGAAAATACAGTGTTTTCAAAGAGGACTGGTCTATATATTCTATTGGATAAAGGATCATCCTTTGAAACAGGAGAGAACATAAACATTTCTAGCAATTATAACAGAAGTTAGAGCTTTTTCCTCTCTCTCCTTGTGGTGATTGCGTTCATTGTGTGAGATAGTCACCGGTTACAATGCCATAAGGCAGAAGCAGAAAAAGCGGTAACTGTACATATCTTGTTTCCGTGAAGGCTAAAGTATACACTACTGGAAGTACAGATGTAGCTCTTTGAACTGAAGATACTAGGTGCTATCTTGTTTCTCTAGAATGCCTTTCAAAGAGTTCCTGTTTCCCTTACTTGGTGACTCACAAAAACTGTGTTCCGAAAGAGGCCAGCAACAGTTCTCAACCAGACAGAAGCAATGTACGTTGAACATTCCAACCAACATACACATATTCTCAAACGATTTCAGCAGATGGAATTATGAGCTTGCTGTGCCCTTGTTGTTCTGTTCCATTGTGTGCTTCAGTGAGCTTTCGAGTTTAAACAGTGGACTAAAGAGCAAACACTGGTTCTAAGAAGGCCAGAGTCTTTTGGGTAGTGTGCTTCAGCTGACACACGAAAGGAAATATATGTGACTTCACGGTTACAGTTGTTTCCTACTTTGTTTCTTGGTAATTCACTGTGAAACTCAGAAAATACTGTGTTTTCAAAGAGGACTGGCCTGTACTTTCTATTGGCTAAAGGAACATTCTTTGAAACAGGAGAGAACATGAACATTTCTAGCAATTATAACAGAAGTTAGAGCTTTTTCCTCTCTCTCCTTGTGGTGATTGCGTTCATTGTGTGAGATAGTCACCGGTTACAATGCCATAAGGCAGAAGCAGAGGAAGCGGTAACTGGACATATCTTGTTTCCGTGAAGGCTAAAGCATACACTACTGGAAGTACAGATGTAGCTCTTTGAACTGAAGATACTAGGTGCTATCTTATTTCTCTAGAATGCCTTTCAAAGAGTTCCTGTTTCCCTTACTTGGTGACTCACAAAAACTGTGTTCCGAAAGAGGCCAGCAACAGTTCTCAACCAGACAGAAGCAATGTACGTTGAACATTCCAACCAACATACACATATTCTCAAACGATTTCAGCAGATGGAATTATGAGCTTGCTGTGCCCTTGTTGTTCTGTTCCATTGTGTGCTTCAGTGAGCTTTCGAGTTTAAACAGTGGACTAAAGAGCAAACACTGGTTTCAAGAAGGCCAGAGTCTTTTGGATAGTGTGCTTCAGCTGACACACGAAAGGAAATATATGTGACTTCACGGTTACAGTTGTTTCCTACTTTGTTTCTTGGTAATTCACTGTGAAACTCAGAAAATACTGTGTTTTCAAAGAGGACTGGCCTGTACTTTCTATTGGCTAAAGGAACATTCTTTGAAACAGGAGAGAACATGAACATTTCTAGCAATTATAACAGAAGTTAGAGCTTTTTCCTCTCTCTCCTTGTGGTGATTGCGTTCATTGTGTGAGATAGTCACCGGTTACAATGCCATAAGGCAGAAGCAGAGAAAGCGGTAACTGGACATATCTTGTTTCCGTGAAGGCTAAAGCATACACTACTGGAAGTACAGATGTAGCTCTTTGAACTGAAGATACTAGGTGCTATCTTGTTTCTCTAGAATGCCTTTCAAAGAGTTCCTGTTTCCCTTACTTGGTGACTCACAAAAACTGTGTTCCGAAAGAGGCCAGCAACAGTTCTCAACCAGACAGAAGCAATGTACGTTGAACATTCCAACCAACATACACATATTCTCAAACGATTTCAACAGATGGAATTATGAGCTTGCTGTGCCCTTGTTGTTCTGTTCCACTGTGTGCTTCAGTGAGCTTTCGAGTTTATTCAATGGACTAAAGAGCAAACACTGGTTTCAAGAAGGCCAGAGTCTTTTGGGTAGTGTGCTTCAGCTGACACACGAAAGGAAATATATGTGACTTCACGGTTACAGTTGTTTCCTACTTTGTTTCTTGGTAATTCACTGTGAAACTCAGAAAATACAGTGTTTTCAAAGAGGACTGGTCTATATATTCTATTGGATAAAGGATCATCCTTTGAAACAGGAGAGAACATGAACATTTCTAGCAATTATAACAGAAGTTAGAGCTTTTTCCTCTCTCTCCTTGTGGTGATTGCGTTCATTGTGTGAGATAGTCACCGGTTACAATGCCATAAGGCAGAAGCAGAGAAAGCGGTAACTGGACATATCTTGTTTCCGTGAAGGCTAAAGCATACACTACTGGAAGTACAGATGTAGCTCTTTGAACTGAAGATACTAGGTGCTATCTTGTTTCTCTAGAATGCCTTTCAAAGAGTTCCTGTTTCCCTTACTTGGTGACTCACAAAAACTGTGTTCCGAAAGAGGCCAGCAACAGTTCTCAACCAGACAGAAGCAATGTACGTTGAACATTCCAACCAACATACACATATTCTCAAACGATTTCAGCAGATGGAATTATGAGCTTGCTGTGCCCTTGTTGTTCTGTTCCACTGTGTGCTTCAGTGAGCTTTCGAGTTTATTCAATGGACTAAAGAGCAAACACTGGTTTCAAGAAGGCCAGAGTCTTTTGGGTAGTGTGCTTCAGCTGACACACGAAAGGAAATATATGTGACTTCACGGTTACAGTTGTTTCCTACTTTGTTTCTTGGTAATTCACTGTGAAACTCAGAAAATACAGTGTTTTCAAAGAGGACTGGTCTATATATTCTATTGGATAAAGGATCATCCTTTGAAACAGGAGAGAACATGAACATTTCTAGCAATTATAACAGAAGTTAGAGCTTTTTCCTCTCTCTCCTTGTGGTGATTGCGTTCATTGTGTGAGATAGTCACCGGTTACAATGCCATAAGGCAGAAGCAGAAAAAGCGGTAACTGTACATATCTTGTTTCCGTGAAGGCTAAAGTATACACTACTGGAAGTACAGATGTAGCTCTTTGAACTGAAGATACTAGGTGCTATCTTGTTTCTCTAGAATGCCTTTCAAAGAGTTCCTGTTTCCCTTACTTGGTGACTCACAAAAACTGTGTTCCGAAAGAGGCCAGCAACAGTTCTCAACCAGACAGAAGCAATGTACGTTGAACATTCCAACCAACATACACATATTCTCAAACGATTTCAGCAGATGGAATTATGAGCTTGCTGTGCCCTTGTTGTTCTGTTCCATTGTGTGCTTCAGTGAGCTTTCGAGTTTAAACAGTGGACTAAACAGCAAACACTGGTTCCAAGAAGGCCAGAGTCTTTTGGGTAGTGTGCTTCAGCTGACACACGAAAGGAAATATATGTGACTTCACGGTTACAGTTGTTTCCTACTTTGTTTCTTGGTAATTCACTGTGAAACTCAGAAAATACTGTGTTTTCAAAGAGGACTGGCCTGTACTTTCTATTGGCTAAAGGAACATTCTTTGAAACAGGAGAGAACATGAACATTTCTAGCAATTATAACAGAAGTTAGAGCTTTCTCCTCTCTCTCCTTGTGGTGATTGCGTTCATTGTGTGAGATAGTCACCGGTTACAATGCCATAAGGCAGAAGCAGAGAAAGCGGTAACTGGACATATCTTGTTTCCGTGAAGGCTAAAGCATACACTACTGGAAGTACAGATGTAGCTCTTTGAACTGAAGATACTAGGTGCTATCTAGTTTCTCATGAATGCCTTTCAAAGCGTTCCTGTTTCCCTTACTTGGTGACTCACAAAAACTGTGTTCCGAAAGAGGCCAGCAACAGTTCTCAACCAGACAGAAGCAATGTACGCTGAACATTCCAACCAACATACACATATTCTCAAACGATTTCAACAGATGGAATTATGAGCTTGCTGTGCCCTTGTTGTTCTGTTCCACTGTGTGCTTCAGTGAGCTTTCGAGTTTATACAATGGACTAAAGAGCAAACACTGGTTTCAAGAAGGCCAGAGTCTTTTGGATAGTGTGCTTCAGCTGACACACGAAAGGAAATATATGTGACTTCACGGTTACAGTTGTTTCCTACTTTGTTTCTTGGTAATTCACTGTGAAACTCAGAAAATACTGTGTTTTCAAAGAGGACTGGCCTGTATATTCTATTGGATAAAGGATCATCCTTTGAAACAGGAGAGAACATGAACATTTCTAGCAATTATAACAGAAGTTAGAGCTTTTTCCTCTCTCTCCTTGTGGTGATTGCGTTCATTGTGTGAGATAGTCACCGGTTACAATGCCATAAGGCAGAAGCAGAAAAAGCGGTAACTGTACATATCTTGTTTCCGTGAAGGCTAAAGTATACACTACTGGAAGTACAGATGTAGCTCTTTGAACTGAAGATACTAGGTGCTATCTTGTTTCTCTAGAATGCCTTTCAAAGAGTTCCTGTTTCCCTTACTTGGTGACTCACAAAAACTGTGTTCCGAAAGAGGCCAGCAACAGTTCTCAACCAGACAGAAGCAATGTACGTTGAACATTCCAACCAACATACACATATTCTCAAACGATTTCAGCAGATGGAATTATGAGCTTGCTGTGCCCTTGTTGTTCTGTTCCACTGTGTGCTTCAGTGAGCTTTCGAGTTTAAACAATGGACTAAAGAGCAAACACTGGTTTCAAGAAGGCCAGAGTCTTTTGGGTAGTGTGCTTCAGCTGACACACGAAAGGAAATATATGTGACTTCACGGTTACAGTTGTTTCCTACTTTGTTTCTTGGTAATTCACTGTGAAACTCAGAAAATACAGTGTTTTCAAAGAGGACTGGTCTATATATTCTATTGGATAAAGGATCATCCTTTGAAACAGGAGAGAACATAAACATTTCTAGCAATTATAACAGAAGTTAGAGCTTTTTCCTCTCTCTCCTTGTGGTGATTGCGTTCATTGTGTGAGATAGTCACCGGTTACAATGCCATAAGGCAGAAGCAGAAAAAGCGGTAACTGTACATATCTTGTTTCCGTGAAGGCTAAAGTATACACTACTGGAAGTACAGATGTAGCTCTTTGAACTGAAGATACTAGGTGCTATCTTGTTTCTCTAGAATGCCTTTCAAAGAGTTCCTGTTTCCCTTACTTGGTGACTCACAAAAACTGTGTTCCGAAAGAGGCCAGCAACAGTTCTCAACCAGACAGAAGCAATGTACGTTGAACATTCCAACCAACATACACATATTCTCAAACGATTTCAGCAGATGGAATTATGAGCTTGCTGTGCCCTTGTTGTTCTGTTCCATTGTGTGCTTCAGTGAGCTTTCGAGTTTAAACAGTGGACTAAAGAGCAAACACTGGTTCTAAGAAGGCCAGAGTCTTTTGGGTAGTGTGCTTCAGCTGACACACGAAAGGAAATATATGTGACTTCACGGTTACAGTTGTTTCCTACTTTGTTTCTTGGTAATTCACTGTGAAACTCAGAAAATACTGTGTTTTCAAAGAGGACTGGCCTGTACTTTCTATTGGCTAAAGGAACATTCTTTGAAACAGGAGAGAACATGAACATTTCTAGCAATTATAACAGAAGTTAGAGCTTTTTCCTCTCTCTCCTTGTGGTGATTGCGTTCATTGTGTGAGATAGTCACCGGTTACAATGCCATAAGGCAGAAGCAGAGGAAGCGGTAACTGGACATATCTTGTTTCCGTGAAGGCTAAAGCATACACTACTGGAAGTACAGATGTAGCTCTTTGAACTGAAGATACTAGGTGCTATCTTATTTCTCTAGAATGCCTTTCAAAGAGTTCCTGTTTCCCTTACTTGGTGACTCACAAAAACTGTGTTCCGAAAGAGGCCAGCAACAGTTCTCAACCAGACAGAAGCAATGTACGTTGAACATTCCAACCAACATACACATATTCTCAAACGATTTCAGCAGATGGAATTATGAGCTTGCTGTGCCCTTGTTGTTCTGTTCCATTGTGTGCTTCAGTGAGCTTTCGAGTTTAAACAGTGGACTAAAGAGCAAACACTGGTTTCAAGAAGGCCAGAGTCTTTTGGATAGTGTGCTTCAGCTGACACACGAAAGGAAATATATGTGACTTCACGGTTACAGTTGTTTCCTACTTTGTTTCTTGGTAATTCACTGTGAAACTCAGAAAATACTGTGTTTTCAAAGAGGACTGGCCTGTACTTTCTATTGGCTAAAGGAACATTCTTTGAAACAGGAGAGAACATGAACATTTCTAGCAATTATAACAGAAGTTAGAGCTTTTTCCTCTCTCTCCTTGTGGTGATTGCGTTCATTGTGTGAGATAGTCACCGGTTACAATGCCATAAGGCAGAAGCAGAGAAAGCGGTAACTGGACATATCTTGTTTCCGTGAAGGCTAAAGCATACACTACTGGAAGTACAGATGTAGCTCTTTGAACTGAAGATACTAGGTGCTATCTTGTTTCTCTAGAATGCCTTTCAAAGAGTTCCTGTTTCCCTTACTTGGTGACTCACAAAAACTGTGTTCCGAAAGAGGCCAGCAACAGTTCTCAACCAGACAGAAGCAATGTACGTTGAACATTCCAACCAACATACACATATTCTCAAACGATTTCAACAGATGGAATTATGAGCTTGCTGTGCCCTTGTTGTTCTGTTCCACTGTGTGCTTCAGTGAGCTTTCGAGTTTATTCAATGGACTAAAGAGCAAACACTGGTTTCAAGAAGGCCAGAGTCTTTTGGGTAGTGTGCTTCAGCTGACACACGAAAGGAAATATATGTGACTTCACGGTTACAGTTGTTTCCTACTTTGTTTCTTGGTAATTCACTGTGAAACTCAGAAAATACAGTGTTTTCAAAGAGGACTGGTCTATATATTCTATTGGATAAAGGATCATCCTTTGAAACAGGAGAGAACATGAACATTTCTAGCAATTATAACAGAAGTTAGAGCTTTTTCCTCTCTCTCCTTGTGGTGATTGCGTTCATTGTGTGAGATAGTCACCGGTTACAATGCCATAAGGCAGAAGCAGAAAAAGCGGTAACTGTACATATCTTGTTTCCGTGAAGGCTAAAGTATACACTACTGGAAGTACAGATGTAGCTCTTTGAACTGAAGATACTAGGTGCTATCTTGTTTCTCTAGAATGCCTTTCAAAGAGTTCCTGTTTCCCTTACTTGGTGACTCACAAAAACTGTGTTCCGAAAGAGGCCAGCAACAGTTCTCAACCAGACAGAAGCAATGTACGTTGAACATTCCAACCAACATACACATATTCTCAAACGATTTCAGCAGATGGAATTATGAGCTTGCTGTGCCCTTGTTGTTCTGTTCCATTGTGTGCTTCAGTGAGCTTTCGAGTTTAAACAGTGGACTAAACAGCAAACACTGGTTCCAAGAAGGCCAGAGTCTTTTGGGTAGTGTGCTTCAGCTGACACACGAAAGGAAATATATGTGACTTCACGGTTACAGTTGTTTCCTACTTTGTTTCTTGGTAATTCACTGTGAAACTCAGAAAATACTGTGTTTTCAAAGAGGACTGGCCTGTACTTTCTATTGGCTAAAGGAACATTCTTTGAAACAGGAGAGAACATGAACATTTCTAGCAATTATAACAGAAGTTAGAGCTTTCTCCTCTCTCTCCTTGTGGTGATTGCGTTCATTGTGTGAGATAGTCACCGGTTACAATGCCATAAGGCAGAAGCAGAGAAAGCGGTAACTGGACATATCTTGTTTCCGTGAAGGCTAAAGCATACACTACTGGAAGTACAGATGTAGCTCTTTGAACTGAAGATACTAGGTGCTATCTAGTTTCTCATGAATGCCTTTCAAAGCGTTCCTGTTTCCCTTACTTGGTGACTCACAAAAACTGTGTTCCGAAAGAGGCCAGCAACAGTTCTCAACCAGACAGAAGCAATGTACGCTGAACATTCCAACCAACATACACATATTCTCAAACGATTTCAACAGATGGAATTATGAGCTTGCTGTGCCCTTGTTGTTCTGTTCCACAGTGTGCTTCAGTGAGCTTTCGAGTTTATACAATGGACTAAAGATCAAACACTGGTTTCAAGAAGGCCAGAGTCTTTTGGATAGTGTGCTTCAGCTGACACACGAAAGGAAATATATGTGACTTCACGGTTACAGTTGTTTCCTACTTTGTTTCTTGGTAATTCACTGTTAAACGCAGAAAATACTGTGTTTTCAAAGAGGACTGGCCTGTACTTTCTATTGGCTAAAGGAACATTCTTTGAAACAGGAGAGAACATGAACATTTCTAGCAATTATAACAGAAGTTAGAGCTTTTTCCTCTCTCTCCTTGTGGTGATTGCGTTCATTGTGTGAGATAGTCACCGGTTACAATGCCATAAGGCAGAAGCAGAGAAAGCGGTAACTGGACATATCTTGTTTCCGTGAAGGCTAAAGCATACACTACTGGAAGTACAGATGTAGCTCTTTGAACTGAAGATACTAGGTGCTATCTTGTTTCTCTAGAATGCCTTTCAAAGAGTTCCTGTTTCCCTTACTTGGTGACTCACAAAAACTGTGTTCCAAAAGAGGCCAGCAACAGTTCTCAACCAGACAGAAGCAATGTACGTTGAACATTCCAACCAACATACACATATTCTCAAACGATTTCAGCAGATGGAATTATGAGCTTGCTGTGCCCTTGTTGTTCTGTTCCACTGTGTGCTTCAGTGAGCTTTCGAGTTTAAACAATGGACTAAAGAGCAAACACTGGTTTCAAGAAGGCCAGAGTCTTTTGGGTAGTGTGCTTCAGCTGACACACGAAAGGAAATATATGTGACTTCACGGTTACAGTTGTTTCCTACTTTGTTTCTTGGTAATTCACTGTGAAACTCAGAAAATACAGTGTTTTCAAAGAGGACTGGTCTATATATTCTATTGGATAAAGGATCATCCTTTGAAACAGGAGAGAACATAAACATTTCTAGCAATTATAACAGAAGTTAGAGCTTTTTCCTCTCTCTCCTTGTGGTGATTGCGTTCATTGTGTGAGATAGTCACCGGTTACAATGCCATAAGGCAGAAGCAGAAAAAGCGGTAACTGTACATATCTTGTTTCCGTGAAGGCTAAAGTATACACTACTGGAAGTACAGATGTAGCTCTTTGAACTGAAGATACTAGGTGCTATCTTGTTTCTCTAGAATGCCTTTCAAAGAGTTCCTGTTTCCCTTACTTGGTGACTCACAAAAACTGTGTTCCGAAAGAGGCCAGCAACAGTTCTCAACCAGACAGAAGCAATGTACGTTGAACATTCCAACCAACATACACATATTCTCAAACGATTTCAGCAGATGGAATTATGAGCTTGCTGTGCCCTTGTTGTTCTGTTCCACTGTGTGCTTCAGTGAGCTTTCGAGTTTAAACAATGGACTAAAGAGCAAACACTGGTTTCAAGAAGGCCAGAGTCTTTTGGGTAGTGTGCTTCAGCTGACACACGAAAGGAAATATATGTGACTTCACGGTTACAGTTGTTTCCTACATTGTTTCTTGGTAATTCACGGTGAAACTCAGAAAATACTGTGTTTTCAAAGAGGACTGGCCTGTACTTTCTATTGGCTAAAGGAACATTCTTTGAAACAGGAGAGAACATGAACATTTCTAGCAATTATAACAGAAGTTAGAGCTTTTTCCTCTCTCTCCTTGTGGTGATTGCGTTCATTGTGTGAGATAGTCACCGGTTACAATGCCATAAGGCAGAAGCAGAGAAAGCGGTAACTGGACATATCTTGTTTCCGTGAAGGCTAAAGCATACACTACTGGAAGTACAGATGTAGCTCTTTGAACTGAAGATACTAGGTGCTATCTTGTTTCTCTAGAATGCCTTTCAAAGAGTTCCTGTTTCCCTTACTTGGTGACTCACAAAAACTGTGTTCCGAAAGAGGCCAGCAACAGTTCTCAACCAGACAGAAGCAATGTACGTTGAACATTCCAACCAACATACACATATTCTCAAACGATTTCAGCAGATGGAATTATGAGCTTGCTGTGCCCTTGTTGTTCTGTTCCACTGTGTGCTTCAGTGAGCTTTCGAGTTTAAACAATGGACTAAAGAGCAAACACTGGTTTCAAGAAGGCCAGAGTCTTTTGGGTAGTGTGCTTCAGCTGACACACGAAAGGAAATATATGTGACTTCACGGTTACAGTTGTTTCCTACTTTGTTTCTTGGTAATTCACTGTTAAACGCAGAAAATACTGTGTTTTCAAAGAGGACTGGCCTGTACTTTCTATTGGCTAAAGGAACATTCTTTGAAACAGGAGAGAACATGAACATTTCTAGCAATTATAACAGAAGTTAGAGCTTTTTCCTCTCTCTCCTTGTGGTGATTGCGTTCATTGTGTGAGATAGTCACCGGTTACAATGCCATAAGGCAGAAGCAGAGAAAGCGGTAACTGGACATATCTTGTTTCCGTGAAGGCTAAAGCATACACTACTGGAAGTACAGATGTAGCTCTTTGAACTGAAGATACTAGGTGCTATCTTGTTTCTCTAGAATGCCTTTCAAAGAGTTCCTGTTTCCCTTACTTGGTGACTCACAAAAACTGTGTTCCGAAAGAGGCCAGCAACAGTTCTCAACCAGACAGAAGCAATGTACGTTGAACATTCCAACCAACATACACATATTCTCAAACGATTTCAGCAGATGGAATTATGAGCTTGCTGTGCCCTTGTTGTTCTGTTCCACTGTGTGCTTCAGTGAGCTTTCGAGTTTAAACAATGGACTAAAGAGCAAACACTGGTTTCAAGAAGGCCAGAGTCTTTTGGGTAGTGTGCTTCAGCTGACACACGAAAGGAAATATATGTGACTTCACGGTTACAGTTGTTTCCTACTTTGTTTCTTGGTAATTCACTGTGAAACTCAGAAAATACAGTGTTTTCAAAGAGGACTGGTCTATATATTCTATTGGATAAAGGATCATCCTTTGAAACAGGAGAGAACATGAACATTTCTAGCAATTATAACAGAAGTTAGAGCTTTTTCCTCTCTCTCCTTGTGGTGATTGCGTTCATTGTGTGAGATAGTCACCGGTTACAATGCCATAAGGCAGAAGCAGAAAAAGCGGTAACTGTACATATCTTGTTTCCGTGAAGGCTAAAGTATACACTACTGGAAGTACAGATGTAGCTCTTTGAACTGAAGATACTAGGTGCTATCTTGTTTCTCTAGAATGCCTTTCAAAGAGTTCCTGTTTCCCTTACTTGGTGACTCACAAAAACTGTGTTCCGAAAGAGGCCAGCAACAGTTCTCAACCAGACAGAAGCAATGTACGTTGAACATTCCAACCAACATACACATATTCTCAAACGATTTCAGCAGATGGAATTATGAGCTTGCTGTGCCCTTGTTGTTCTGTTCCACTGTGTGCTTCAGTGAGCTTTCGAGTTTAAACAATGGACTAAAGAGCAAACACTGGTTTCAAGAAGGCCAGAGTCTTTTGGGTAGTGTGCTTCAGCTGACACACGAAAGGAAATATATGTGACTTCACGGTTACAGTTGTTTCCTACTTTGTTTCTTGGTAATTCACTGTGAAACTCAGAAAATACAGTGTTTTCAAAGAGGACTGGTCTATATATTCTATTGGATAAAGGATCATCCTTTGAAACAGGAGAGAACATGAACATTTCTAGCAATTATAACAGAAGTTAGAGCTTTTTCCTCTCTCTCCTTGTGGTGATTGCGTTCATTGTGTGAGATAGTCACCGGTTACAATGCCATAAGGCAGAAGCAGAAAAAGCGGTAACTGTACATATCTTGTTTCCGTGAAGGCTAAAGTATACACTACTGGAAGTACAGATGTAGCTCTTTGAACTGAAGATACTAGGTGCTATCTTGTTTCTCTAGAATGCCTTTCAAAGAGTTCCTGTTTCCCTTACTTGGTGACTCACAAAAACTGTGTTCCGAAAGAGGCCAGCAACAGTTCTCAACCAGACAGAAGCAATGTACGTTGAACATTCCAACCAACATACACATATTCTCAAACGATTTCAGCAGATGGAATTATGAGCTTGCTGTGCCCTTGTTGTTCTGTTCCATTGTGTGTTTCAGTGAGCTTTCGAGTTTAAACAGTGGACTAAAGAGCAAACACTGGTTCCAAGAAGGCCAGAGTCTTTTGGGTAGTGTGCTTCAGCTGACACACGAAAGGAAATATATGTGACTTCACGGTTACAGTTGTTTCCTACTTTGTTTCTTGGTAATTCACTGTGAAACTCAGAAAATACTGTGTTTTCAAAGAGGACTGGCCTGTACTTTCTAATGGCTAAAGGAACATTCTTTGAAACAGGAGAGAACATGAACATTTCTAGCAATTATAACAGAAGTTAGAGCTTTTTCCTCTCTCTCCTTGTGGTGATTGCGTTCATTGTGTGAGATAGTCACCGGTTACAATGCCATAAGGCAGAAGCAGAGAAAGCGGTAACTGGACATATCTTGTTTCCGTGAAGGCTAAAGCATACACTACTGGAAGTACAGATGTAGCTCTTTGAACTGAAGATACTAGGTGCTATCTTATTTCTCTAGAATGCCTTTCAAAGAGTTCCTGTTTCCCTTACTTGGTGACTCACAAAAACTGTGTTCCGAAAGAGGCCAGCAACAGTTCTCAACCAGACAGAAGCAATGTACGTTGAACATTCCAACCAACATACACATATTCTCAAACGATTTCAGCAGATGGAATTATGAGCTTGCTGTGCCCTTGTTGTTCTGTTCCACTGTGTGCTTCAGTGAGCTTTCGAGTTTATTCAATGGACTAAAGAGCAAACACTGGTTTCAAGAAGGCCAGAGTCTTTTGGGTAGTGTGCTTCAGCTGACACACGAAAGGAAATATATGTGACTTCACGGTTACAGTTGTTTCCTACTTTGTTTCTTGGTAATTCACTGTGAAACTCAGAAAATACAGTGTTTTCAAAGAGGACTGGTCTATATATTCTATTGGATAAAGGATCATCCTTTGAAACAGGAGAGAACATGAACATTTCTAGCAATTATAACAGAAGTTAGAGCTTTTTCCTCTCTCTCCTTGTGGTGATTGCGTTCATTGTGTGAGATAGTCACCGGTTACAATGCCATAAGGCAGAAGCAGAAAAAGCGGTAACTGTACATATCTTGTTTCCGTGAAGGCTAAAGTATACACTACTGGAAGTACAGATGTAGCTCTTTGAACTGAAGATACTAGGTGCTATCTTGTTTCTCTAGAATGCCTTTCAAAGAGTTCCTGTTTCCCTTACTTGGTGACTCACAAAAACTGTGTTCCGAAAGAGGCCAGCAACAGTTCTCAACCAGACAGAAGCAATGTACGTTGAACATTCCAACCAACATACACATATTCTCAAACGATTTCAGCAGATGGAATTATGAGCTTGCTGTGCCCTTGTTGTTCTGTTCCACTGTGTGCTTCAGTGAGCTTTCGAGTTTAAACAATGGACTAAAGAGCAAACACTGGTTTCAAGAAGGCCAGAGTCTTTTGGGTAGTGTGCTTCAGCTGACACACGAAAGGAAATATATGTGACTTCACGGTTACAGTTGTTTCCTACTTTGTTTCTTGGTAATTCACTGTGAAACTCAGAAAATACAGTGTTTTCAAAGAGGACTGGTCTATATATTCTATTGGATAAAGGATCATCCTTTGAAACAGGAGAGAACATAAACATTTCTAGCAATTATAACAGAAGTTAGAGCTTTTTCCTCTCTCTCCTTGTGGTGATTGCGTTCATTGTGTGAGATAGTCACCGGTTACAATGCCATAAGGCAGAAGCAGAAAAAGCGGTAACTGTACATATCTTGTTTCCGTGAAGGCTAAAGTATACACTACTGGAAGTACAGATGTAGCTCTTTGAACTGAAGATACTAGGTGCTATCTTGTTTCTCTAGAATGCCTTTCAAAGAGTTCCTGTTTCCCTTACTTGGTGACTCACAAAAACTGTGTTCCGAAAGAGGCCAGCAACAGTTCTCAACCAGACAGAAGCAATGTACGTTGAACATTCCAACCAACATACACATATTCTCAAACGATTTCAGCAGATGGAATTATGAGCTTGCTGTGCCCTTGTTGTTCTGTTCCATTGTGTGCTTCAGTGAGCTTTCGAGTTTAAACAGTGGACTAAAGAGCAAACACTGGTTCCAAGAAGGCCAGAGTCTTTTGGGTAGTGTGCTTCAGCTGACACACGAAAGGAAATATATGTGACTTCACGGTTACAGTTGTTTCCTACTTTGTTTCTTGGTAATTCACTGTGAAACTCAGAAAATACTGTGTTTTCAAAGAGGACTGGCCTGTACTTTCTATTGGCTAAAGGAACATTCTTTGAAACAGGAGAGAACATGAACATTTCTAGCAATTATAACAGAAGTTAGAGCTTTCTCCTCTCTCTCCTTGTGGTGATTGCGTTCATTGTGTGAGATAGTCACCGGTTACAATGCCATAAGGCAGAAGCAGAGAAAGCGGTAACTGGACATATCTTGTTTCCGTGAAGGCTAAAGCATACACTACTGGAAGTACAGATGTAGCTCTTTGAACTGAAGATACTAGGTGCTATCTAGTTTCTCATGAATGCCTTTCAAAGCGTTCCTGTTTCCCTTACTTGGTGACTCACAAAAACTGTGTTCCGAAAGAGGCCAGCAACAGTTCTCAACCAGACAGAAGCAATGTACGCTGAACATTCCAACCAACATACACATATTCTCAAACGATTTCAACAGATGGAATTATGAGCTTGCTGTGCCCTTGTTGTTCTGTTCCACAGTGTGCTTCAGTGAGCTTTCGAGTTTATACAATGGACTAAAGATCAAACACTGGTTTCAAGAAGGCCAGAGTCTTTTGGATAGTGTGCTTCAGCTGACACACGAAAGGAAATATATGTGACTTCACGGTTACAGTTGTTTCCTACTTTGTTTCTTGGTAATTCACTGTTAAACGCAGAAAATACTGTGTTTTCAAAGAGGACTGGCCTGTACTTTCTATTGGCTAAAGGAACATTCTTTGAAACAGGAGAGAACATGAACATTTCTAGCAATTATAACAGAAGTTAGAGCTTTTTCCTCTCTCTCCTTGTGGTGATTGCGTTCATTGTGTGAGATAGTCACCGGTTACAATGCCATAAGGCAGAAGCAGAGAAAGCGGTAACTGGACATATCTTGTTTCCGTGAAGGCTAAAGCATACACTACTGGAAGTACAGATGTAGCTCTTTGAACTGAAGATACTAGGTGCTATCTTGTTTCTCTAGAATGCCTTTCAAAGAGTTCCTGTTTCCCTTACTTGGTGACTCACAAAAACTGTTCCGAAAGAGGCCAGCAACAGTTCTCAACCAGACAGAAGCAATGTACGTTGAACATTCCAACCAACATACACATATTCTCAAACGATTTCAGCAGATGGAATTATGAGCTTGCTGTGCCCTTGTTGTTCTGTTCCACTGTGTGCTTCAGTGAGCTTTCGAGTTTAAACAATGGACTAAAGAGCAAACACTGGTTTCAAGAAGGCCAGAGTCTTTTGGGTAGTGTGCTTCAGCTGACACACGAAAGGAAATATATGTGACTTCACGGTTACAGTTGTTTCCTACTTTGTTTCTTGGTAATTCACTGTGAAACTCAGAAAATACAGTGTTTTCAAAGAGGACTGGTCTATATATTCTATTGGATAAAGGATCATCCTTTGAAACAGGAGAGAACATGAACATTTCTAGCAATTATAACAGAAGTTAGAGCTTTTTCCTCTCTCTCCTTGTGGTGATTGCGTTCATTGTGTGAGATAGTCACCGGTTACAATGCCATAAGGCAGAAGCAGAAAAAGCGGTAACTGTACATATCTTGTTTCCGTGAAGGCTAAAGTATACACTACTGGAAGTACAGATGTAGCTCTTTGAACTGAAGATACTAGGTGCTATCTTGTTTCTCTAGAATGCCTTTCAAAGAGTTCCTGTTTCCCTTACTTGGTGACTCACAAAAACTGTGTTCCGAAAGAGGCCAGCAACAGTTCTCAACCAGACAGAAGCAATGTACGTTGAACATTCCAACCAACATACACATATTCTCAAACGATTTCAGCAGATGGAATTATGAGCTTGCTGGGCCCTTGTTGTTCTGTTCCATTGTGTGCTTCAGTGAGCTTTCGAGTTTAAACAGTGGACTAAAGAGCAAACACTGGTTCCAAGAAGGCCAGAGTCTTTTGGGTAGTGTGCTTCAGCTGACACACGAAAGGAAATATATGTGACTTCACGGTTACAGTTGTTTCCTACTTTGTTTCTTGGTAATTCACTGTGAAACTCAGAAAATACTGTGTTTTCAAAGAGGACTGGCCTGTACTTTCTATTGGCTAAAGGAACATTCTTTGAAACAGGAGAGAACATGAACATTTCTAGCAATTATAACAGAAGTTAGAGCTTTTTCCTCTCTCTCCTTGTGGTGATTGCGTTCATTGTGTGAGATAGTCACCGGTTACAATGCCATAAGGCAGAAGCAGAGAAAGCGGTAACTGGACATATCTTGTTTCCGTGAAGGCTAAAGCATACACTACTGGAAGTACAGATGTAGCTCTTTGAACTGAAGATACTAGGTGCTATCTTGTTTCTCTAGAATGCCTTTCAAAGAGTTCCTGTTTCCCTTACTTGGTGACTCACAAAAACTGTGTTCCGAAAGAGGCCAGCAACAGTTCTCAACCAGACAGAAGCAATGTACGTTGAACATTCCAACCAACATACACATATTCTCAAACGATTTCAGCAGATGGAATTATGAGCTTGCTGTGCCCTTGTTGTTCTGTTCCACTGTGTGCTTCAGTGAGCTTTCGAGTTTAAACAATGGACTAAAGAGCAAACACTGGTTTCAAGAAGGCCAGAGTCTTTTGGGTAGTGTGCTTCAGCTGACACACGAAAGGAAATATATGTGACTTCACGGTTACAGTTGTTTCCTACTTTGTTTCTTGGTAATTCACTGTGAAACTCAGAAAATACTGTGTTTTCAAAGAGGACTGGTCTATATATTCTATTGGATAAAGGATCATCCTTTGAAACAGGAGAGAACATGAACATTTCTAGCAATTATAACAGAAGTTAGAGCTTTTTCCTCTCTCTCCTTGTGGTGATTGCGTTCATTGTGTGAGATAGTCACCGGTTACAATGCCATAAGGCAGAAGCAGAAAAAGCGGTAACTGTACATATCTTGTTTCCGTGAAGGCTAAAGTATACACTACTGGAAGTACAGATGTAGCTCTTTGAACTGAAGATACTAGGTGCTATCTTGTTTCTCTAGAATGCCTTTCAAAGAGTTCCTGTTTCCCTTACTTGGTGACTCACAAAAACTGTGTTCCGAAAGAGGCCAGCAACAGTTCTCAACCAGACAGAAGCAATGTACGTTGAACATTCCAACCAACATACACATATTCTCAAACGATTTCAGCAGATGGAATTATGAGCTTGCTGTGCCCTTGTTGTTCTGTTCCATTGTGTGCTTCAGTGAGCTTTCGAGTTTAAACAGTGGACTAAAGAGCAAACACTGGTTCCAAGAAGGCCAGAGTCTTTTGGGTAGTGTGCTTCAGCTGACACACGAGAGGAAATATATGTGACTTCACGGTTACAGTTGTTTCCTACTTTGTTTCTTGGTAATTCACTGTGAAACTCAGAAAATACTGTGTTTTCAAAGAGGACTGGCCTGTACTTTCTATTGGCTAAAGGAACATTCTTTGAAACAGGAGAGAACATGAACATTTCTAGCAATTATAACAGAAGTTAGAGCTTTTTCCTCTCTCTCCTTGTGGTGATTGCGTTCATTGTGTGAGATAGTCACCGGTTACAATGCCATAAGGCAGAAGCAGAGAAAGCGGTAACTGGACATATCTTGTTTCCGTGAAGGCTAAAGCATACACTACTGGAAGTACAGATGTAGCTCTTTGAACTGAAGATACTAGGTGCTATCTAGTTTCTCATGAATGCCTTTCAAAGCGTTCCTGTTTCCCTTACTTGGTGACTCACAAAAACTGTGTTCCGAAAGAGGCCAGCAACAGTTCTCAACCAGACAGAAGCAATGTACGCTGAACATTCCAACCAACATACACATATTCTCAAACGATTTCAACAGATGGAATTATGAGCTTGCTGTGCCCTTGTTGTTCTGTTCCACTGTGTGCTTCAGTGAGCTTTCGAGTTTAAACAATGGACTAAAGAGCAAACACTGGTTTCAAGAAGGCCAGAGTCTTTTGGGTAGTGTGCTTCAGCTGACACACGAAAGGAAATATATGTGACTTCACGGTTACAGTTGTTTCCTACTTTGTTTCTTGGTAATTCACTGTGAAACTCAGAAAATACTGTGTTTTCAAAGAGGACTGGCCTGTACTTTCTATTGGCTAAAGGAACATTCTTTGAAACAGGAGAGAACATGAACATTTCTAGCAATTATAACAGAAGTTAGAGCTTTTTCCTCTCTCTCCTTGTGGTGATTGCGTTCATTGTGTGAGATAGTCACCGGTTACAATGCCATAAGGCAGAAGCAGAAAAAGCGGTAACTGGACATATCTTGTTTCCGTGAAGGCTAAAGTATACACTACTGGAAGTACAGATGTAGCTCTTTGAACTGAAGATACTAGGTGCTATCTTGTTTCTCTAGAAAGCCTTTCAAAGAGTTCCTGTTTCCCTTACTTGGTGACTCACAAAAACTGTGTTCCGAAAGAGGCCAGCAACAGTTCTCAACCAGACAGAAGCAATGTACGTTGAACATTCCAACCAACATACACATATTCTCAAACGATTTCAGCAGATGGAATTATGAGCTTGCTGGGCCCTTGTTGTTCTGTTCCATTGTGTGCTTCAGTGAGCTTTCGAGTTTAAACAGTGGACTAAAGAGCAAACACTGGTTCCAAGAAGGCCAGAGTCTTTTGGGTAGTGTGCTTCAGCTGACACACGAAAGGAAATATATGTGACTTCACGGTTACAGTTGTTTCCTACTTTGTTTCTTGGTAATTCACTGTGAAACTCAGAAAATACTGTGTTTTCAAAGAGGACTGGCCTGTACTTTCTATTGGCTAAAGGAACATTCTTTGAAACAGGAGAGAACATGAACATTTCTAGCAATTATAACAGAAGTTAGAGCTTTCTCCTCTGTCTCCTTGTGGTGATTGTGTTCATTGTGTGAGATAGTCACCGGTTACAATGCCATAAGGCAGAAGCAGAGAAAGCGGTAACTGGACATATCTTGTTTCCGTGAAGGCTAAAGCATACACTACTGGAAGTACAGATGTAGCTCTTTGAACTGAAGATACTAGGTGCTATCTAGTTTCTCATGAATGCCTTTCAAAGCGTTCCTGTTTCCCTTACTTGGTGACTCACAAAAACTGTGTTCCGAAAGAGGCCAGCAACAGTTCTCAACCAGACAGAAGCAATGTACGTTGAACATTCCAACCAACATACACATATTCTCAAACGATTTCAGCAGATGGAATTATGAGCTTGCTGTGCCCTTGTTGTTCTGTTCCACTGTGTGCTTCAGTGAGCTTTCGAGTTTATTCAATGGACTAAAGAGCAAACACTGGTTTCAAGAAGGCCAGAGTCTTTTGGGTAGTGTGCTTCAGCTGACACACGAAAGGAAATATATGTGACTTCACGGTTACAGTTGTTTCCTACTTTGTTTCTTGGTAATTCACTGTGAAACTCAGAAAATACAGTGTTTTCAAAGAGGACTGGTCTATATATTCTATTGGATAAAGGATCATCCTTTGAAACAGGAGAGAACATGAACATTTCTAGCAATTATAACAGAAGTTAGAGCTTTTTCCTCTCTCTCCTTGTGGTGATTGCGTTCATTGTGTGAGATAGTCACCGGTTACAATGCCATAAGGCAGAAGCAGAAAAAGCGGTAACTGTACATATCTTGTTTCCGTGAAGGCTAAAGTATACACTACTGGAAGTACAGATGTAGCTCTTTGAACTGAAGATACTAGGTGCTATCTTGTTTCTCTAGAATGCCTTTCAAAGAGTTCCTGTTTCCCTTACTTGGTGACTCACAAAAACTGTGTTCCGAAAGAGGCCAGCAACAGTTCTCAACCAGACAGAAGCAATGTACGTTGAACATTCCAACCAACATACACATATTCTCAAACGATTTCAGCAGATGGAATTATGAGCTTGCTGGGCCCTTGTTGTTCTGTTCCATTGTGTGCTTCAGTGAGCTTTCGAGTTTAAACAGTGGACTAAAGAGCAAACACTGGTTCCAAGAAGGCCAGAGTCTTTTGGGTAGTGTGCTTCAGCTGACACACGAAAGGAAATATATGTGACTTCACGGTTACAGTTGTTTCCTACTTTGTTTCTTGGTAATTCACTGTGAAACTCAGAAAATACTGTGTTTTCAAAGAGGACTGGCCTGTACTTTCTATTGGCTAAAGGAACATTCTTTGAAACAGGAGAGAACATGAACATTTCTAGCAATTATAACAGAAGTTAGAGCTTTTTCCTCTCTCTCCTTGTGGTGATTGCGTTCATTGTGTGAGATAGTCACCGGTTACAATGCCATAAGGCAGAAGCAGAGAAAGCGGTAACTGGACATATCTTGTTTCCGTGAAGGCTAAAGCATACACTACTGGAAGTACAGATGTAGCTCTTTGAACTGAAGATACTAGGTGCTATCTTGTTTCTCTAGAATGCCTTTCAAAGAGTTCCTGTTTCCCTTACTTGGTGACTCACAAAAACTGTGTTCCGAAAGAGGCCAGCAACAGTTCTCAACCAGACAGAAGCAATGTACGTTGAACATTCCAACCAACATACACATATTCTCAAACGATTTCAGCAGATGGAATTATGAGCTTGCTGTGCCCTTGTTGTTCTGTTCCACTGTGTGCTTCAGTGAGCTTTCGAGTTTAAACAATGGACTAAAGAGCAAACACTGGTTTCAAGAAGGCCAGAGTCTTTTGGGTAGTGTGCTTCAGCTGACACACGAAAGGAAATATATGTGACTTCACGGTTACAGTTGTTTCCTACTTTGTTTCTTGGTAATTCACTGTGAAACTCAGAAAATACTGTGTTTTCAAAGAGGACTGGTCTATATATTCTATTGGATAAAGGATCATCCTTTGAAACAGGAGAGAACATGAACATTTCTAGCAATTATAACAGAAGTTAGAGCTTTTTCCTCTCTCTCCTTGTGGTGATTGCGTTCATTGTGTGAGATAGTCACCGGTTACAATGCCATAAGGCAGAAGCAGAAAAAGCGGTAACTGTACATATCTTGTTTCCGTGAAGGCTAAAGTATACACTACTGGAAGTACAGATGTAGCTCTTTGAACTGAAGATACTAGGTGCTATCTTGTTTCTCTAGAATGCCTTTCAAAGAGTTCCTGTTTCCCTTACTTGGTGACTCACAAAAACTGTGTTCCGAAAGAGGCCAGCAACAGTTCTCAACCAGACAGAAGCAATGTACGTTGAACATTCCAACCAACATACACATATTCTCAAACGATTTCAGCAGATGGAATTATGAGCTTGCTGTGCCCTTGTTGTTCTGTTCCATTGTGTGCTTCAGTGAGCTTTCGAGTTTAAACAGTGGACTAAAGAGCAAACACTGGTTCCAAGAAGGCCAGAGTCTTTTGGGTAGTGTGCTTCAGCTGACACACGAAAGGAAATATATGTGACTTCACGGTTACAGTTGTTTCCTACTTTGTTTCTTGGTAATTCACTGTGAAACTCAGAAAATACTGTGTTTTCAAAGAGGACTGGCCTGTACTTTCTATTGGCTAAAGGAACATTCTTTGAAACAGGAGAGAACATGAACATTTCTAGCAATTATAACAGAAGTTAGAGCTTTTTCCTCTCTCTCCTTGTGGTGATTGCGTTCATTGTGTGAGATAGTCACCGGTTACAATGCCATAAGGCAGAAGCAGAGAAAGCGGTAACTGGACATATCTTGTTTCCGTGAAGGCTAAAGCATACACTACTGGAAGTACAGATGTAGCTCTTTGAACTGAAGATACTAGGTGCTATCTAGTTTCTCATGAATGCCTTTCAAAGCGTTCCTGTTTCCCTTACTTGGTGACTCACAAAAACTGTGTTCCGAAAGAGGCCAGCAACAGTTCTCAACCAGACAGAAGCAATGTACGCTGAACATTCCAACCAACATACACATATTCTCAAACGATTTCAACAGATGGAATTATGAGCTTGCTGTGCCCTTGTTGTTCTGTTCCACTGTGTGCTTCAGTGAGCTTTCGAGTTTAAACAATGGACTAAAGAGCAAACACTGGTTTCAAGAAGGCCAGAGTCTTTTGGGTAGTGTGCTTCAGCTGACACACGAAAGGAAATATATGTGACTTCACGGTTACAGTTGTTTCCTACTTTGTTTCTTGGTAATTCACTGTGAAACTCAGAAAATACTGTGTTTTCAAAGAGGACTGGCCTGTACTTTCTATTGGCTAAAGGAACATTCTTTGAAACAGGAGAGAACATGAACATTTCTAGCAATTATAACAGAAGTTAGAGCTTTTTCCTCTCTCTCCTTGTGGTGATTGCGTTCATTGTGTGAGATAGTCACCGGTTACAATGCCATAAGGCAGAAGCAGAAAAAGCGGTAACTGGACATATCTTGTTTCCGTGAAGGCTAAAGTATACACTACTGGAAGTACAGATGTAGCTCTTTGAACTGAAGATACTAGGTGCTATCTTGTTTCTCTAGAAAGCCTTTCAAAGAGTTCCTGTTTCCCTTACTTGGTGACTCACAAAAACTGTGTTCCGAAAGAGGCCAGCAACAGTTCTCAACCAGACAGAAGCAATGTACGTTGAACATTCCAACCAACATACACATATTCTCAAACGATTTCAGCAGATGGAATTATGAGCTTGCTGGGCCCTTGTTGTTCTGTTCCATTGTGTGCTTCAGTGAGCTTTCGAGTTTAAACAGTGGACTAAAGAGCAAACACTGGTTCCAAGAAGGCCAGAGTCTTTTGGGTAGTGTGCTTCAGCTGACACACGAAAGGAAATATATGTGACTTCACGGTTACAGTTGTTTCCTACTTTGTTTCTTGGTAATTCACTGTGAAACTCAGAAAATACTGTGTTTTCAAAGAGGACTGGCCTGTACTTTCTATTGGCTAAAGGAACATTCTTTGAAACAGGAGAGAACATGAACATTTCTAGCAATTATAACAGAAGTTAGAGCTTTCTCCTCTGTCTCCTTGTGGTGATTGTGTTCATTGTGTGAGATAGTCACCGGTTACAATGCCATAAGGCAGAAGCAGAGAAAGCGGTAACTGGACATATCTTGTTTCCGTGAAGGCTAAAGCATACACTACTGGAAGTACAGATGTAGCTCTTTGAACTGAAGATACTAGGTGCTATCTAGTTTCTCATGAATGCCTTTCAAAGCGTTCCTGTTTCCCTTACTTGGTGACTCACAAAAACTGTGTTCCGAAAGAGGCCAGCAACAGTTCTCAACCAGACAGAAGCAATGTACGTTGAACATTCCAACCAACATACACATATTCTCAAACGATTTCAGCAGATGGAATTATGAGCTTGCTGTGCCCTTGTTGTTCTGTTCCACTGTGTGCTTCAGTGAGCTTTCGAGTTTATTCAATGGACTAAAGAGCAAACACTGGTTTCAAGAAGGCCAGAGTCTTTTGGGTAGTGTGCTTCAGCTGACACACGAAAGGAAATATATGTGACTTCACGGTTACAGTTGTTTCCTACTTTGTTTCTTGGTAATTCACTGTGAAACTCAGAAAATACAGTGTTTTCAAAGAGGACTGGTCTATATATTCTATTGGATAAAGGATCATCCTTTGAAACAGGAGAGAACATGAACATTTCTAGCAATTATAACAGAAGTTAGAGCTTTTTCCTCTCTCTCCTTGTGGTGATTGCGTTCATTGTGTGAGATAGTCACCGGTTACAATGCCATAAGGCAGAAGCAGAAAAAGCGGTAACTGTACATATCTTGTTTCCGTGAAGGCTAAAGTATACACTACTGGAAGTACAGATGTAGCTCTTTGAACTGAAGATACTAGGTGCTATCTTGTTTCTCTAGAATGCCTTTCAAAGAGTTCCTGTTTCCCTTACTTGGTGACTCACAAAAACTGTGTTCCGAAAGAGGCCAGCAACAGTTCTCAACCAGACAGAAGCAATGTACGTTGAACATTCCAACCAACATACACATATTCTCAAACGATTTCAGCAGATGGAATTATGAGCTTGCTGTGCCCTTGTTGTTCTGTTCCATTGTGTGCTTCAGTGAGCTTTCGAGTTTAAACAGTGGACTAAAGAGCAAACACTGGTTCCAAGAAGGCCAGAGTCTTTTGGGTAGTGTGCTTCAGCTGACACACGAAAGGAAATATATGTGACTTCACGGTTACAGTTGTTTCCTACTTTGTTTCTTGGTAATTCACTGTGAAACTCAGAAAATACTGTGTTTTCAAAGAGGACTGGCCTGTACTTTCTATTGGCTAAAGGAACATTCTTTGAAACAGGAGAGAACATGAACATTTCTAGCAATTATAACAGAAGTTAGAGCTTTCTCCTCTCTCTCCTTGTGGTGATTGCGTTCATTGTGTGAGATAGTCACCGGTTACAATGCCATAAGGCAGAAGCAGAGAAAGCGGTAACTGGACATATCTTGTTTCCGTGAAGGCTAAAGCATACACTACTGGAAGTACAGATGTAGCTCTTTGAACTGAAGATACTAGGTGCTATCTTGTTTCTCTAGAATGCCTTTCAAAGAGTTCCTGTTTCCCTTACTTGGTGACTCACAAAAACTGTGTTCCGAAAGAGGCCAGCAACAGTTCTCAACCAGACAGAAGCAATGTACGCTGAACATTCCAACCAACATACACATATTCTCAAACGATTTCAACAGATGGAATTATGAGCTTGCTGTGCCCTTGTTGTTCTGTTCCACTGTGTGCTTCAGTGAGCTTTCGAGTTTATACAATGGACTAAAGATCAAACACTGGTTTCAAGAAGGCCAGAGTCTTTTGGATAGTGTGCTTCAGCTGACACACGAAAGGAAATATATGTGACTTCACGGTTACAGTTGTTTCCTACTTTGTTTCTTGGTAATTCACTGTGAAACTCAGAAAATACAGTGTTTTCAAAGAGGACTGGTCTATATATTCTATTGGATAAAGGATCATCCTTTGAAACAGGAGAGAACATGAACATTTCTAGCAATTATAACAGAAGTTAGAGCTTTTTCCTCTCTCTCCTTGTGGTGATTGCGTTCATTGTGTGAGATAGTCACCGGTTACAATGCCATAAGGCAGAAGCAGAAAAAGCGGTAACTGGACATATCTTGTTTCCGTGAAGGCTAAAGTATACACTACTGGAAGTACAGATGTAGCTCTTTGAACTGAAGATACTAGGTGCTATCTTGTTTCTCTAGAATGCCTTTCAAAGAGTTCCTGTTTCCCTTACTTGGTGACTCACAAAAACTGTGTTCCGAAAGAGGCCAGCAACAGTTCTCAACCAGACAGAAGCAATGTACGTTGAACATTCCAACCAACATACACATATTCTCAAACGATTTCAGCAGATGGAATTATGAGCTTGCTGTGCCCTTGTTGTTCTGTTCCATTGTGTGCTTCAGTGAGCTTTCGAGTTTAAACAGTGGACTAAAGAGCAAACACTGGTTCCAAGAAGGCCAGAGTCTTTTGGGTAGTGTGCTTCAGCTGACACACGAAAGGAAATATATGTGACTTCACGGTTACAGTTGTTTCCTACTTTGTTTCTTGGTAATTCACTGTGAAACTCAGAAAATACTGTGTTTTCAAAGAGGACTGGCCTGTACTTTCTATTGGCTAAAGGAACATTCTTTGAAACAGGAGAGAACATGAACATTTCTAGCAATTATAACAGAAGTTAGAGCTTTCTCCTCTGTCTCCTTGTGGTGATTGTGTTCATTGTGTGAGATAGTCACCGGTTACAATGCCATAAGGCAGAAGCAGAGAAAGCGGTAACTGGACATATCTTGTTTCCGTGAAGGCTAAAGCATACACTACTGGAAGTACAGATGTAGCTCTTTGAACTGAAGATACTAGGTGCTATCTAGTTTCTCATGAATGCCTTTCAAAGCGTTCCTGTTTCCCTTACTTGGTGACTCACAAAAACTGTGTTCCGAAAGAGGCCAGCAACAGTTCTCAACCAGACAGAAGCAATGTACGCTGAACATTCCAACCAACATACACATATTCTCAAACGATTTCAACAGATGGAATTATGAGCTTGCTGTGCCCTTGTTGTTCTGTTCCACTGTGTGCTTCAGTGAGCTTTCGAGTTTATACAATGGACTAAAGAGCAAACACTGGTTTCAAGAAGGCCAGAGTCTTTTGGATAGTGTGCTTCAGCTGACACACGAAAGGAAATATATGTGACTTCACGGTTACAGTTGTTTCCTACTTTGTTTCTTGGTAATTCACTGTGAAACTCAGAAAATACTGTGTTTTCAAAGAGGACTGGCCTGTACTTTCTATTGGCTAAAGGAACATTCTTTGAAACAGGAGAGAACATGAACATTTCTAGCAATTATAACAGAAGTTAGAGCTTTTTCCTCTCTCTTCTTGTGGTGATTGCGTTCATTGTGTGAGATAGTCACCGGTTACAATGCCATAAGGCAGAAGCAGAGAAAGCGGTAACTGGACATATCTTGTTTCCGTGAAGGCTAAAGCATACACTACTGGAAGTACAGATGTAGCTCTTTGAACTGAAGATACTAGGTGCTATCTTGTTTCTCTAGAATGCCTTTCAAAGAGTTCCTGTTTCCCTTACTTGGTGACTCACAAAAACTGTGTTCCGAAAGAGGCCAGCAACAGTTCTCAACCAGACAGAAGCAATGTACGTTGAACATTCCAACCAACATACACATATTCTCAAACGATTTCAGCAGATGGAATTATGAGCTTGCTGTGCCCTTGTTGTTCTGTTCCACTGTGTGCTTCAGTGAGCTTTCGAGTTTATTCAATGGACTAAAGAGCAAACACTGGTTTCAAGAAGGCCAGAGTCTTTTGGGTAGTGTGCTTCAGCTGACACACGAAAGGAAATATATGTGACTTCACGGTTACAGTTGTTTCCTACTTTGTTTCTTGGTAATTCACTGTGAAACTCAGAAAATACAGTGTTTTCAAAGAGGACTGGTCTATATATTCTATTGGATAAAGGATCATCCTTTGAAACAGGAGAGAACATGAACATTTCTAGCAATTATAACAGAAGTTAGAGCTTTTTCCTCTCTCTCCTTGTGGTGATTGCGTTCATTGTGTGAGATAGTCACCGGTTACAATGCCATAAGGCAGAAGCAGAAAAAGCGGTAACTGTACATATCTTGTTTCCGTGAAGGCTAAAGTATACACTACTGGAAGTACAGATGTAGCTCTTTGAACTGAAGATACTAGGTGCTATCTTGTTTCTCTAGAATGCCTTTCAAAGAGTTCCTGTTTCCCTTACTTGGTGACTCACAAAAACTGTGTTCCGAAAGAGGCCAGCAACAGTTCTCAACCAGACAGAAGCAATGTACGTTGAACATTCCAACCAACATACACATATTCTCAAACGATTTCAGCAGATGGAATTATGAGCTTGCTGTGCCCTTGTTGTTCTGTTCCATTGTGTGCTTCAGTGAGCTTTCGAGTTTAAACAGTGGACTAAAGAGCAAACACTGGTTCCAAGAAGGCCAGAGTCTTTTGGGTAGTGTGCTTCAGCTGACACACGAAAGGAAATATATGTGACTTCACGGTTACAGTTGTTTCCTACTTTGTTTCTTGGTAATTCACTGTGAAACTCAGAAAATACTGTGTTTTCAAAGAGGACTGGCCTGTACTTTCTATTGGCTAAAGGAACATTCTTTGAAACAGGAGAGAACATGAACATTTCTAGCAATTATAACAGAAGTTAGAGCTTTCTCCTCTCTCTCCTTGTGGTGATTGCGTTCATTGTGTGAGATAGTGACCGGTTCCAATGCCATAAGGCAGAAGCAGAGAAAGCGGTAACTGGACATATCTTGTTTCCGTGAAGGCTAAAGCATACACTACTGGAAGTACAGATGTAGCTCTTTGAACTGAAGATACTAGGTGCTATCTTGTTTCTCTAGAATGCCTTTCAAAGAGTTCCTGTTTCCCTTACTTGGTGACTCACAAAAACTGTGTTCCGAAAGAGGCCAGCAACAGTTCTCAACCAGACAGAAGCAATGTACGCTGAACATTCCAACCAACATACACATATTCTCAAACGATTTCAACAGATGGAATTATGAGCTTGCTGTGCCCTTGTTGTTCTGTTCCACTGTGTGCTTCAGTGAGCTTTCGAGTTTATACAATGGACTAAAGATCAAACACTGGTTTCAAGAAGGCCAGAGTCTTTTGGATAGTGTGCTTCAGCTGACACACGAAAGGAAATATATGTGACTTCACGGTTACAGTTGTTTCCTACTTTGTTTCTTGGTAATTCACTGTGAAACTCAGAAAATACAGTGTTTTCAAAGAGGACTGGTCTATATATTCTATTGGATAAAGGATCATCCTTTGAAACAGGAGAGAACATGAACATTTCTAGCAATTATAACAGAAGTTAGAGCTTTTTCCTCTCTCTCCTTGTGGTGATTGCGTTCATTGTGTGAGATAGTCACCGGTTACAATGCCATAAGGCAGAAGCAGAAAAAGCGGTAACTGTACATATCTTGTTTCCGTGAATGCTAAAGTATACACTACTGGAAGTACAGATGTAGCTCTTTGAACTGAAGATACTAGGTGCTATCTTGTTTCTCTAGAATGCCTTTCAAAGAGTTCCTGTTTCCCTTACTTGGTGACTCACAAAAACTGTGTTCCGAAAGAGGCCAGCAACAGTTCTCAACCAGACAGAAGCAATGTACGTTGAACATTCCAACCAACATACACATATTCTCAAACGATTTCAGCAGATGGAATTATGAGCTTGCTGTGCCCTTGTTGTTCTGTTCCATTGTGTGCTTCAGTGAGCTTTCGAGTTTAAACAGTGGACTAAAGAGCAAACACTGGTTCCAAGAAGGCCAGAGTCTTTTGGGTAGTGTGCTTCAGCTGACACACGAAAGGAAATATATGTGACTTCACGGTTACAGTTGTTTCCTACTTTGTTTCTTGGTAATTCACTGTGAAACTCAGAAAATACTGTGTTTTCAAAGAGGACTGGCCTGTACTTTCTATTGGCTAAAGGAACATTCTTTGAAACAGGAGAGAACATGAACATTTCTAGCAATTATAACAGAAGTTAGAGCTTTCTCCTCTGTCTCCTTGTGGTGATTGTGTTCATTGTGTGAGATAGTCACCGGTTACAATGCCATAAGGCAGAAGCAGAGAAAGCGGTAACTGGACATATCTTGTTTCCGTGAAGGCTAAAGCATACACTACTGGAAGTACAGATGTAGCTCTTTGAACTGAAGATACTAGGTGCTATCTAGTTTCTCATGAATGCCTTTCAAAGCGTTCCTGTTTCCCTTACTTGGTGACTCACAAAAACTGTGTTCCGAAAGAGGCCAGCAACAGTTCTCAACCAGACAGAAGCAATGTACGCTGAACATTCAAACCAACATACACATATTCTCAAACGATTTCAACAGATGGAATTATGAGCTTGCTGTGCCCTTGTTGTTCTGTTCCACTGTGTGCTTCAGTGAGCTTTCGAGTTTATTCAATGGACTAAAGAGCAAACACTGGTTTCAAGAAGGCCAGAGTCTTTTGGGTAGTGTGCTTCAGCTGACACACGAAAGGAAATATATGTGACTTCACGGTTACAGTTGTTTCCTACTTTGTTTCTTGGTAATTCACTGTGAAACTCAGAAAATACTGTGTTTTCAAAGAGGACTGGCCTGTACTTTCTATTGGCTAAAGGAACATTCTTTGAAACAGGAGAGAACATGAACATTTCTAGCAATTATAACAGAAGTTAGAGCTTTTTCCTCTCTCTTCTTGTGGTGATTGCGTTCATTGTGTGAGATAGTCACCGGTTACAATGCCATAAGGCAGAAGCAGAGAAAGCGGTAACTGGACATATCTTGTTTCCGTGAAGGCTAAAGCATACACTACTGGAAGTACAGATGTAGCTCTTTGAACTGAAGATACTAGGTGCTATCTTGTTTCTCTAGAATGCCTTTCAAAGAGTTCCTGTTTCCCTTACTTGGTGACTCACAAAAACTGTGTTCCGAAAGAGGCCAGCAACAGTTCTCAACCAGACAGAAGCAATGTACGTTGAACATTCCAACCAACATACACATATTCTCAAACGATTTCAGCAGATGGAATTATGAGCTTGCTGTGCCCTTGTTGTTCTGTTCCACTGTGTGCTTCAGTGAGCTTTCGAGTTTATTCAATGGACTAAAGAGCAAACACTGGTTTCAAGAAGGCCAGAGTCTTTTGGGTAGTGTGCTTCAGCTGACACACGAAAGGAAATATATGTGACTTCACGGTTACAGTTGTTTCCTACTTTGTTTCTTGGTAATTCACTGTGAAACTCAGAAAATACAGTGTTTTCAAAGAGGACTGGTCTATATATTCTATTGGATAAAGGATCATCCTTTGAAACAGGAGAGAACATGAACATTTCTAGCAATTATAACAGAAGTTAGAGCTTTTTCCTCTCTCTCCTTGTGGTGATTGCGTTCATTGTGTGAGATAGTCACCGGTTACAATGCCATAAGGCAGAAGCAGAAAAAGCGGTAACTGTACATATCTTGTTTCCGTGAAGGCTAAAGTATACACTACTGGAAGTACAGATGTAGCTCTTTGAACTGAAGATACTAGGTGCTATCTTGTTTCTCTAGAATGCCTTTCAAAGAGTTCTTGTTTCCCTTACTTGGTGACTCACAAAAACTGTGTTCCGAAAGAGGCCAGCAACAGTTCTCAACCAGACAGAAGCAATGTACGTTGAACATTCCAACCAACATACACATATTCTCAAACGATTTCAACAGATGGAATTATGAGCTTGCTGTGCCCTTGTTGTTCTGTTCCATTGTGTGCTTCAGTGAGCTTTCGAGTTTAAACAGTGGACTAAAGAGCAAACACTTGTTCTAAGAAGGCCAGAGTCTTTTGGGTAGTGTGCTTCAGCTGACACACGAA
Organism: Furipterus horrens; assembly: GCF_987537825.1. Taxonomy (NCBI): domain Eukaryota; kingdom Metazoa; phylum Chordata; class Mammalia; order Chiroptera; family Furipteridae; genus Furipterus; species Furipterus horrens. The sequence goes on from NW_028327173.1 coordinate 100,837,971, forward strand.
AGGAAATATATGTGACTTCACGGTTACAGTTGTTTCCTACTTTGTTTCTTGGTAATTCACTGTGAAACTCAGAAAATACTGTGTTTTCAAAGAGGACTGGCCTGTACTTTCTATTGGCTAAAGGAACATTCTTTGAAACAGGAGAGAACATGAACATTTCTAGCAATTATAACAGAAGTTAGAGCTTTTTCCTCTCTCTCCTTGTGGTGATTGCGTTCATTGTGTGAGATAGTCACCGGTTACAATGCCATAAGGCAGAAGCAGAGAAAGCGGTAACTGGACATATCTTGTTTCCGTGAAGGCTAAAGCATACACTACTGGAAGTACAGATGTAGCTCTTTGAACTGAAGATACTAGGTGCTATCTTATTTCTCTAGAATGCCTTTCAAAGAGTTCCTGTTTCCCTTACTTGGTGACTCACAAAAACTGTGTTCCGAAAGAGGCCAGCAACAGTTCTCAACCAGACAGAAGCAATGTACGTTGAACATTCCAACCAACATACACATATTCTCAAACGATTTCAGCAGATGGAATTATGAGCTTGCTGTGCCCTTGTTGTTCTGTTCCATTGTGTGCTTCAGTGAGCTTTCGAGTTTAAACAGTGGACTAAAGAGCAAACACTGGTTCCAAGAAGGCCAGAGTCTTTTGGGTAGTGTGCTTCAGCTGACACACGAAAGGAAATATATGTGACTTCACGGTTACAGTTGTTTCCTACTTTGTTTCTTGGTAATTCACTGTGAAACTCAGAAAATACTGTGTTTTCAAAGAGGACTGGCCTGTACTTTCTATTGGCTAAAGGAACATTCTTTGAAACAGGAGAGAACATGAACATTTCTAGCAATTATAACAGAAGTTAGAGCTTTCTCCTCTCTCTCCTTGTGGTGATTGCGTTCATTGTGTGAGATAGTCACCGGTTACAATGCCATAAGGCAGAAGCAGAGAAAGCGGTAACTGGACATATCTTGTTTCCGTGAAGGCTAAAGCATACACTACTGGAAGTACAGATGTAGCTCTTTGAACTGAAGATACTAGGTGCTATCTTGTTTCTCTAGAATGCCTTTCAAAGAGTTCCTGTTTCCCTTACTTGGTGACTCACAAAAACTGTGTTCCGAAAGAGGCCAGCAACAGTTCTCAACCAGACAGAAGCAATGTACGCTGAACATTCCAACCAACATACACATATTCTCAAACGATTTCAACAGATGGAATTATGAGTTTGCTGTGCCCTTGTTGTTCTGTTCCACTGTGTGCTTCAGTGAGCTTTCGAGTTTATACAATGGACTAAAGAGCAAACACTGGTTTCAAGAAGGCCAGAGTCTTTTGGATAGTGTGCTTCAGCTGACACACGAAAGGAAATATATGTGACTTCACGGTTACAGTTGTTTCCTACTTTGTTTCTTGGTAATTCACTGTGAAACTCAGAAAATACTGTGTTTTCAAAGAGGACTGGCCTGTACTTTCTATTGGCTAAAGGAACATTCTTTGAAACAGGAGAGAACATGAACATTTCTAGCAATTATAACAGAAGTTAGAGCTTTTTCCTCTCTCTCCTTGTGGTGATTGCGTTCATTGTGTGAGATAGTCACCGGTTACAATGCCATAAGGCAGAAGCAGAGAAAGCGGTAACTGGACATATCTTGTTTCCGTGAAGGCTAAAGCATACACTACTGGAAGTACAGATGTAGCTCTTTGAACTGAAGATACTAGGTGCTATCTTGTTTCTCTAGAATGCCTTTCAAAGAGTTCCTGTTTCCCTTACTTGGTGACTCACAAAAACTGTGTTCCGAAAGAGGCCAGCAACAGTTCTCAACCAGACAGAAGCAATGTACGTTGAACATTCCAACCAACATACACATATTCTCAAACGATTTCAGCAGATGGAATTATGAGCTTGCTGTGCCCTTGTTGTTCTGTTCCACTGTGTGCTTCAGTGAGCTTTCGAGTTTATTCAATGGACTAAAGAGCAAACACTGGTTTCAAGAAGGCCAGAGTCTTTTGGGTAGTGTGCTTCAGCTGACACACGAAAGGAAATATATGTGACTTCACGGTTACAGTTGTTTCCTACTTTGTTTCTTGGTAATTCACTGTGAAACTCAGAAAATACAGTGTTTTCAAAGAGGACTGGTCTATATATTCTATTGGATAAAGGATCATCCTTTGAAACAGGAGAGAACATGAACATTTCTAGCAATTATAACAGAAGTTAGAGCTTTTTCCTCTCTCTCCTTGTGGTGATTGCGTTCATTGTGTGAGATAGTCACCGGTTACAATGCCATAAGGCAGAAGCAGAAAAAGCGGTAACTGTACATATCTTGTTTCCGTGAAGGCTAAAGTATACACTACTGGAAGTACAGATGTAGCTCTTTGAACTGAAGATACTAGGTGCTATCTTGTTTCTCTAGAATGCCTTTCAAAGAGTTCCTGTTTCCCTTACTTGGTGACTCACAAAAACTGTGTTCCGAAAGAGGCCAGCAACAGTTCTCAACCAGACAGAAGCAATGTACGTTGAACATTCCAACCAACATACACATATTCTCAAACGATTTCAGCAGATGGAATTATGAGCTTGCTGTGCCCTTGTTGTTCTGTTCCATTGTGTGCTTCAGTGAGCTTTCGAGTTTAAACAGTGGACTAAAGAGCAAACACTGGTTCCAAGAAGGCCAGAGTCTTTTGGGTAGTGTGCTTCAGCTGACACACGAAAGGAAATATATGTGACTTCACGGTTACAGTTGTTTCCTACTTTGTTTCTTGGTAATTCACTGTGAAACTCAGAAAATACTGTGTTTTCAAAGAGGACTGGCCTGTACTTTCTATTGGCTAAAGGAACATTCTTTGAAACAGGAGAGAACATGAACATTTCTAGCAATTATAACAGAAGTTAGAGCTTTTTCCTCTCTCTCCTTGTGGTGATTGCGTTCATTGTGTGAGATAGTCACCGGTTACAATGCCATAAGGCAGAAGCAGAGAAAGCGGTAACTGGACATATCTTGTTTCCGTGAAGGCTAAAGCATACACTACTGGAAGTACAGATGTAGCTCTTTGAACTGAAGATACTAGGTGCTATCTTGTTTCTCTAGAATGCCTTTCAAAGAGTTCCTGTTTCCCTTACTTGGTGACTCACAAAAACTGTGTTCCGAAAGAGGCCAGCAACAGTTCTCAACCAGACAGAAGCAATGTACGTTGAACATTCCAACCAACATACACATATTCTCAAACGATTTCAGCAGATGGAATTATGAGCTTGCTGTGCCCTTGTTGTTCTGTTCCATTGTGTGCTTCAGTGAGCTTTCGAGTTTAAACAGTGGACTAAAGAGCAAACACTGGTTCCAAGAAGGCCAGAGTCTTTTGGGTAGTGTGCTTCAGCTGACACACGAAAGGAAATATATGTGACTTCACGGTTACAGTTGTTTCCTACTTTTTTTCTTGGTAATTCACTGTGAAACGCAGAAAATACTGTGTTTTCAAAGAGGACTGGCCTGTACTTTCTATTGGCTAAAGGAACATTCTTTGAAACAGGAGAGAACATGAACATTTCTAGCAATTATAACAGAAGTTAGAGCTTTTTCCTCTCTCTCCTTGTGGTGATTGCGTTCATTGTGTGAGATAGTCACCGGTTACAATGCCATAAGGCAGAAGCAGAGAAAGCGGTAACTGGACATATCTTGTTTCCGTGAAGGCTAAAGCATACACTACTGGAAGTACAGATGTAGCTCTTTGAACTGAAGATACTAGGTGCTATCTTGTTTCTCTAGAATGCCTTTCAAAGAGTTCCTGTTTCCCTTACTTGGTGACTCACAAAAACTGTGTTCCGAAAGAGGCCAGCAACAGTTCTCAACCAGACAGAAGCAATGTACGTTGAACATTCCAACCAACATACACATATTCTCAAACGATTTCAGCAGATGGAATTATGAGCTTGCTGTGCCCTTGTTGTTCTGTTCCATTGTGTGCTTCAGTGAGCTTTCGAGTTTAAACAGTGGACTAAAGAGCAAACACTGGTTCCAAGAAGGCCAGAGTCTTTTGGGTAGTGTGCTTCAGCTGACACACGAAAGGAAATATATGTGACTTCACGGTTACAGTTGTTTCCTACTTTGTTTCTTGGTAATTCACTGTGAAACTCAGAAAATACTGTGTTTTCAAAGAGGACTGGCCTGTACTTTCTATTGGCTAAAGGAACATTCTTTGAAACAGGAGAGAACATGAACATTTCTAGCAATTATAACAGAAGTTAGAGCTTTTTCCTCTCTCTCCTTGTGGTGATTGCGTTCATTGTGTGAGATAGTCACCGGTTACAATGCCATAAGGCAGAAGCAGAGAAAGCGGTAACTGGACATATCTTGTTTCCGTGAAGGCTAAAGCATACACTACTGGAAGTACAGATGTAGCTCTTTGAACTGAAGATACTAGGTGCTATCTTGTTTCTCTAGAATGCCTTTCAAAGAGTTCCTGTTTCCCTTACTTGGTGACTCACAAAAACTGTGTTCCGAAAGAGGCCAGCAACAGTTCTCAACCAGACAGAAGCAATGTACGTTGAACATTCCAACCAACATACACATATTCTCAAACGATTTCAGCAGATGGAATTATGAGCTTGCTGTGCCCTTGTTGTTCTGTTCCATTGTGTGCTTCAGTGAGCTTTCGAGTTTAAACAGTGGACTAAAGAGCAAACACTGGTTCCAAGAAGGCCAGAGTCTTTTGGGTAGTGTGCTTCAGCTGACACACGAAAGGAAATATATGTGACTTCACGGTTACAGTTGTTTCCTACTTTTTTTCTTGGTAATTCACTGTGAAACGCAGAAAATACTGTGTTTTCAAAGAGGACTGGCCTGTACTTTCTATTGGCTAAAGGAACATTCTTTGAAACAGGAGAGAACATGAACATTTCTAGCAATTATAACAGAAGTTAGAGCTTTTTCCTCTCTCTCCTTGTGGTGATTGCGTTCATTGTGTGAGATAGTCACCGGTTACAATGCCATAAGGCAGAAGCAGAGAAAGCGGTAACTGGACATATCTTGTTTCCGTGAAGGCTAAAGCATACACTACTGGAAGTACAGATGTAGCTCTTTGAACTGAAGATACTAGGTGCTATCTTGTTTCTCTAGAATGCCTTTCAAAGAGTTCCTGTTTCCCTTACTTGGTGACTCACAAAAACTGTGTTCCGAAAGAGGCCAGCAACAGTTCTCAACCAGACAGAAGCAATGTACGTTGAACATTCCAACCAACATACACATATTCTCAAACGATTTCAGCAGATGGAATTATGAGCTTGCTGTGCCCTTGTTGTTCTGTTCCACTGTGTGCTTCAGTGAGCTTTCGAGTTTAAACAATGGACTAAAGAGCAAACACTGGTTTCAAGAAGGCCAGAGTCTTTTGGGTAGTGTGCTTCAGCTGACACACGAAAGGAAATATATGTGACTTCACGGTTACAGTTGTTTCCTACTTTGTTTCTTGGTAATTCACTGTGAAACTCAGAAAATACAGTGTTTTCAAAGAGGACTGGTCTATATATTCTATTGGATAAAGGATCATCCTTTGAAACAGGAGAGAACATGAACATTTCTAGCAATTATAACAGAAGTTAGAGCTTTTTCCTCTCTCTCCTTGTGGTGATTGCGTTCATTGTGTGAGATAGTCACCGGTTACAATGCCATAAGGCAGAAGCAGAAAAAGCGGTAACTGGACATATCTTGTTTCCGTGAAGGCTAAAGTATACACTACTGGAAGTACAGATGTAGCTCTTTGAACTGAAGATACTAGGTGCTATCTTGTTTCTCTAGAATGCCTTTCAAAGAGTTCCTGTTTCCCTTACTTGGTGACTCACAAAAACTGTGTTCCGAAAGAGGCCAGCAACAGTTCTCAACCAGACAGAAGCAATGTACGTTGAACATTCCAACCAACATACACATATTCTCAAACGATTTCAGCAGATGGAATTATGAGCTTACTGTGCCCTTGTTGTTCTGTTCCATTGTGTGCTTCAGTGAGCTTTCGAGTTTAAACAGTGGACTAAAGAGCAAACACTGGTTCCAAGAAGGCCAGAGTCTTTTGGGTAGTGTGCTTCAGCTGACACACGAAAGGAAATATATGTGACTTCACGGTTACAGTTGTTTCCTACTTTGTTTCTTGGTAATTCACTGTGAAACTCAGAAAATACTGTGTTTTCAAAGAGGACTGGCCTGTACTTTCTATTGGCTAAAGGAACATTCTTTGAAACAGGAGAGAACATGAACATTTCTAGCAATTATAACAGAAGTTAGAGCTTTTTCCTCTCTCTCCTTGTGGTGATTGCGTTCATTGTGTGAGATAGTCACCGGTTACAATGCCATAAGGCAGAAGCAGAGAAAGCGGTAACTGGACATATCTTGTTTCCGTGAAGGCTAAAGCATACACTACTGGAAGTACAGATGTAGCTCTTTGAACTGAAGATACTAGGTGCTATCTTGTTTCTCTAGAATGCCTTTCAAAGAGTTCCTGTTTCCCTTACTTGGTGACTCACAAAAACTGTGTTCCGAAAGAGGCCAGCAACAGTTCTCAACCAGACAGAAGCAATGTACGTTGAACATTCCAACCAACATACACATATTCTCAAACGATTTCAGCAGATGGAATTATGAGCTTGCTGTGCCCTTGTTGTTCTGTTCCATTGTGTGCTTCAGTGAGCTTTCGAGTTTAAACAGTGGACTAAAGAGCAAACACTGGTTCCAAGAAGGCCAGAGTCTTTTGGGTAGTGTGCTTCAGCTGACACACGAAAGGAAATATATGTGACTTCACGGTTACAGTTGTTTCCTACTTTGTTTCTTGGTAATTCACTGTGAAACTCAGAAAATACTGTGTTTTCAAAGAGGACTGGCCTGTACTTTCTATTGGCTAAAGGAACATTCTTTGAAACAGGAGAGAACATGAACATTTCTAGCAATTATAACAGAAGTTAGAGCTTTTTCCTCTCTCTCCTTGTGGTGATTGCGTTCATTGTGTGAGATAGTCACCGGTTACAATGCCATAAGGCAGAAGCAGAGAAAGCGGTAACTGGACATATCTTGTTTCCGTGAAGGCTAAAGCATACACTACTGGAAGTACAGATGTAGCTCTTTGAACTGAAGATACTAGGTGCTATCTTATTTCTCTAGAATGCCTTTCAAAGAGTTCCTGTTTCCCTTACTTGGTGACTCACAAAAACTGTGTTCCGAAAGAGGCCAGCAACAGTTCTCAACCAGACAGAAGCAATGTACGTTGAACATTCCAACCAACATACACATATTCTCAAACGATTTCAGCAGATGGAATTATGAGCTTGCTGTGCCCTTGTTGTTCTGTTCCATTGTGTGCTTCAGTGAGCTTTCGAGTTTAAACAGTGGACTAAAGAGCAAACACTGGTTCCAAGAAGGCCAGAGTCTTTTGGGTAGTGTGCTTCAGCTGACACACGAAAGGAAATATATGTGACTTCACGGTTACAGTTGTTTCCTACTTTGTTTCTTGGTAATTCACTGTGAAACTCAGAAAATACTGTGTTTTCAAAGAGGACTGGCCTGTACTTTCTATTGGCTAAAGGAACATTCTTTGAAACAGGAGAGAACATGAACATTTCTAGCAATTATAACAGAAGTTAGAGCTTTTTCCTCTCTCTCCTTGTGGTGATTGCGTTCATTGTGTGAGATAGTCACCGGTTACAATGCCATAAGGCAGAAGCAGAGAAAGCGGTAACTGGACATATCTTGTTTCCGTGAAGGCTAAAGCATACACTACTGGAAGTACAGATGTAGCTCTTTGAACTGAAGATACTAGGTGCTATCTTGTTTCTCTAGAATGCCTTTCAAAGAGTTCCTGTTTCCCTTACTTGGTGACTCACAAAAACTGTGTTCCGAAAGAGGCCAGCAACAGTTCTCAACCAGACAGAAGCAATGTACGTTGAACATTCCAACCAACATACACATATTCTCAAACGATTTCAACAGATGGAATTATGAGCTTGCTGTGCCCTTGTTGTTCTGTTCCACTGTGTGCTTCAGTGAGCTTTCGAGTTTATTCAATGGACTAAAGAGCAAACACTGGTTTCAAGAAGGCCAGAGTCTTTTGGGTAGTGTGCTTCAGCTGACACACGAAAGGAAATATATGTGACTTCACGGTTACAGTTGTTTCCTACTTTGTTTCTTGGTAATTCACTGTGAAACTCAGAAAATACAGTGTTTTCAAAGAGGACTGGTCTATATATTCTATTGGATAAAGGATCATCCTTTGAAACAGGAGAGAACATGAACATTTCTAGCAATTATAACAGAAGTTAGAGCTTTTTCCTCTCTCTCCTTGTGGTGATTGCGTTCATTGTGTGAGATAGTCACCGGTTACAATGCCATAAGGCAGAAGCAGAAAAAGCGGTAACTGTACATATCTTGTTTCCGTGAAGGCTAAAGTATACACTCCTGGAAGTACAGATGTAGCTCTTTAAACTGAAGATACTAGGTGCTATCTTGTTTCTCTAGAATGCCTTTCAAAGAGTTCCTGTTTCCCTTACTTGGTGACTCACAAAAACTGTGTTCCGAAAGAGGCCAGCAACAGTTCTCAACCAGACAGAAGCAATGTACGTTGAACATTCCAACCAACATACACATATTCTCAAACGATTTCAGCAGATGGAATTATGAGCTTGCTGTGCCCTTGTTGTTCTGTTCCATTGTGTGCTTCAGTGAGCTTTCGAGTTTAAACAGTGGACTAAAGAGCAAACACTGGTTCTAAGAAGGCCAGAGTCTTTTGGGTAGTGTGCTTCAGCTGACACACGAAAGGAAATATATGTGACTTCACGGTTACAGTTGTTTCCTACTTTGTTTCTTGGTAATTCACTGTGAAACTCAGAAAATACAGTGTTTTCAAAGAGGACTGGCCTGTACTTTCTATTGGCTAAAGGAACATTCTTTGAAACAGGAGAGAACATGAACATTTCTAGCAATTATAACAGAAGTTAGAGCTTTTTCCTCTCTCTCCTTGTGGTGATTGCGTTCATTGTGTGAGATAGTCACCGGTTACAATGCCATAAGGCAGAAGCAGAGAAAGCGGTAACTGGACATATCTTGTTTCCGTGAAGGCTAAAGCATACACTACTGGAAGTACAGATGTAGCTCTTTGAACTGAAGATACTAGGTGCTATCTTATTTCTCTAGAATGCCTTTCAAAGAGTTCCTGTTTCCCTTACTTGGTGACTCACAAAAACTGTGTTCCGAAAGAGGCCAGCAACAGTTCTCAACCAGACAGAAGCAATGTACGTTGAACATTCCAACCAACATACACATATTCTCAAACGATTTCAGCAGATGGAATTATGAGCTTGCTGGGCCCTTGTTGTTCTGTTCCATTGTGTGCTTCAGTGAGCTTTCGAGTTTAAACAGTGGACTAAAGAGCAAACACTGGTTCCAAGAAGGCCAGAGTCTTTTGGGTAGTGTGCTTCAGCTGACACACGAAAGGAAATATATGTGACTTCACGGTTACAGTTGTTTCCTACTTTGTTTCTTGGTAATTCACTGTGAAACTCAGAAAATACTGTGTTTTCAAAGAGGACTGGCCTGTACTTTCTATTGGCTAAAGGAACATTCTTTGAAACAGGAGAGAACATGAACATTTCTAGCAATTATAACAGAAGTTAGAGCTTTTTCCTCTCTCTCCTTGTGGTGATTGCGTTCATTGTGTGAGATAGTCACCGGTTACAATGCCATAAGGCAGAAGCAGAGAAAGCGGTAACTGGACATATCTTGTTTCCGTGAAGGCTAAAGCATACACTACTGGAAGTACAGATGTAGCTCTTTGAACTGAAGATACTAGGTGCTATCTTGTTTCTCTAGAATGCCTTTCAAAGAGTTCCTGTTTCCCTTACTTGGTGACTCACAAAAACTGTGTTCCGAAAGAGGCCAGCAACAGTTCTCAACCAGACAGAAGCAATGTACGTTGAACATTCCAACCAACATACACATATTCTCAAACGATTTCAGCAGATGGAATTATGAGCTTGCTGTGCCCTTGTTGTTCTGTTCCACTGTGTGCTTCAGTGAGCTTTCGAGTTTAAACAATGGACTAAAGAGCAAACACTGGTTTCAAGAAGGCCAGAGTCTTTTGGGTAGTGTGCTTCAGCTGACACACGAAAGGAAATATATGTGACTTCACGGTTACAGTTGTTTCCTACTTTGTTTCTTGGTAATTCACTGTGAAACTCAGAAAATACAGTGTTTTCAAAGAGGACTGGTCTATATATTCTATTGGATAAAGGATCATCCTTTGAAACAGGAGAGAACATGAACATTTCTAGCAATTATAACAGAAGTTAGAGCTTTTTCCTCTCTCTCCTTGTGGTGATTGCGTTCATTGTGTGAGATAGTCACCGGTTACAATGCCATAAGGCAGAAGCAGAGAAAGCGGTAACTGTACATATCTTGTTTCCGTGAAGGCTAAAGTATACACTACTGGAAGTACAGATGTAGCTCTTTGAACTGAAGATACTAGGTGCTATCTTGTTTCTCTAGAATGCCTTTCAAAGAGTTCCTGTTTCCCTTACTTGGTGACTCACAAAAACTGTGTTCTGAAAGAGGCCAGCAACAGTTCTCAACCAGACAGAAACAATGTACGTTGAACATTCCAACCAACATACACATATTCTCAAACGATTTCAGCAGATGGAATTATGAGCTTGCTGGGCCCTTGTTGTTCTGTTCCATTGTGTGCTTCAGTGAGCTTTCGAGTTTAAACAGTGGACTAAAGAGCAAACACTGGTTCCAAGAAGGCCAGAGTCTTTTGGGTAGTGTGCTTCAGCTGACACACGAAAGGAAATATATGTGACTTCACGGTTACAGTTGTTTCCTACTTTGTTTCTTGGTAATTCACTGTGAAACTCAGAAAATACTGTGTTTTCAAAGAGGACTGGCCTGTACTTTCTATTGGCTAAAGGAACATTCTTTGAAACAGGAGAGAACATGAACATTTCTAGCAATTATAACAGAAGTTAGAGCTTTTTCCTCTCTCTCCTTGTGGTGATTGCGTTCATTGTGTGAGATAGTCACCGGTTACAATGCCATAAGGCAGAAGCAGAGAAAGCGGTAACTGGACATATCTTGTTTCCGTGAAGGCTAAAGCATACACTACTGGAAGTACAGATGTAGCTCTTTGAACTGAAGATACTAGGTGCTATCTTATTTCTCTAGAATGCCTTTCAAAGAGTTCCTGTTTCCCTTACTTGGTGACTCACAAAAACTGTGTTCCGAAAGAGGCCAGCAACAGTTCTCAACCAGACAGAAGCAATGTACGTTGAACATTCCAACCAACATACACATATTCTCAAACGATTTCAGCAGATGGAATTATGAGCTTGCTGTGCCCTTGTTGTTCTGTTCCATTGTGTGCTTCAGTGAGCTTTCGAGTTTAAACAGTGGACTAAAGAGCAAACACTGGTTCCAAGAAGGCCAGAGTCTTTTGGGTAGTGTGCTTCAGCTGACACACGAAAGGAAATATATGTGACTTCACGGTTACAGTTGTTTCCTACTTTGTTTCTTGGTAATTCACTGTGAAACTCAGAAAATACTGTGTTTTCAAAGAGGACTGGCCTGTACTTTCTATTGGCTAAAGGAACATTCTTTGAAACAGGAGAGAACATGAACATTTCTAGCAATTATAACAGAAGTTAGAGCTTTCTCCTCTGTCTCCTTGTGGTGATTGTGTTCATTGTGTGAGATAGTCACCGGTTACAATGCCATAAGGCAGAAGCAGAGAAAGCGGTAACTGGACATATCTTGTTTCCGTGAAGGCTAAAGCATACACTACTGGAAGTACAGATGTAGCTCTTTGAACTGAAGATACTAGGTGCTATCTAGTTTCTCATGAATGCCTTTCAAAGCGTTCCTGTTTCCCTTACTTGGTGACTCACAAAAACTGTGTTCTGAAAGAGGCCAGCAACAGTTCTCAACCAGACAGAAGCAATGTACGCTGAACATTCCAACCAACATACACATATTCTCAAACGATTTCAACAGATGGAATTATGAGCTTGCTGTGCCCTTGTTGTTCTGTTCCACTGTGTGCTTCAGTGAGCTTTCGAGTTTATACAATGGACTAAAGAGCAAACACTGGTTTCAAGAAGGCCAGAGTCTTTTGGATAGTGTGCTTCAGCTGACACACGAAAGGAAATATATGTGACTTCACGGTTACAGTTGTTTCCTACTTTGTTTCTTGGTAATTCACTGTGAAACTCAGAAAATACTGTGTTTTCAAAGAGGACTGGCCTGTACTTTCTATTGGCTAAAGGAACATTCTTTGAAACAGGAGAGAACATGAACATTTCTAGCAATTATAACAGAAGTTAGAGCTTTTTCCTCTCTCTCCTTGTGGTGATTGCGTTCATTGTGTGAGATAGTCACCGGTTACAATGCCATAAGGCAGAAGCAGAGAAATCGGTAACTGGACATATCTTGTTTCCGTGAAGGCTAAAGCATACACTACTGGAAGTACAGATGTAGCTCTTTGAACTGAAGATACTAGGTGCTATCTTGTTTCTCTAGAATGCCTTTCAAAGAGTTCCTGTTTCCCTTACTTGGTGACTCACAAAAACTGTGTTCCGAAAGAGGCCAGCAACAGTTCTCAACCAGACAGAAGCAATGTACGTTGAACATTCCAACCAACATACACATATTCTCAAACGATTTCAGCAGATGGAATTATGAGCTTGCTGTGCCCTTGTTGTTCTGTTCCACTGTGTGCTTCAGTGAGCTTTCGAGTTTAAACAATGGACTAAAGAGCAAACACTGGTTTCAAGAAGGCCAGAGTCTTTTGGGTAGTGTGCTTCAGCTGACACACGAAAGGAAATATATGTGACTTCACGGTTACAGTTGTTTCCTACTTTGTTTCTTGGTAATTCACTGTGAAACTCAGAAAATACAGTGTTTTCAAAGAGGACTGGTCTATATATTCTATTGGATAAAGGATCATCCTTTGAAACAGGAGAGAACATGAACATTTCTAGCAATTATAACAGAAGTTAGAGCTTTTTCCTCTCTCTCCTTGTGGTGATTGCGTTCATTGTGTGAGATAGTCACCGGTTACAATGCCATAAGGCAGAAGCAGAAAAAGCGGTAACTGTACATATCTTGTTTCCGTGAAGGCTAAAGTATACACTACTGGAAGTACAGATGTAGCTCTTTGAACTGAAGATACTAGGTGCTATCTTGTTTCTCTAGAATGCCTTTCAAAGAGTTCCTGTTTCCCTTACTTGGTGACTCACAAAAACTGTGTTCCGAAAGAGGCCAGCAACAGTTCTCAACCAGACAGAAGCAATGTACGTTGAACATTCCAACCAACATACACATATTCTCAAACGATTTCAGCAGATGGAATTATGAGCTTGCTGGGCCCTTGTTGTTCTGTTCCATTGTGTGCTTCAGTGAGCTTTCGAGTTTAAACAGTGGACTAAAGAGCAAACACTGGTTCCAAGAAGGCCAGAGTCTTTTGGGTAGTGTGCTTCAGCTGACACACGAAAGGAAATATATGTGACTTCACGGTTACAGTTGTTTCCTACTTTGTTTCTTGGTAATTCACTGTGAAACTCAGAAAATACTGTGTTTTCAAAGAGGACTGGCCTGTACTTTCTATTGGCTAAAGGAACATTCTTTGAAACAGGAGAGAACATGAACATTTCTAGCAATTATAACAGAAGTTAGAGCTTTTTCCTCTCTCTCCTTGTGGTGATTGCGTTCATTGTGTGAGATAGTCACCGGTTACAATGCCATAAGGCAGAAGCAGAGAAAGCGGTAACTGGACATATCTTGTTTCCGTGAAGGCTAAAGCATACACTACTGGAAGTACAGATGTAGCTCTTTGAACTGAAGATACTAGGTGCTATCTTATTTCTCTAGAATGCCTTTCAAAGAGTTCCTGTTTCCCTTACTTGGTGACTCACAAAAACTGTGTTCCGAAAGAGGCCAGCAACAGTTCTCAACCAGACAGAAGCAATGTACGTTGAACATTCCAACCAACATACACATATTCTCAAACGATTTCAGCAGATGGAATTATGAGCTTGCTGTGCCCTTGTTGTTCTGTTCCATTGTGTGCTTCAGTGAGCTTTCGAGTTTAAACAGTGGACTAAAGAGCAAACACTGGTTCCAAGAAGGCCAGAGTCTTTTGGGTAGTGTGCTTCAGCTGACACACGAAAGGAAATATATGTGACTTCACGGTTACAGTTGTTTCCTACTTTGTTTCTTGGTAATTCACTGTGAAACTCAGAAAATACTGTGTTTTCAAAGAGGACTGGCCTGTACTTTCTATTGGCTAAAGGAACATTCTTTGAAACAGGAGAGAACATGAACATTTCTAGCAATTATAACAGAAGTTAGAGCTTTCTACTCTGTCTCCTTGTGGTGATTGTGTTCATTGTGTGAGATAGTCACCGGTTACAATGCCATAAGGCAGAAGCAGAGAAAGCGGTAACTGGACATATCTTGTTTCCGTGAAGGCTAAAGCATACACTACTGGAAGTACAGATGTAGCTCTTTGAACTGAAGATACTAGGTGCTATCTAGTTTCTCATGAATGCCTTTCAAAGCGTTCCTGTTTCCCTTACTTGGTGACTCACAAAAACTGTGTTCCGAAAGAGGCCAGCAACAGTTCTCAACCAGACAGAAGCAATGTACGCTGAACATTCCAACCAACATACACATATTCTCAAACGATTTCAACAGATGGAATTATGAGCTTGCTGTGCCCTTGTTGTTCTGTTCCACTGTGTGCTTCAGTGAGCTTTCGAGTTTATACAATGGACTAAAGAGCAAACACTGGTTTCAAGAAGGCCAGAGTCTTTTGGATAGTGTGCTTCAGCTGACACACGAAAGGAAATATATGTGACTTCACGGTTACAGTTGTTTCCTACTTTGTTTCTTGGTAATTCACTGTGAAACTCAGAAAATACTGTGTTTTCAAAGAGGACTGGCCTGTACTTTCTATTGGCTAAAGGAACATTCTTTGAAACAGGAGAGAACATGAACATTTCTAGCAATTATAACAGAAGTTAGAGCTTTTTCCTCTCTCTCCTTGTGGTGATTGCGTTCATTGTGTGAGATAGTGACCGGTTCCAATGCCATAAGGCAGAAGCAGAGAAAGCGGTAACTGGACATATCTTGTTTCCGTGAAGGCTAAAGCATACACTACTGGAAGTACAGATGTAGCTCTTTGAACTGAAGATACTAGGTGCTATCTAGTTTCTCATGAATGCCTTTCAAAGCGTTCCTGTTTCCCTTACTTGGTGACTCACAAAAACTGTGTTCCGAAAGAGGCCAGCAACAGTTCTCAACCAGACAGAAGCAATGTACGCTGAACATTCCAACCAACATACACATATTCTCAAACGATTTCAACAGATGGAATTATGAGCTTGCTGTGCCCTTGTTGTTCTGTTCCACTGTGTGCTTCAGTGAGCTTTCGAGTTTATACAATGGACTAAAGAGCAAACACTGGTTTCAAGAAGGCCAGAGTCTTTTGGATAGTGTGCTTCAGCTGACACACGAAAGGAAATATATGTGAC
Organism: Furipterus horrens; assembly: GCF_987537825.1. Lineage (NCBI taxonomy): Eukaryota > Metazoa > Chordata > Mammalia > Chiroptera > Furipteridae > Furipterus > Furipterus horrens. The sequence continues at coordinate 100,853,512 of NW_028327173.1, forward strand.
TTCACGGTTACAGTTGTTTCCTACTTTGTTTCTTGGTAATTCACTGTGAAACGCAGAAAATACTGTGTTTTCAAAGAGGACTGGCCTGTACTTTCTATTGGCTAAAGGAACATTCTTTGAAACAGGAGAGAACATGAACATTTCTAGCAATTATAACAGAAGTTAGAGCTTTTTCCTCTCTCTCCTTGTGGTGATTGCGTTCATTGTGTGAGATAGTGACCGGTTCCAATGCCATAAGGCAGAAGCAGAGAAAGCGGTAACTGGACATATCTTGTTTCCGTGAAGGCTAAAGCATACACTACTGGAAGTACAGATGTAGCTCTTTGAACTGAAGATACTAGGTGCTATCTTGTTTCTCTAGAATGCCTTTCAAAGAGTTCCTGTTTCCCTTACTTGGTGACTCACAAAAACTGTGTTCCGAAAGAGGCCAGCAACAGTTCTCAACCAGACAGAAGCAATGTACGTTGAACATTCCAACCAACATACACATATTCTCAAACGATTTCAGCAGATGGAATTATGAGCTTGCTGTGCCCTTGTTGTTCTGTTCCATTGTGTGCTTCAGTGAGCTTTCGAGTTTAAACAGTGGACTAAAGAGCAAACACTGGTTCCAAGAAGGCCAGAGTCTTTTGGGTAGTGTGCTTCAGCTGACACACGAAAGGAAATATATGTGACTTCACGGTTACAGTTGTTTCCTACTTTGTTTCTTGGTAATTCACTGTGAAACTCAGAAAATACAGTGTTTTCAAAGAGGACTGGTCTATATATTCTATTGGATAAAGGATCATCCTTTGAAACAGGAGAGAACATGAACATTTCTAGCAATTATAACAGAAGTTAGAGCTTTTTCCTCTCTCTCCTTGTGGTGATTGCGTTCATTGTGTGAGATAGTCACCGGTTACAATGCCATAAGGCAGAAGCAGAGAAAGCGGTAACTGGACATATCTTGTTTCCGTGAAGGCTAAAGCATACACTACTGGAAGTACAGATGTAGCTCTTTGAACTGAAGATACTAGGTGCTATCTTATTTCTCTAGAATGCCTTTCAAAGAGTTCCTGTTTCCCTTACTTGGTGACTCACAAAAACTGTGTTCCGAAAGAGGCCAGCAACAGTTCTCAACCAGACAGAAGCAATGTACGTTGAACATTCCAACCAACATACACATATTCTCAAACGATTTCAGCAGATGGAATTATGAGCTTGCTGGGCCCTTGTTGTTCTGTTCCATTGTGTGCTTCAGTGAGCTTTCGAGTTTAAACAGTGGACTAAAGAGCAAACACTGGTTCCAAGAAGGCCAGAGTCTTTTGGGTAGTGTGCTTCAGCTGACACACGAAAGGAAATATATGTGACTTCACGGTTACAGTTGTTTCCTACTTTGTTTCTTGGTAATTCACTGTGAAACTCAGAAAATACTGTGTTTTCAAAGAGGACTGGCCTGTACTTTCTATTGGCTAAAGGAACATTCTTTGAAACAGGAGAGAACATGAACATTTCTAGCAATTATAACAGAAGTTAGAGCTTTCTCCTCTCTCTCCTTGTGGTGATTGCGTTCATTGTGTGAGATAGTCACCGGTTACAATGCCATAAGGCAGAAGCAGAGAAAGCGGTAACTGGACATATCTTGTTTCCGTGAAGGCTAAAGCATACACTACTGGAAGTACAGATGTAGCTCTTTGAACTGAAGATACTAGGTGCTATCTAGTTTCTCATGAATGCCTTTCAAAGCGTTCCTGTTTCCCTTACTTGGTGACTCACAAAAACTGTGTTCCGAAAGAGGCCAGCAACAGTTCTCAACCAGACAGAAGCAATGTACGCTGAACATTGCAACCAACATACACATATTCTCAAACGATTTCAACAGATGGAATTATGAGCTTGCTGTGCCCTTGTTGTTCTGTTCCACTGTGTGCTTCAGTGAGCTTTCGAGTTTATACAATGGACTAAAGATCAAACACTGGTTTCAAGAAGGCCAGAGTCTTTTGGATAGTGTGCTTCAGCTGACACACGAAAGGAAATATATGTGACTTCACGGTTACAGTTGTTTCCTACTTTGTTTCTTGGTAATTCACTGTTAAACGCAGAAAATACTGTGTTTTCAAAGAGGACTGGCCTGTACTTTCTATTGGCTAAAGGAACATTCTTTGAAACAGGAGAGAACATGAACATTTCTAGCAATTATAACAGAAGTTAGAGCTTTTTCCTCTCTCTCCTTGTGGTGATTGCGTTCATTGTGTGAGATAGTCACCGGTTACAATGCCATAAGGCAGAAGCAGAGAAAGCGGTAACTGGACATATCTTGTTTCCGTGAAGGCTAAAGCATACACTACTGGAAGTACAGATGTAGCTCTTTGAACTGAAGATACTAGGTGCTATCTTGTTTCTCTAGAATGCCTTTCAAAGAGTTCCTGTTTCCCTTACTTGGTGACTCACAAAAACTGTGTTCCGAAAGAGGCCAGCAACAGTTCTCAACCAGACAGAAGCAATGTACGTTGAACATTCCAACCAACATACACATATTCTCAAACGATTTCAGCAGATGGAATTATGAGCTTGCTGTGCCCTTGTTGTTCTGTTCCATTGTGTGCTTCAGTGAGCTTTCGAGTTTAAACAGTGGACTAAAGAGCAAACACTGGTTCTAAGAAGGCCAGAGTCTTTTGGGTAGTGTGCTTCAGCTGACACACGAAAGGAAATATATGTGACTTCACGGTTACAGTTGTTTCCTACTTTGTTTCTTGGTAATTCACTGTGAAACTCAGAAAATACTGTGTTTTCAAAGAGGACTGGCCTGTACTTTCTATTGGCTAAAGGAACATTCTTTGAAACAGGAGAGAACATGAACATTTCTAGCAATTATAACAGAAGTTAGAGCATTTTCCTCTCTCTCCTTGTGGTGATTGCGTTCATTGTGTGAGATAGTCACCGGTTACAATGCCATAAGGCAGAAGCAGAAAAAGCGGTAACTGGACATATCTTGTTTCCGTGAAGGCTAAAGTATACACTACTGGAAGTACAGATGTAGCTCTTTGAACTGAAGATACTAGGTGCTATCTTGTTTCTCTAGAATGCCTTTCAAAGAGTTCCTGTTTCCCTTACTTGGTGACTCACAAAAACTGTGTTCCGAAAGAGGCCAGCAACAGTTCTCAACCAGACAGAAGCAATGTACGTTGAACATTCCAACCAACATACACATATTCTCAAACGATTTCAGCAGATGGAATTATGAGCTTGCTGGGCCCTTGTTGTTCTGTTCCATTGTGTGCTTCAGTGAGCTTTCGAGTTTAAACAGTGGACTAAAGAGCAAACACTGGTTCCAAGAAGGCCAGAGTCTTTTGGGTAGTGTGCTTCAGCTGACACACGAAAGGAAATATATGTGACTTCACGGTTACAGTTGTTTCCTACTTTGTTTCTTGGTAATTCACTGTGAAACTCAGAAAATACTGTGTTTTCAAAGAGGACTGGCCTGTACTTTCTATTGGCTAAAGGAACATTCTTTGAAACAGGAGAGAACATGAACATTTCTAGCAATTATAACAGAAGTTAGAGCTTTTTCCTCTCTCTCCTTGTGGTGATTGCGTTCATTGTGTGAGATAGTCACCGGTTACAATGCCATAAGGCAGAAGCAGAGAAAGCGGTAACTGGACATATCTTGTTTCCGTGAAGGCTAAAGCATACACTACTGGAAGTACAGATGTAGCTCTTTGAACTGAAGATACTAGGTGCTATCTTATTTCTCTAGAATGCCTTTCAAAGAGTTCCTGTTTCCCTTACTTGGTGACTCACAAAAACTGTGTTCCGAAAGAGGCCAGCAACAGTTCTCAACCAGACAGAAGCAATGTACGTTGAACATTCCAACCAACATACACATATTCTCAAACGATTTCAGCAGATGGAATTATGAGCTTGCTGTGCCCTTGTTGTTCTGTTCCATTGTGTGCTTCAGTGAGCTTTCGAGTTTAAACAGTGGACTAAAGAGCAAACACTGGTTCCAAGAAGGCCAGAGTCTTTTGGGTAGTGTGCTTCAGCTGACACACGAAAGGAAATATATGTGACTTCACGGTTACAGTTGTTTCCTACTTTGTTTCTTGGTAATTCACTGTTAAACGCAGAAAATACTGTGTTTTCAAAGAGGACTGGCCTGTACTTTCTATTGGCTAAAGGAACATTCTTTGAAACAGGAGAGAACATGAACATTTCTAGCAATTATAACAGAAGTTAGAGCTTTTTCCTCTCTCTCCTTGTGGTGATTGCGTTCATTGTGTGAGATAGTGACCGGTTCCAATGCCATAAGGCAGAAGCAGAGAAAGCGGTAACTGGACATATCTTGTTTCCGTGAAGGCTAAAGCATACACTACTGGAAGTACAGATGTAGCTCTTTGAACTGAAGATACTAGGTGCTATCTAGTTTCTCATGAATGCCTTTCAAAGCGTTCCTGTTTCCCTTACTTGGTGACTCACAAAAACTGTGTTCCGAAAGAGGCCAGCAACAGTTCTCAACCAGACAGAAGCAATGTACGCTGAACATTCCAACCAACATACACATATTCTCAAACGATTTCAACAGATGGAATTATGAGCTTGCTGTGCCCTTGTTGTTCTGTTCCACTGTGTGCTTCAGTGAGCTTTCGAGTTTATACAATGGACTAAAGAGCAAACACTGGTTTCAAGAAGGCCAGAGTCTTTTGGATAGTGTGCTTCAGCTGACACACGAAAGGAAATATATGTGACTTCACGGTTACAGTTGTTTCCTACTTTGTTTCTTGGTAATTCACTGTGAAACGCAGAAAATACTGTGTTTTCAAAGAGGACTGGCCTGTACTTTCTATTGGCTAAAGGAACATTCTTTGAAACAGGAGAGAACATGAACATTTCTAGCAATTATAACAGAAGTTAGAGCTTTTTCCTCTCTCTCCTTGTGGTGATTGCGTTCATTGTGTGAGATAGTGACCGGTTCCAATGCCATAAGGCAGAAGCAGAGAAAGCGGTAACTGGACATATCTTGTTTCCGTGAAGGCTAAAGCATACACTACTGGAAGTACAGATGTAGCTCTTTGAACTGAAGATACTAGGTGCTATCTTGTTTCTCTAGAATGCCTTTCAAAGAGTTCCTGTTTCCCTTACTTGGTGACTCACAAAAACTGTGTTCCGAAAGAGGCCAGCAACAGTTCTCAACCAGACAGAAGCAATGTACGTTGAACATTCCAACCAACATACACATATTCTCAAACGATTTCAGCAGATGGAATTATGAGCTTGCTGTGCCCTTGTTGTTCTGTTCCATTGTGTGCTTCAGTGAGCTTTCGAGTTTAAACAGTGGACTAAAGAGCAAACACTGGTTCCAAGAAGGCCAGAGTCTTTTGGGTAGTGTGCTTCAGCTGACACACGAAAGGAAATATATGTGACTTCACGGTTACAGTTGTTTCCTACTTTGTTTCTTGGTAATTCACTGTGAAACTCAGAAAATACAGTGTTTTCAAAGAGGACTGGTCTATATATTCTATTGGATAAAGGATCATCCTTTGAAACAGGAGAGAACATGAACATTTCTAGCAATTATAACAGAAGTTAGAGCTTTTTCCTCTCTCTCCTTGTGGTGATTGCGTTCATTGTGTGAGATAGTCACCGGTTACAATGCCATAAGGCAGAAGCAGAGAAAGCGGTAACTGGACATATCTTGTTTCCGTGAAGGCTAAAGCATACACTACTGGAAGTACAGATGTAGCTCTTTGAACTGAAGATACTAGGTGCTATCTTATTTCTCTAGAATGCCTTTCAAAGAGTTCCTGTTTCCCTTACTTGGTGACTCACAAAAACTGTGTTCCGAAAGAGGCCAGCAACAGTTCTCAACCAGACAGAAGCAATGTACGTTGAACATTCCAACCAACATACACATATTCTCAAACGATTTCAGCAGATGGAATTATGAGCTTGCTGGGCCCTTGTTGTTCTGTTCCATTGTGTGCTTCAGTGAGCTTTCGAGTTTAAACAGTGGACTAAAGAGCAAACACTGGTTCCAAGAAGGCCAGAGTCTTTTGGGTAGTGTGCTTCAGCTGACACACGAAAGGAAATATATGTGACTTCACGGTTACAGTTGTTTCCTACTTTGTTTCTTGGTAATTCACTGTGAAACTCAGAAAATACTGTGTTTTCAAAGAGGACTGGCCTGTACTTTCTATTGGCTAAAGGAACATTCTTTGAAACAGGAGAGAACATGAACATTTCTAGCAATTATAACAGAAGTTAGAGCTTTCTCCTCTCTCTCCTTGTGGTGATTGCGTTCATTGTGTGAGATAGTCACCGGTTACAATGCCATAAGGCAGAAGCAGAGAAAGCGGTAACTGGACATATCTTGTTTCCGTGAAGGCTAAAGCATACACTACTGGAAGTACAGATGTAGCTCTTTGAACTGAAGATACTAGGTGCTATCTAGTTTCTCATGAATGCCTTTCAAAGCGTTCCTGTTTCCCTTACTTGGTGACTCACAAAAACTGTGTTCCGAAAGAGGCCAGCAACAGTTCTCAACCAGACAGAAGCAATGTACGCTGAACATTGCAACCAACATACACATATTCTCAAACGATTTCAACAGATGGAATTATGAGCTTGCTGTGCCCTTGTTGTTCTGTTCCACTGTGTGCTTCAGTGAGCTTTCGAGTTTATACAATGGACTAAAGATCAAACACTGGTTTCAAGAAGGCCAGAGTCTTTTGGATAGTGTGCTTCAGCTGACACACGAAAGGAAATATATGTGACTTCACGGTTACAGTTGTTTCCTACTTTGTTTCTTGGTAATTCACTGTTAAACGCAGAAAATACTGTGTTTTCAAAGAGGACTGGCCTGTACTTTCTATTGGCTAAAGGAACATTCTTTGAAACAGGAGAGAACATGAACATTTCTAGCAATTATAACAGAAGTTAGAGCTTTTTCCTCTCTCTCCTTGTGGTGATTGCGTTCATTGTGTGAGATAGTCACCGGTTACAATGCCATAAGGCAGAAGCAGAGAAAGCGGTAACTGGACATATCTTGTTTCCGTGAAGGCTAAAGCATACACTACTGGAAGTACAGATGTAGCTCTTTGAACTGAAGATACTAGGTGCTATCTTGTTTCTCTAGAATGCCTTTCAAAGAGTTCCTGTTTCCCTTACTTGGTGACTCACAAAAACTGTGTTCCGAAAGAGGCCAGCAACAGTTCTCAACCAGACAGAAGCAATGTACGTTGAACATTCCAACCAACATACACATATTCTCAAACGATTTCAGCAGATGGAATTATGAGCTTGCTGTGCCCTTGTTGTTCTGTTCCATTGTGTGCTTCAGTGAGCTTTCGAGTTTAAACAGTGGACTAAAGAGCAAACACTGGTTCTAAGAAGGCCAGAGTCTTTTGGGTAGTGTGCTTCAGCTGACACACGAAAGGAAATATATGTGACTTCACGGTTACAGTTGTTTCCTACTTTGTTTCTTGGTAATTCACTGTGAAACTCAGAAAATACTGTGTTTTCAAAGAGGACTGGCCTGTACTTTCTATTGGCTAAAGGAACATTCTTTGAAACAGGAGAGAACATGAACATTTCTAGCAATTATAACAGAAGTTAGAGCATTTTCCTCTCTCTCCTTGTGGTGATTGCGTTCATTGTGTGAGATAGTCACCGGTTACAATGCCATAAGGCAGAAGCAGAAAAAGCGGTAACTGTACATATCTTGTTTCCGTGAAGGCTAAAGTATACACTACTGGAAGTACAGATGTAGCTCTTTGAACTGAAGATACTAGGTGCTATCTTGTTTCTCTAGAATGCCTTTCAAAGAGTTCCTGTTTCCCTTACTTGGTGACTCACAAAAACTGTGTTCCGAAAGAGGCCAGCAACAGTTCTCAACCAGACAGAAGCAATGTACGTTGAACATTCCAACCAACATACACATATTCTCAAACGATTTCAGCAGATGGAATTATGAGCTTGCTGGGCCCTTGTTGTTCTGTTCCATTGTGTGCTTCAGTGAGCTTTCGAGTTTAAACAGTGGACTAAAGAGCAAACACTGGTTCCAAGAAGGCCAGAGTCTTTTGGGTAGTGTGCTTCAGCTGACACACGAAAGGAAATATATGTGACTTCACGGTTACAGTTGTTTCCTACTTTGTTTCTTGGTAATTCACTGTGAAACTCAGAAAATACTGTGTTTTCAAAGAGGACTGGCCTGTACTTTCTATTGGCTAAAGGAACATTCTTTGAAACAGGAGAGAACATGAACATTTCTAGCAATTATAACAGAAGTTAGAGCTTTTTCCTCTCTCTCCTTGTGGTGATTGCGTTCATTGTGTGAGATAGTCACCGGTTACAATGCCATAAGGCAGAAGCAGAGAAAGCGGTAACTGGACATATCTTGTTTCCGTGAAGGCTAAAGCATACACTACTGGAAGTACAGATGTAGCTCTTTGAACTGAAGATACTAGGTGCTATCTTATTTCTCTAGAATGCCTTTCAAAGAGTTCCTGTTTCCCTTACTTGGTGACTCACAAAAACTGTGTTCCGAAAGAGGCCAGCAACAGTTCTCAACCAGACAGAAGCAATGTACGTTGAACATTCCAACCAACATACACATATTCTCAAACGATTTCAGCAGATGGAATTATGAGCTTGCTGTGCCCTTGTTGTTCTGTTCCATTGTGTGCTTCAGTGAGCTTTCGAGTTTAAACAGTGGACTAAAGAGCAAACACTGGTTCCAAGAAGGCCAGAGTCTTTTGGGTAGTGTGCTTCAGCTGACACACGAAAGGAAATATATGTGACTTCACGGTTACAGTTGTTTCCTACTTTGTTTCTTGGTAATTCACTGTTAAACGCAGAAAATACTGTGTTTTCAAAGAGGACTGGCCTGTACTTTCTATTGGCTAAAGGAACATTCTTTGAAACAGGAGAGAACATGAACATTTCTAGCAATTATAACAGAAGTTAGAGCTTTCTCCTCTCTCTCCTTGTGGTGATTGCGTTCATTGTGTGAGATAGTCACCGGTTACAATGCCATAAGGCAGAAGCAGAGAAAGCGGTAACTGGACATATCTTGTTTCCGTGAAGGCTAAAGCATACACTACTGGAAGTACAGATGTAGCTCTTTGAACTGAAGATACTAGGTGCTATCTTGTTTCTCTAGAATGCCTTTCAAAGAGTTCCTGTTTCCCTTACTTGGTGACTCACAAAAACTGTGTTCCGAAAGAGGCCAGCAACAGTTCTCAACCAGACAGAAGCAATGTACGTTGAACATTCCAACCAACATACACATATTCTCAAACGATTTCAGCAGATGGAATTATGAGCTTGCTGTGCCCTTGTTGTTCTGTTCCATTGTGTGCTTCAGTGAGCTTTCGAGTTTAAACAGTGGACTAAAGAGCAAACACTGGTTCTAAGAAGGCCAGAGTCTTTTGGGTAGTGTGCTTCAGCTGACACACGAAAGGAAATATATGTGACTTCACGGTTACAGTTGTTTCCTACTTTGTTTCTTGGTAATTCACTGTGAAACTCAGAAAATACTGTGTTTTCAAAGAGGACTGGCCTGTACTTTCTATTGGCTAAAGGAACATTCTTTGAAACAGGAGAGAACATGAACATTTCTAGCAATTATAACAGAAGTTAGAGCTTTTTCCTCTCTCTCCTTGTGGTGATTGCGTTCATTGTGTGAGATAGTCACCGGTTACAATGCCATAAGGCAGAAGCAGAAAAAGCGGTAACTGTACATATCTTGTTTCCGTGAAGGCTAAAGTATACACTACTGGAAGTACAGATGTAGCTCTTTGAACTGAAGATACTAGGTGCTATCTTGTTTCTCTAGAATGCCTTTCAAAGAGTTCCTGTTTCCCTTACTTGGTGACTCACAAAAACTGTGTTCCGAAAGAGGCCAGCAACAGTTCTCAACCAGACAGAAGCAATGTACGTTGAACATTCCAACCAACATACACATATTCTCAAACGATTTCAGCAGATGGAATTATGAGCTTGCTGGGCCCTTGTTGTTCTGTTCCATTGTGTGCTTCAGTGAGCTTTCGAGTTTAAACAGTGGACTAAAGAGCAAACACTGGTTCCAAGAAGGCCAGAGTCTTTTGGGTAGTGTGCTTCAGCTGACACACGAAAGGAAATATATGTGACTTCACGGTTACAGTTGTTTCCTACTTTGTTTCTTGGTAATTCACTGTGAAACTCAGAAAATACAGTGTTTTCAAAGAGGACTGGTCTATATATTCTATTGGATAAAGGATCATCCTTTGAAACAGGAGAGAACATGAACATTTCTAGCAATTATAACAGAAGTTAGAGCTTTTTCCTCTCTCTCCTTGTGGTGATTGCGTTCATTGTGTGAGATAGTCACCGGTTACAATGCCATAAGGCAGAAGCAGAGAAAGCGGTAACTGGACATATCTTGTTTCCGTGAAGGCTAAAGCATACACTACTGGAAGTACAGATGTAGCTCTTTGAACTGAAGATACTAGGTGCTATCTTATTTCTCTAGAATGCCTTTCAAAGAGTTCCTGTTTCCCTTACTTGGTGACTCACAAAAACTGTGTTCCGAAAGAGGCCAGCAACAGTTCTCAACCAGACAGAAGCAATGTACGTTGAACATTCCAACCAACATACACATATTCTCAAACGATTTCAGCAGATGGAATTATGAGCTTGCTGGGCCCTTGTTGTTCTGTTCCATTGTGTGCTTCAGTGAGCTTTCGAGTTTAAACAGTGGACTAAAGAGCAAACACTGGTTCCAAGAAGGCCAGAGTCTTTTGGGTAGTGTGCTTCAGCTGACACACGAAAGGAAATATATGTGACTTCACGGTTACAGTTGTTTCCTACTTTGTTTCTTGGTAATTCACTGTGAAACTCAGAAAATACTGTGTTTTCAAAGAGGACTGGCCTGTACTTTCTATTGGCTAAAGGAACATTCTTTGAAACAGGAGAGAACATGAACATTTCTAGCAATTATAACAGAAGTTAGAGCTTTCTCCTCTCTCTCCTTGTGGTGATTGCGTTCATTGTGTGAGATAGTCACCGGTTACAATGCCATAAGGCAGAAGCAGAGAAAGCGGTAACTGGACATATCTTGTTTCCGTGAAGGCTAAAGCATACACTACTGGAAGTACAGATGTAGCTCTTTGAACTGAAGATACTAGGTGCTATCTAGTTTCTCATGAATGCCTTTCAAAGCGTTCCTGTTTCCCTTACTTGGTGACTCACAAAAACTGTGTTCCGAAAGAGGCCAGCAACAGTTCTCAACCAGACAGAAGCAATGTACGCTGAACATTCCAACCAACATACACATATTCTCAAACGATTTCAACAGATGGAATTATGAGCTTGCTGTGCCCTTGTTGTTCTGTTCCACTGTGTGCTTCAGTGAGCTTTCGAGTTTATACAATGGACTAAAGATCAAACACTGGTTTCAAGAAGGCCAGAGTCTTTTGGATAGTGTGCTTCAGCTGACACACGAAAGGAAATATATGTGACTTCACGGTTACAGTTGTTTCCTACTTTGTTTCTTGGTAATTCACTGTGAAACGCAGAAAATACTGTGTTTTCAAAGAGGACTGGCCTGTACTTTCTATTGGCTAAAGGAACATTCTTTGAAACAGGAGAGAACATGAACATTTCTAGCAATTATAACAGAAGTTAGAGCTTTTTCCTCTCTCTCCTTGTGGTGATTGCGTTCATTGTGTGAGATAGTCACCGGTTACAATGCCATAAGGCAGAAGCAGAGAAAGCGGTAACTGGACATATCTTGTTTCCGTGAAGGCTAAAGCATACACTACTGGAAGTACAGATGTAGCTCTTTGAACTGAAGATACTAGGTGCTATCTTGTTTCTCTAGAATGCCTTTCAAAGAGTTCCTGTTTCCCTTACTTGGTGACTCACAAAAACTGTGTTCCGAAAGAGGCCAGCAACAGTTCTCAACCAGACAGAAGCAATGTACGTTGAACATTCCAACCAACATACACATATTCTCAAACGATTTCAGCAGATGGAATTATGAGCTTGCTGTGCCCTTGTTGTTCTGTTCCACTGTGTGCTTCAGTGAGCTTTCGAGTTTAAACAATGGACTAAAGAGCAAACACTGGTTTCAAGAAGGCCAGAGTCTTTTGGGTAGTGTGCTTCAGCTGACACACGAAAGGAAATATATGTGACTTCACGGTTACAGTTGTTTCCTACTTTGTTTCTTGGTAATTCACTGTGAAACTCAGAAAATACAGTGTTTTCAAAGAGGACTGGTCTATATATTCTATTGGATAAAGGATCATCCTTTGAAACAGGAGAGAACATGAACATTTCTAGCAATTATAACAGAAGTTAGAGCTTTTTCCTCTCTCTCCTTGTGGTGATTGCGTTCATTGTGTGAGATAGTCACCGGTTACAATGCCATAAGGCAGAAGCAGAAAAAGCGGTAACTGGACATATCTTGTTTCCGTGAAGGCTAAAGCATACACTACTGGAAGTACAGATGTAGCTCTTTGAACTGAAGATACTAGGTGCTATCTTATTTCTCTAGAATGCCTTTCAAAGAGTTCCTGTTTCCCTTACTTGGTGACTCACAAAAACTGTTTTCCGAAAGAGGCCAGCAACAGTTCTCAACCAGACAGAAGCAATGTACGTTGAACATTCCAACCAACATACACATATTCTCAAACGATTTCAGCAGATGGAATTATGAGCTTGCTGTGCCCTTGTTGTTCTGTTCCATTGTGTGCTTCAGTGAGCTTTCGAGTTTAAACAGTGGACTAAAGAGCAAACACTGGTTCCAAGAAGGCCAGAGTCTTTTGGGTAGTGTGCTTCAGCTGACACACGAAAGGAAATATATGTGACTTCACGGTTACAGTTGTTTCCTACTTTGTTTCTTGGTAATTCACTGTGAAACTCAGAAAATACTGTGTTTTCAAAGAGGACTGGCCTGTACTTTCTATTGGCTAAAGGAACATTCTTTGAAACAGGAGAGAACATGAACATTTCTAGCAATTATAACAGAAGTTAGAGCTTTCTCCTCTCTCTCCTTGTGGTGATTGCGTTCATTGTGTGAGATAGTCACCGGTTACAATGCCATAAGGCAGAAGCAGAGAAAGCGGTAACTGGACATATCTTGTTTCCGTGAAGGCTAAAGCATACACTACTGGAAGTACAGATGTAGCTCTTTGAACTGAAGATACTAGGTGCTATCTAGTTTCTCATGAATGCCTTTCAAAGCGTTCCTGTTTCCCTTACTTGGTGACTCACAAAAACTGTGTTCCGAAAGAGGCCAGCAACAGTTCTCAACCAGACAGAAGCAATGTACGCTGAACATTCCAACCAACATACACATATTCTCAAACGATTTCAACAGATGGAATTATGAGCTTGCTGTGCCCTTGTTGTTCTGTTCCACTGTGTGCTTCAGTGAGCTTTCGAGTTTATACAATGGACTAAAGATCAAACACTGGTTTCAAGAAGGCCAGAGTCTTTTGGATAGTGTGCTTCAGCTGACACACGAAAGGAAATATATGTGACTTCACGGTTACAGTTGTTTCCTACTTTGTTTCTTGGTAATTCACTGTGAAACGCAGAAAATACTGTGTTTTCAAAGAGGACTGGCCTGTACTTTCTATTGGCTAAAGGAACATTCTTTGAAACAGGAGAGAACATGAACATTTCTAGCAATTATAACAGAAGTTAGAGCTTTTTCCTCTCTCTCCTTGTGGTGATTGCGTTCATTGTGTGAGATAGTCACCGGTTACAATGCCATAAGGCAGAAGCAGAGAAAGCGGTAACTGGACATATCTTGTTTCCGTGAAGGCTAAAGCATACACTACTGGAAGTACAGATGTAGCTCTTTGAACTGAAGATACTAGGTGCTATCTTGTTTCTCTAGAATGCCTTTCAAAGAGTTCCTGTTTCCCTTACTTGGTGACTCACAAAAACTGTGTTCCGAAAGAGGCCAGCAACAGTTCTCAACCAGACAGAAGCAATGTACGTTGAACATTCCAACCAACATACACATATTCTCAAACGATTTCAGCAGATGGAATTATGAGCTTGCTGTGCCCTTGTTGTTCTGTTCCACTGTGTGCTTCAGTGAGCTTTCGAGTTTAAACAATGGACTAAAGAGCAAACACTGGTTTCAAGAAGGCCAGAGTCTTTTGGGTAGTGTGCTTCAGCTGACACACGAAAGGAAATATATGTGACTTCACGGTTACAGTTGTTTCCTACTTTGTTTCTTGGTAATTCACTGTGAAACTCAGAAAATACAGTGTTTTCAAAGAGGACTGGTCTATATATTCTATTGGATAAAGGATCATCCTTTGAAACAGGAGAGAACATGAACATTTCTAGCAATTATAACAGAAGTTAGAGCTTTTTCCTCTCTCTCCTTGTGGTGATTGCGTTCATTGTGTGAGATAGTCACCGGTTACAATGCCATAAGGCAGAAGCATAAAAAGCGGTAACTGTACATATCTTGTTTCCGTGAAGGCTAAAGCATACACTACTGGAAGTACAGATGTAGCTCTTTGAACTGAAGATACTAGGTGCTATCTTGTTTCTCTAGAATGCCTTTCAAAGAGTTCCTGTTTCCCTTACTTGGTGACTCACAAAAACTGTGTTCCGAAAGAGGCCAGCAACAGTTCTCAACCAGACAGAAGCAATGTACGTTGAACATTCCAACCAACATACACATATTCTCAAACGATTTCAGCAGATGGAATTATGAGCTTGCTGTGCCCTTGTTGTTCTGTTCCATTGTGTGCTTCAGTGAGCTTTCGAGTTTAAACAGTGGACTAAAGAGCAAACACTGGTTCCAAGAAGGCCAGAGTCTTTTGGGTAGTGTGCTTCAGCTGACACACGAAAGGAAATATATGTGACTTCACGGTTACAGTTGTTTCCTACTTTGTTTCTTGGTAATTCACTGTGAAACTCAGAAAATACTGTGTTTTCAAAGAGGACTGGCCTGTACTTTCTATTGGCTAAAGGAACATTCTTTGAAACAGGAGAGAACATGAACATTTCTAGCAATTATAACAGAAGTTAGAGCTTTCTCCTCTGTCTCCTTGCGGTGATTGCATTCATTGTGTGAGATAGTCACCGGTTACAATGCCATAAGGCAGAAGCAGAGAAAGCGGTAACTGGACATATCTTGTTTCCGTGAAGGCTAAAGCATACACTACTGGAAGTACAGATGTAGCTCTTTGAACTGAAGATACTAGGTGCTATCTAGTTTCTCATGAATGCCTTTCAAAGCGTTCCTGTTTCCCTTACTTGGTGACTCACAAAAACTGTGTTCCGAAAGAGGCCAGCAACAGTTCTCAACCAGACAGAAGCAATGTACGCTGAACATTCCAACCAACATACACATATTCTCAAACGATTTCAACAGATGGAATTATGAGCTTGCTGTGCCCTTGTTGTTCTGTTCCACTGTGTGCTTCAGTGAGCTTTCGAGTTTATACAATGGACTAAAGAGCAAACACTGGTTTCAAGAAGGCCAGAGTCTTTTGGGTAGTGTGCTTCAGCTGACACACGAAAGGAAATATATGTGACTTCACGGTTACAGTTGTTTCCTACTTTGTTTCTTGGTAATTCACTGTGAAACGCAGAAAATACTGTGTTTTCAAAGAGGACTGGCCTGTACTTTCTATTGGCTAAAGGAACATTCTTTGAAACAGGAGAGAACATGAACATTTCTAGCAATTATAACAGAAGTTAGAGCTTTTTCCTCTCTCTCCTTGTGGTGATTGCGTTCATTGTGTGAGATAGTCACCGGTTACAATGCCATAAGGCAGAAGCAGAGAAAGCGGTAACTGGACATATCTTGTTTCCGTGAAGGCTAAAGCATACACTACTGGAAGTACAGATGTAGCTCTTTGAACTGAAGATACTAGGTGCTATCTTGTTTCTCTAGAATGCCTTTCAAAGAGTTCCTGTTTCCCTTACTTGGTGACTCACAAAAACTGTGTTCCGAAAGAGGCCAGCAACAGTTCTCAACCAGACAGAAGCAATGTACGTTGAACATTCCAACCAACATACACATATTCTCAAACGATTTCAGCAGATGGAATTATGAGCTTGCTGTGCCCTTGTTGTTCTGTTCCACTGTGTGCTTCAGTGAGCTTTCGAGTTTAAACAATGGACTAAAGAGCAAACACTGGTTTCAAGAAGGCCAGAGTCTTTTGGGTAGTGTGCTTCAGCTGACACACGAAAGGAAATATATGTGACTTCACGGTTACAGTTGTTTCCTACTTTGTTTCTTGGTAATTCACTGTGAAACTCAGAAAATACTGTGTTTTCAAAGAGGACTGGCCTGTACTTTCTATTGGCTAAAGGAACATTCTTTGAAACAGGAGAGAACATGAACATTTCTAGCAATTATAACAGAAGTTAGAGCTTTTTCCTCTCTCTCCTTGTGGTGATTGCGTTCATTGTGTGAGATAGTCACCGGTTACAATGCCATAAGGCAGAAGCAGAGAAAGCGGTAACTGGACATATCTTGTTTCCGTGAAGGCTAAAGCATACACTACTGGAAGTACAGATGTAGCTCTTTGAACTGAAGATACTAGGTGCTATCTTGTTTCTCTAGAATGCCTTTCAAAGAGTTCCTGTTTCCCTTACTTGGTGACTCACAAAAACTGTGTTCCGAAAGAGGCCAGCAACAGTTCTCAACCAGACAGAAGCAATGTACGTTGAACATTCCAACCAACATACACATATTCTCAAACGATTTCAGCAGATGGAATTATGAGCTTGCTGTGCCCTTGTTGTTCTGTTCCATTGTGTGCTTCAGTGAGCTTTCGAGTTTAAACAGTGGACTAAAGAGCAAACACTGGTTCCAAGAAGGCCAGAGTCTTTTGGGTAGTGTGCTTCAGCTGACACACGAAAGGAAATATATGTGACTTCACGGTTACAGTTGTTTCCTACTTTGTTTCTTGGTAATTCACTGTGAAACTCAGAAAATACAGTGTTTTCAAAGAGGACTGGTCTATATATTCTATTGGATAAAGGATCATCCTTTGAAACAGGAGAGAACATGAACATTTCTAGCAATTATAACAGAAGTTAGAGCTTTTTCCTCTCTCTCCTTGTGGTGATTGCGTTCATTGTGTGAGATAGTCACCGGTTACAATGCCATAAGGCAGAAGCATAAAAAGCGGTAACTGTACATATCTTGTTTCCGTGAAGGCTAAAGCATACACTACTGGAAGTACAGATGTAGCTCTTTGAACTGAAGATACTAGGTGCTATCTTGTTTCTCTAGAATGCCTTTCAAAGAGTTCCTGTTTCCCTTACTTGGTGACTCACAAAAACTGTGTTCCGAAAGAGGCCAGCAACAGTTCTCAACCAGACAGAAGCAATGTACGTTGAACATTCCAACCAACATACACATATTCTCAAACGATTTCAGCAGATGGAATTATGAGCTTGCTGTGCCCTTGTTGTTCTGTTCCATTGTGTGCTTCAGTGAGCTTTCGAGTTTAAACAGTGGACTAAAGAGCAAACACTGGTTCCAAGAAGGCCAGAGTCTTTTGGGTAGTGTGCTTCAGCTGACACACGAAAGGAAATATATGTGACTTCACGGTTACAGTTGTTTCCTACTTTGTTTCTTGGTAATTCACTGTGAAACTCAGAAAATACTGTGTTTTCAAAGAGGACTGGCCTGTACTTTCTATTGGCTAAAGGAACATTCTTTGAAACAGGAGAGAACATGAACATTTCTAGCAATTATAACAGAAGTTAGAGCTTTCTCCTCTGTCTCCTTGCGGTGATTGCATTCATTGTGTGAGATAGTCACCGGTTACAATGCCATAAGGCAGAAGCAGAGAAAGCGGTAACTGGACATATCTTGTTTCCGTGAAGGCTAAAGCATACACTACTGGAAGTACAGATGTAGCTCTTTGAACTGAAGATACTAGGTGCTATCTAGTTTCTCATGAATGCCTTTCAAAGCGTTCCTGTTTCCCTTACTTGGTGACTCACAAAAACTGTGTTCCGAAAGAGGCCAGCAACAGTTCTCAACCAGACAGAAGCAATGTACGCTGAACATTCCAACCAACATACACATATTCTCAAACGATTTCAACAGATGGAATTATGAGCTTGCTGTGCCCTTGTTGTTCTGTTCCACTGTGTGCTTCAGTGAGCTTTCGAGTTTATACAATGGACTAAAGAGCAAACACTGGTTTCAAGAAGGCCAGAGTCTTTTGGGTAGTGTGCTTCAGCTGACACACGAAAGGAAATATATGTGACTTCACGGTTACAGTTGTTTCCTACTTTGTTTCTTGGTAATTCACTGTGAAACGCAGAAAATACTGTGTTTTCAAAGAGGACTGGCCTGTACTTTCTATTGGCTAAAGGAACATTCTTTGAAACAGGAGAGAACATGAACATTTCTAGCAATTATAACAGAAGTTAGAGCTTTTTCCTCTCTCTCCTTGTGGTGATTGCGTTCATTGTGTGAGATAGTCACCGGTTACAATGCCATAAGGCAGAAGCAGAGAAAGCGGTAACTGGACATATCTTGTTTCCGTGAAGGCTAAAGCATACACTACTGGAAGTACAGATGTAGCTCTTTGAACTGAAGATACTAGGTGCTATCTTGTTTCTCTAGAATGCCTTTCAAAGAGTTCCTGTTTCCCTTACTTGGTGACTCACAAAAACTGTGTTCCGAAAGAGGCCAGCAACAGTTCTCAACCAGACAGAAGCAATGTACGTTGAACATTCCAACCAACATACACATATTCTCAAACGATTTCAGCAGATGGAATTATGAGCTTGCTGTGCCCTTGTTGTTCTGTTCCACTGTGTGCTTCAGTGAGCTTTCGAGTTTAAACAATGGACTAAAGAGCAAACACTGGTTTCAAGAAGGCCAGAGTCTTTTGGGTAGTGTGCTTCAGCTGACACACGAAAGGAAATATATGTGACTTCACGGTTACAGTTGTTTCCTACTTTGTTTCTTGGTAATTCACTGTGAAACTCAGAAAATACTGTGTTTTCAAAGAGGACTGGCCTGTACTTTCTATTGGCTAAAGGAACATTCTTTGAAACAGGAGAGAACATGAACATTTCTAGCAATTATAACAGAAGTTAGAGCTTTTTCCTCTCTCTCCTTGTGGTGATTGCGTTCATTGTGTGAGATAGTCACCGGTTACAATGCCATAAGGCAGAAGCAGAGAAAGCGGTAACTGGACATATCTTGTTTCCGTGAAGGCTAAAGCATACACTACTGGAAGTACAGATGTAGCTCTTTGAACTGAAGATACTAGGTGCTATCTTGTTTCTCTAGAATGCCTTTCAAAGAGTTCCTGTTTCCCTTACTTGGTGACTCACAAAAACTGTGTTCCGAAAGAGGCCAGCAACAGTTCTCAACCAGACAGAAGCAATGTACGTTGAACATTCCAACCAACATACACATATTCTCAAACGATTTCAGCAGATGGAATTATGAGCTTGCTGTGCCCTTGTTGTTCTGTTCCATTGTGTGCTTCAGTGAGCTTTCGAGTTTAAACAGTGGACTAAAGAGCAAACACTGGTTCCAAGAAGGCCAGAGTCTTTTGGGTAGTGTGCTTCAGCTGACACACGAAAGGAAATATATGTGACTTCACGGTTACAGTTGTTTCCTACTTTGTTTCTTGGTAATTCACTGTGAAACTCAGAAAATACTGTGTTTTCAAAGAGGACTGGCCTGTACTTTCTATTGGCTAAAGGAACATTCTTTGAAACAGGAGAGAACATGAACATTTCTAGCAATTATAACAGAAGTTAGAGCTTTCTCCTCTGTCTCCTTGCGGTGATTGCATTCATTGTGTGAGATAGTCACCGGTTACAATGCCATAAGGCAGAAGCAGAGAAAGCGGTAACTGGACATATCTTGTTTCCGTGAAGGCTAAAGCATACACTACTGGAAGTACAGATGTAGCTCTTTGAACTGAAGATACTAGGTGCTATCTAGTTTCTCATGAATGCCTTTCAAAGCGTTCCTGTTTCCCTTACTTGGTGACTCACAAAAACTGTGTTCCGAAAGAGGCCAGCAACAGTTCTCAACCAGACAGAAGCAATGTACGCTGAACATTCCAACCAACATACACATATTCTCAAACGATTTCAACAGATGGAATTATGAGCTTGCTGTGCCCTTGTTGTTCTGTTCCACTGTGTGCTTCAGTGAGCTTTCGAGTTTATACAATGGACTAAAGAGCAAACACTGGTTTCAAGAAGGCCAGAGTCTTTTGGGTAGTGTGCTTCAGCTGACACACGAAAGGAAATATATGTGACTTCACGGTTACAGTTGTTTCCTACTTTGTTTCTTGGTAATTCACTGTGAAACGCAGAAAATACTGTGTTTTCAAAGAGGACTGGCCTGTACTTTCTATTGGCTAAAGGAACATTCTTTGAAACAGGAGAGAACATGAACATTTCTAGCAATTATAACAGAAGTTAGAGCTTTTTCCTCTCTCTCCTTGTGGTGATTGCGTTCATTGTGTGAGATAGTCACCGGTTACAATGCCATAAGGCAGAAGCAGAGAAAGCGGTAACTGGACATATCTTGTTTCCGTGAAGGCTAAAGCATACACTACTGGAAGTACAGATGTAGCTCTTTGAACTGAAGATACTAGGTGCTATCTTGTTTCTCTAGAATGCCTTTCAAAGAGTTCCTGTTTCCCTTACTTGGTGACTCACAAAAACTGTGTTCCGAAAGAGGCCAGCAACAGTTCTCAACCAGACAGAAGCAATGTACGTTGAACATTCCAACCAACATACACATATTCTCAAACGATTTCAGCAGATGGAATTATGAGCTTGCTGTGCCCTTGTTGTTCTGTTCCACTGTGTGCTTCAGTGAGCTTTCGAGTTTAAACAATGGACTAAAGAGCAAACACTGGTTTCAAGAAGGCCAGAGTCTTTTGGGTAGTGTGCTTCAGCTGACACACGAAAGGAAATATATGTGACTTCACGGTTACAGTTGTTTCCTACTTTGTTTCTTGGTAATTCACTGTGAAACTCAGAAAATACAGTGTTTTCAAAGAGGACTGGTCTATATATTCTATTGGATAAAGGATCATCCTTTGAAACAGGAGAGAACATGAACATTTCTAGCAATTATAACAGAAGTTAGAGCTTTTTCCTCTCTCTCCTTGTGGTGATTGCGTTCATTGTGTGAGATAGTCACCGGTTACAATGCCATAAGGCAGAAGCATAAAAAGCGGTAACTGTACATATCTTGTTTCCGTGAAGGCTAAAGTATACACTACTGGAAGTACAGATGTAGCTCTTTGAACTGAAGATACTAGGTGCTATCTTGTTTCTCTAGAATGCCTTTCAAAGAGTTCCTGTTTCCCTTACTTGGTGACTCACAAAAACTGTGTTCCGAAAGAGGCCAGCAACAGTTCTCAACCAGACAGAAGCAATGTACGTTGAACATTCCAACCAACATACACATATTCTCAAACGATTTCAGCAGATGGAATTATGAGCTTGCTGTGCCCTTGTTGTTCTGTTCCATTGTGTGCTTCAGTGAGCTTTCGAGTTTAAACAGTGGACTAAAGAGCAAACACTGGTTCCAAGAAGGCCAGAGTCTTTTGGGTAGTGTGCTTCAGCTGACACACGAAAGGAAATATATGTGACTTCACGGTTACAGTTGTTTCCTACTTTGTTTCTTGGTAATTCACTGTGAAACTCAGAAAATACTGTGTTTTCAAAGAGGACTGGCCTGTACTTTCTATTGGCTAAAGGAACATTCTTTGAAACAGGAGAGAACATGAACATTTCTAGCAATTATAACAGAAGTTAGAGCTTTCTCCTCTGTCTCCTTGCGGTGATTGCATTCATTGTGTGAGATAGTCACCGGTTACAATGCCATAAGGCAGAAGCAGAGAAAGCGGTAACTGGACATATCTTGTTTCCGTGAAGGCTAAAGCATACACTACTGGAAGTACAGATGTAGCTCTTTGAACTGAAGATACTAGGTGCTATCTAGTTTCTCATGAATGCCTTTCAAAGCGTTCCTGTTTCCCTTACTTGGTGACTCACAAAAACTGTGTTCCGAAAGAGGCCAGCAACAGTTCTCAACCAGACAGAAGCAATGTACGCTGAACATTCCAACCAACATACACATATTCTCAAACGATTTCAACAGATGGAATTATGAGCTTGCTGTGCCCTTGTTGTTCTGTTCCACTGTGTGCTTCAGTGAGCTTTCGAGTTTATACAATGGACTAAAGAGCAAACACTGGTTTCAAGAAGGCCAGAGTCTTTTGGGTAGTGTGCTTCAGCTGACACACGAAAGGAAATATATGTGACTTCACGGTTACAGTTGTTTCCTACTTTGTTTCTTGGTAATTCACTGTGAAACTCAGAAAATACTGTGTTTTCAAAGAGGACTGGCCTGTACTTTCTATTGGCTAAAGGAACATTCTTTGAAACAGGAGAGAACATGAACATTTCTAGCAATTATAACAGAAGTTAGAGCTTTTTCCTCTCTCTCCTTGTGGTGATTGCGTTCATTGTGTGAGATAGTCACCGGTTACAATGCCATAAGGCAGAAGCAGAGAAAGCGGTAACTGGACATATCTTGTTTCCGTGAAGGCTAAAGCATACACTACTGGAAGTACAGATGTAGCTCTTTGAACTGAAGATACTAGGTGCTATCTTGTTTCTCTAGAATGCCTTTCAAAGAGTTCCTGTTTCCCTTACTTGGTGACTCACAAAAACTGTGTTCCGAAAGAGGCCAGCAACAGTTCTCAACCAGACAGAAGCAATGTACGTTGAACATTCCAACCAACATACACATATTCTCAAACGATTTCAGCAGATGGAATTATGAGCTTGCTGTGCCCTTGTTGTTCTGTTCCATTGTGTGCTTCAGTGAGCTTTCGAGTTTAAACAGTGGACTAAAGAGCAAACACTGGTTCCAAGAAGGCCAGAGTCTTTTGGGTAGTGTGCTTCAGCTGACACACGAAAGGAAATATATGTGACTTCACGGTTACAGTTGTTTCCTACTTTGTTTCTTGGTAATTCACTGTGAAACTCAGAAAATACAGTGTTTTCAAAGAGGACTGGTCTATATATTCTATTGGATAAAGGATCATCCTTTGAAACAGGAGAGAACATGAACATTTCTAGCAATTATAACAGAAGTTAGAGCTTTTTCCTCTCTCTCCTTGTGGTGATTGCGTTCATTGTGTGAGATAGTCACCGGTTACAATGCCATAAGGCAGAAGCAGAGAAAGCGGTAACTGGACATATCTTGTTTCCGTGAAGGCTAAAGCATACACTACTGGAAGTACAGATGTAGCTCTTTGAACTGAAGATACTAGGTGCTATCTTGTTTCTCTAGAATGCCTTTCAAAGAGTTCCTGTTTCCCTTACTTGGTGACTCACAAAAACTGTGTTCCGAAAGAGGCCAGCAACAGTTCTCAACCAGACAGAAGCAATGTACGTTGAACATTCCAACCAACATACACATATTCTCAAACGATTTCAGCAGATGGAATTATGAGCTTGCTGTGCCCTTGTTGTTCTGTTCCATTGTGTGCTTCAGTGAGCTTTCGAGTTTAAACAGTGGACTAAAGAGCAAACACTGGTTCCAAGAAGGCCAGAGTCTTTTGGGTAGTGTGCTTCAGCTGACACACGAAAGGAAATATATGTGACTTCACGGTTACAGTTGTTTCCTACTTTGTTTCTTGGTAATTCACTGTGAAACTCAGAAAATACTGTGTTTTCAAAGAGGACTGGCCTGTACTTTCTATTGGCTAAAGGAACATTCTTTGAAACAGGAGAGAACATGAACATTTCTAGCAATTATAACAGAAGTTAGAGCTTTTTCCTCTCTCTCCTTGTGGTGATTGCGTTCATTGTGTGAGATAGTCACCGGTTACAATGCCATAAGGCAGAAGCAGAGAAAGCGGTAACTGGACATATCTTGTTTCCGTGAAGGCTAAAGCATACACTACTGGAAGTACAGATGTAGCTCTTTGAACTGAAGATACTAGGTGCTATCTAGTTTCTCATGAATGCCTTTCAAAGCGTTCCTGTTTCCCTTACTTGGTGACTCACAAAAACTGTGTTCCGAAAGAGGCCAGCAACAGTTCTCAACCAGACAGAAGCAATGTACGCTGAACATTGCAACCAACATACACATATTCTCAAACGATTTCAACAGATGGAATTATGAGCTTGCTGTGCCCTTGTTGTTCTGTTCCACTGTGTGCTTCAGTGAGCTTTCGAGTTTATACAATGGACTAAAGATCAAACACTGGTTTCAAGAAGGCCAGAGTCTTTTGGATAGTGTGCTTCAGCTGACACACGAAAGGAAATATATGTGACTTCACGGTTACAGTTGTTTCCTACTTTGTTTCTTGGTAATTCACTGTTAAACGCAGAAAATACTGTGTTTTCAAAGAGGACTGGCCTGTACTTTCTATTGGCTAAAGGAACATTCTTTGAAACAGGAGAGAACATGAACATTTCTAGCAATTATAACAGAAGTTAGAGCTTTTTCCTCTCTCTCCTTGTGGTGATTGCGTTCATTGTGTGAGATAGTCACCGGTTACAATGCCATAAGGCAGAAGCAGAGAAAGCGGTAACTGGACATATCTTGTTTCCGTGAAGGCTAAAGCATACACTACTGGAAGTACAGATGTAGCTCTTTGAACTGAAGATACTAGGTGCTATCTTGTTTCTCTAGAATGCCTTTCAAAGAGTTCCTGTTTCCCTTACTTGGTGACTCACAAAAACTGTGTTCCGAAAGAGGCCAGCAACAGTTCTCAACCAGACAGAAGCAATGTACGTTGAACATTCCAACCAACATACACATATTCTCAAACGATTTCAGCAGATGGAATTATGAGCTTGCTGTGCCCTTGTTGTTCTGTTCCATTGTGTGCTTCAGTGAGCTTTCGAGTTTAAACAGTGGACTAAAGAGCAAACACTGGTTCCAAGAAGGCCAGAGTCTTTTGGGTAGTGTGCTTCAGCTGACACACGAAAGGAAATATATGTGACTTCACGGTTACAGTTGTTTCCTACTTTGTTTCTTGGTAATTCACTGTGAAACTCAGAAAATACTGTGTTTTCAAAGAGGACTGGCCTGTACTTTCTATTGGCTAAAGGAACATTCTTTGAAACAGGAGAGAACATGAACATTTCTAGCAATTATAACAGAAGTTAGAGCTTTTTCCTCTCTCTCCTTGTGGTGATTGCGTTCATTGTGTGAGATAGTCACCGGTTACAATGCCATAAGGCAGAAGCAGAGAAAGCGGTAACTGGACATATCTTGTTTCCGTGAAGGCTAAAGCATACACTACTGGAAGTACAGATGTAGCTCTTTGAACTGAAGATACTAGGTGCTATCTTGTTTCTCTAGAATGCCTTTCAAAGAGTTCCTGTTTCCCTTACTTGGTGACTCACAAAAACTGTGTTCCGAAAGAGGCCAGCAACAGTTCTCAACCAGACAGAAGCAATGTACGTTGAACATTCCAACCAACATACACATATTCTCAAACGATTTCAGCAGATGGAATTATGAGCTTGCTGTGCCCTTGTTGTTCTGTTCCATTGTGTGCTTCAGTGAGCTTTCGAGTTTAAACAGTGGACTAAAGAGCAAACACTGGTTCCAAGAAGGCCAGAGTCTTTTGGGTAGTGTGCTTCAGCTGACACACGAAAGGAAATATATGTGACTTCACGGTTACAGTTGTTTCCTACTTTGTTTCTTGGTAATTCACTGTGAAACTCAGAAAATACTGTGTTTTCAAAGAGGACTGGCCTGTACTTTCTATTGGCTAAAGGAACATTCTTTGAAACAGGAGAGAACATGAACATTTCTAGCAATTATA
Organism: Furipterus horrens; assembly: GCF_987537825.1. NCBI lineage: Eukaryota > Metazoa > Chordata > Mammalia > Chiroptera > Furipteridae > Furipterus > Furipterus horrens. Next base: position 100,879,317 of record NW_028327173.1, read on the forward strand.
ACAGAAGTTAGAGCTTTTTCCTCTCTCTCCTTGTGGTGATTGCGTTCATTGTGTGAGATAGTCACCGGTTACAATGCCATAAGGCAGAAGCAGAGAAAGCGGTAACTGGACATATCTTGTTTCCGTGAAGGCTAAAGCATACACTACTGGAAGTACAGATGTAGCTCTTTGAACTGAAGATACTAGGTGCTATCTTATTTCTCTAGAATGCCTTTCAAAGAGTTCCTGTTTCCCTTACTTGGTGACTCACAAAAACTGTGTTCCGAAAGAGGCCAGCAACAGTTCTCAACCAGACAGAAGCAATGTACGCTGAACATTCCAACCAACATACACATATTCTCAAACGATTTCAACAGATGGAATTATGAGCTTGCTGTGCCCTTGTTGTTCTGTTCCACTGTGTGCTTCAGTGAGCTTTCGAGTTTATACAATGGACTAAAGAGCAAACACTGGTTTCAAGAAGGCCAGAGTCTTTTGGATAGTGTGCTTCAGCTGACACACGAAAGGAAATATATGTGACTTCACGGTTACAGTTGTTTCCTACTTTGTTTCTTGGTAATTCACTGTTAAACGCAGAAAATACTGTGTTTTCAAAGAGGACTGGCCTGTACTTTCTATTGGCTAAAGGAACATTCTTTGAAACAGGAGAGAACATGAACATTTCTAGCAATTATAACAGAAGTTAGAGCTTTTTCCTCTCTCTCCTTGTGGTGATTGCGTTCATTGTGTGAGATAGTCACCGGTTACAATGCCATAAGGCAGAAGCAGAGAAAGCGGTAACTGGACATATCTTGTTTCCGTGAAGGCTAAAGCATACACTACTGGAAGTACAGATGTAGCTCTTTGAACTGAAGATACTAGGTGCTATCTTGTTTCTCTAGAATGCCTTTCAAAGAGTTCCTGTTTCCCTTACTTGGTGACTCACAAAAACTGTGTTCCGAAAGAGGCCAGCAACAGTTCTCAACCAGACAGAAGCAATGTACGCTGAACATTCCAACCAACATACACATATTCTCAAACGATTTCAACAGATGGAATTATGAGCTTGCTGTGCCCTTGTTGTTCTGTTCCACTGTGTGCTTCAGTGAGCTTTCGAGTTTATACAATGGACTAAAGAGCAAACACTGGTTTCAAGAAGGCCAGAGTCTTTTGGATAGTGTGCTTCAGCTGACACACGAAAGGAAATATATGTGACTTCACGGTTACAGTTGTTTCCTACTTTGTTTCTTGGTAATTCACTGTGAAACTCAGAAAATACAGTGTTTTCAAAGAGGACTTGTCTATATATTCTATTGGATAAAGGATCATCCTTTGAAACAGGAGAGAACATGAACATTTCTAGCAATTATAACAGAAGTTAGAGCTTTCTCCTCTCTCTCCTTGTGGTGATTGCGTTCATTGTGTGAGATAGTCACCGGTTACAATGCCATAAGGCAGAAGCAGAGAAAGCGGTAACTGGACATATCTTGTTTCCGTGAAGGCTAAAGCATACACTACTGGAAGTACAGATGTAGCTCTTTGAACTGAAGATACTAGGTGCTATCTTGTTTCTCTAGAATGCCTTTCAAAGAGTTCCTGTTTCCCTTACTTGGTGACTCACAAAAACTGTGTTCCGAAAGAGGCCAGCAACAGTTCTCAACCAGACAGAAGCAATGTACGTTGAACATTCCAACCAACATACACATATTCTCAAACGATTTCAGCAGATGGAATTATGAGCTTGCTGTGCCCTTGTTGTTCTGTTCCATTGTGTGCTTCAGTGAGCTTTCGAGTTTAAACAGTGGACTAAAGAGCAAACACTGGTTCCAAGAAGGCCAGAGTCTTTTGGGTAGTGTGCTTCAGCTGACACACGAAAGGAAATATATGTGACTTCACGGTTACAGTTGTTTCCTACTTTGTTTCTTGGTAATTCACTGTGAAACTCAGAAAATACTGTGTTTTCAAAGAGGACTGGCCTGTACTTTCTATTGGCTAAAGGAACATTCTTTGAAACAGGAGAGAACATGAACATTTCTAGCAATTATAACAGAAGTTAGAGCTTTCTCCTCTCTCTCCTTGTGGTGATTGCGTTCATTGTGTGAGATAGTCACCGGTTACAATGCCATAAGGCAGAAGCAGAGAAAGCGGTAACTGGACATATCTTGTTTCCGTGAAGGCTAAAGCATACACTACTGGAAGTACAGATGTAGCTCTTTGAACTGAAGATACTAGGTGCTATCTAGTTTCTCATGAATGCCTTTCAAAGCGTTCCTGTTTCCCTTACTTGGTGACTCACAAAAACTGTGTTCCGAAAGAGGCCAGCAACAGTTCTCAACCAGACAGAAGCAATGTACGCTGAACATTGCAACCAACATACACATATTCTCAAACGATTTCAACAGATGGAATTATGAGCTTGCTGTGCCCTTGTTGTTCTGTTCCACTGTGTGCTTCAGTGAGCTTTCGAGTTTATACAATGGACTAAAGATCAAACACTGGTTTCAAGAAGGCCAGAGTCTTTTGGATAGTGTGCTTCAGCTGACACACGAAAGGAAATATATGTGACTTCACGGTTACAGTTGTTTCCTACTTTGTTTCTTGGTAATTCACTGTTAAACGCAGAAAATACTGTGTTTTCAAAGAGGACTGGCCTGTACTTTCTATTGGCTAAAGGAACATTCTTTGAAACAGGAGAGAACATGAACATTTCTAGCAATTATAACAGAAGTTAGAGCTTTTTCCTCTCTCTCCTTGTGGTGATTGCGTTCATTGTGTGAGATAGTCACCGGTTACAATGCCATAAGGCAGAAGCAGAGAAAGCGGTAACTGGACATATCTTGTTTCCGTGAAGGCTAAAGCATACACTACTGGAAGTACAGATGTAGCTCTTTGAACTGAAGATACTAGGTGCTATCTTGTTTCTCTAGAATGCCTTTCAAAGAGTTCCTGTTTCCCTTACTTGGTGACTCACAAAAACTGTGTTCCGAAAGAGGCCAGCAACAGTTCTCAACCAGACAGAAGCAATGTACGTTGAACATTCCAACCAACATACACATATTCTCAAACGATTTCAGCAGATGGAATTATGAGCTTGCTGTGCCCTTGTTGTTCTGTTCCATTGTGTGCTTCAGTGAGCTTTCGAGTTTAAACAGTGGACTAAAGAGCAAACACTGGTTCCAAGAAGGCCAGAGTCTTTTGGGTAGTGTGCTTCAGCTGACACACGAAAGGAAATATATGTGACTTCACGGTTACAGTTGTTTCCTACTTTGTTTCTTGGTAATTCACTGTGAAACTCAGAAAATACTGTGTTTTCAAAGAGGACTGGCCTGTACTTTCTATTGGCTAAAGGAACATTCTTTGAAACAGGAGAGAACATGAACATTTCTAGCAATTATAACAGAAGTTAGAGCTTTTCCCTCTCTCTCCTTGTGGTGATTGCGTTCATTGTGTGAGATAGTCACCGGTTACAATGCCATAAGGCAGAAGCAGAGAAAGCGGTAACTGGACATATCTTGTTTCCGTGAAGGCTAAAGCATACACTACTGGAAGTACAGATGTAGCTCTTTGAACTGAAGATACTAGGTGCTATCTTGTTTCTCTAGAATGCCTTTCAAAGAGTTCCTGTTTCCCTTACTTGGTGACTCACAAAAACTGTGTTCCGAAAGAGGCCAGCAACAGTTCTCAACCAGACAGAAGCAATGTACGCTGAACATTCCAACCAACATACACATATTCTCAAACGATTTCAACAGATGGAATTATGAGCTTGCTGTGCCCTTGTTGTTCTGTTCCACTGTGTGCTTCAGTGAGCTTTCGAGTTTATACAATGGACTAAAGAGCAAACACTGGTTTCAAGAAGGCCAGAGTCTTTTGGATAGTGTGCTTCAGCTGACACACGAAAGGAAATATATGTGACTTCACGGTTACAGTTGTTTCCTACTTTGTTTCTTGGTAATTCACTGTGAAACTCAGAAAATACTGTGTTTTCAAAGAGGACTGGCCTGTACTTTCTATTGGCTAAAGGAACATTCTTTGAAACAGGAGAGAACATGAACATTTCTAGCAATTATAACAGAAGTTAGAGCTTTTTCCTCTCTCTCCTTGTGGTGATTGCGTTCATTGTGTGAGATAGTCACCGGTTACAATGCCATAAGGCAGAAGCAGAGAAAGCGGTAACTGGACATATCTTGTTTCCGTGAAGGCTAAAGCATACACTACTGGAAGTACAGATGTAGCTCTTTGAACTGAAGATACTAGGTGCTATCTTGTTTCTCTAGAATGCCTTTCAAAGAGTTCCTGTTTCCCTTACTTGGTGACTCACAAAAACTGTGTTCCGAAAGAGGCCAGCAACAGTTCTCAACCAGACAGAAGCAATGTACGTTGAACATTCCAACCAACATACACATATTCTCAAACGATTTCAGCAGATGGAATTATGAGCTTGCTGTGCCCTTGTTGTTCTGTTCCATTGTGTGCTTCAGTGAGCTTTCGAGTTTAAACAGTGGACTAAAGAGCAAACACTGGTTCCAAGAAGGCCAGAGTCTTTTGGGTAGTGTGCTTCAGCTGACACACGAAAGGAAATATATGTGACTTCACGGTTACAGTTGTTTCCTACTTTGTTTCTTGGTAATTCACTGTGAAACTCAGAAAATACAGTGTTTTCAAAGAGGACTGGTCTATATATTCTATTGGATAAAGGATCATCCTTTGAAACAGGAGAGAACATGAACATTTCTAGCAATTATAACAGAAGTTAGAGCTTTTTCCTCTCTCTCCTTGTGGTGATAGCGTTCATTGTGTGAGATAGTCACCGGTTACAATGCCATAAGGCAGAAGCAGAGAAAGCGGTAACTGGACATATCTTGTTTCCGTGAAGGCTAAAGCATACACTACTGGAAGTACAGATGTAGCTCTTTGAACTGAAGATACTAGGTGCTATCTTATTTCTCTAGAATGCCTTTCAAAGAGTTCCTGTTTCCCTTACTTGGTGACTCACAAAAACTGTGTTCCGAAAGAGGCCAGCAACAGTTCTCAACCAGACAGAAGCAATGTACGTTGAACATTCCAACCAACATACACATATTCTCAAACGATTTCAGCAGATGGAATTATGAGCTTGCTGTGCCCTTGTTGTTCTGTTCCATTGTGTGCTTCAGTGAGCTTTCGAGTTTAAACAGTGGACTAAAGAGCAAACACTGGTTCCAAGAAGGCCAGAGTCTTTTGGGTAGTGTGCTTCAGCTGACACACGAAAGGAAATATATGTGACTTCACGGTTACAGTTGTTTCCTACTTTGTTTCTTGGTAATTCACTGTGAAACTCAGAAAATACTGTGTTTTCAAAGAGGACTGGCCTGTACTTTCTATTGGCTAAAGGAACATTCTTTGAAACAGGAGAGAACATGAACATTTCTAGCAATTATAACAGAAGTTAGAGCTTTTTCCTCTCTCTCCTTGTGGTGATTGCGTTCATTGTGTGAGATAGTCACCGGTTACAATGCCATAAGGCAGAAGCAGAGAAAGCGGTAACTGGACATATCTTGTTTCCGTGAAGGCTAAAGCATACACTACTGGAAGTACAGATGTAGCTCTTTGAACTGAAGATACTAGGTGCTATCTTGTTTCTCTAGAATGCCTTTCAAAGAGTTCCTGTTTCCCTTACTTGGTGACTCACAAAAACTGTGTTCCGAAAGAGGCCAGCAACAGTTCTCAACCAGACAGAAGCAATGTACGCTGAACATTCCAACCAACATACACATATTCTCAAACGATTTCAACAGATGGAATTATGAGCTTGCTGTGCCCTTGTTGTTCTGTTCCACTGTGTGCTTCAGTGAGCTTTCGAGTTTATACAATGGACTAAAGAGCAAACACTGGTTTCAAGAAGGCCAGAGTCTTTTGGATAGTGTGCTTCAGCTGACACACGAAAGGAAATATATGTGACTTCACGGTTACAGTTGTTTCCTACTTTGTTTCTTGGTAATTCACTGTGAAACTCAGAAAATACTGTGTTTTCAAAGAGGACTGGCCTGTACTTTCTATTGGCTAAAGGAACATTCTTTGAAACAGGAGAGAACATGAACATTTCTAGCAATTATAACAGAAGTTAGAGCTTTTTCCTCTCTCTCCTTGTGGTGATTGCGTTCATTGTGTGAGATAGTCACCGGTTACAATGCCATAAGGCAGAAGCAGAGAAAGCGGTAACTGGACATATCTTGTTTCCGTGAAGGCTAAAGCATACACTACTGGAAGTACAGATGTAGCTCTTTGAACTGAAGATACTAGGTGCTATCTTGTTTCTCTAGAATGCCTTTCAAAGAGTTCCTGTTTCCCTTACTTGGTGACTCACAAAAACTGTGTTCCGAAAGAGGCCAGCAACAGTTCTCAACCAGACAGAAGCAATGTACGTTGAACATTCCAACCAACATACACATATTCTCAAACGATTTCAGCAGATGGAATTATGAGCTTGCTGTGCCCTTGTTGTTCTGTTCCACTGTGTGCTTCAGTGAGCTTTCGAGTTTATTCAATGGACTAAAGAGCAAACACTGGTTTCAAGAAGGCCAGAGTTTTTTGGGTAGTGTGCTTCAGCTGACACACGAAAGGAAATATATGTGACTTCACGGTTACAGTTGTTTCCTACTTTGTTTCTTGGTAATTCACTGTGAAACTCAGAAAATACTGTGTTTTCAAAGAGGACTGGCCTGTACTTTCTATTGGCTAAAGGAACATTCTTTGAAACAGGAGAGAACATGAACATTTCTAGCAATTATAACAGAAGTTAGAGCTTTCTCCTCTCTCTCCTTGTGGTGATTGCGTTCATTGTGTGAGATAGTCACCGGTTACAATGCCATAAGGCAGAAGCAGAGAAAGCGGTAACTGGACATATCTTGTTTCCGTGAAGGCTAAAGCATACACTACTGGAAGTACAGATGTAGCTCTTTGAACTGAAGATACTAGGTGCTATCTTGTTTCTCTAGAATGCCTTTCAAAGAGTTCCTGTTTCCCTTACTTGGTGACTCACAAAAACTGTGTTCCGAAAGAGGCCAGCAACAGTTCTCAACCAGACAGAAGCAATGTACGCTGAACATTCCAACCAACATACACATATTCTCAAACGATTTCAACAGATGGAATTATGAGCTTGCTGTGCCCTTGTTGTTCTGTTCCACTGTGTGCTTCAGTGAGCTTTCGAGTTTATACAATGGACTAAAGAGCAAACACTGGTTTCAAGAAGGCCAGAGTCTTTTGGATAGTGTGCTTCAGCTGACACACGAAAGGAAATATATGTGACTTCACGGTTACAGTTGTTTCCTACTTTGTTTCTTGGTAATTCACTGTTAAACGCAGAAAATACTGTGTTTTCAAAGAGGACTGGCCTGTACTTTCTATTGGCTAAAGGAACATTCTTTGAAACAGGAGAGAACATGAACATTTCTAGCAATTATAACAGAAGTTAGAGCTTTTTCCTCTCTCTCCTTGTGGTGATTGCGTTCATTGTGTGAGATAGTCACCGGTTACAATGCCATAAGGCAGAAGCAGAGAAAGCGGTAACTGGACATATCTTGTTTCCGTGAAGGCTAAAGCATACACTACTGGAAGTACAGATGTAGCTCTTTGAACTGAAGATACTAGGTGCTATCTTGTTTCTCTAGAATGCCTTTCAAAGAGTTCCTGTTTCACTTACTTGGTGACTCACAAAAACTGTGTTCCGAAAGAGGCCAGCAACAGTTCTCAACCAGACAGAAGCAATGTACGTTGAACATTCCAACCAACATACACATATTCTCAAACGATTTCAGCAGATGGAATTATGAGCTTGCTGTGCCCTTGTTGTTCTGTTCCATTGTGTGCTTCAGTGAGCTTTCGAGTTTAAACAGTGGACTAAAGAGCAAACACTGGTTCCAAGAAGGCCAGAGTCTTTTGGGTAGTGTGCTTCAGCTGACACACGAAAGGAAATATATGTGACTTCACGGTTACAGTTGTTTCCTACTTTGTTTCTTGGTAATTCACTGTGAAACTCAGAAAATACAGTGTTTTCAAAGAGGACTTGTCTATATATTCTATTGGATAAAGGATCATCCTTTGAAACAGGAGAGAACATGAACATTTCTAGCAATTATAACAGAAGTTAGAGCTTTCTCCTCTCTCTCCTTGTGGTGATTGCGTTCATTGTGTGAGATAGTCACCGGTTACAATGCCATAAGGCAGAAGCAGAGAAAGCGGTAACTGGACATATCTTGTTTCCGTGAAGGCTAAAGCATACACTACTGGAAGTACAGATGTAGCTCTTTGAACTGAAGATACTAGGTGCTATCTTATTTCTCTAGAATGCCTTTCAAAGAGTTCCTGTTTCCCTTACTTGGTGACTCACAAAAACTGTGTTCCGAAAGAGGCCAGCAACAGTTCTCAACCAGACAGAAGCAATGTACGTTGAACATTCCAACCAACATACACATATTCTCAAACGATTTCAGCAGATGGAATTATGAGCTTGCTGTGCCCTTGTTGTTCTGTTCCATTGTGTGCTTCAGTGAGCTTTCGAGTTTAAACAGTGGACTAAAGAGCAAACACTGGTTCCAAGAAGGCCAGAGTCTTTTGGGTAGTGTGCTTCAGCTGACACACGAAAGGAAATATATGTGACTTCACGGTTACAGTTGTTTCCTACTTTGTTTCTTGGTAATTCACTGTGAAACTCAGAAAATACTGTGTTTTCAAAGAGGACTGGCCTGTACTTTCTATTGGCTAAAGGAACATTCTTTGAAACAGGAGAGAACATGAACATTTCTAGCAATTATAACAGAAGTTAGAGCTTTTTCCTCTCTCTCCTTGTGGTGATTGCGTTCATTGTGTGAGATAGTCACCGGTTACAATGCCATAAGGCAGAAGCAGAGAAAGCGGTAACTGGACATATCTTGTTTCCGTGAAGGCTAAAGCATACACTACTGGAAGTACAGATGTAGCTCTTTGAACTGAAGATACTAGGTGCTATCTTGTTTCTCTAGAATGCCTTTCAAAGAGTTCCTGTTTCCCTTACTTGGTGACTCACAAAAACTGTGTTCCGAAAGAGGCCAGCAACAGTTCTCAACCAGACAGAAGCAATGTACGCTGAACATTCCAACCAACATACACATATTCTCAAACGATTTCAACAGATGGAATTATGAGCTTGCTGTGCCCTTGTTGTTCTGTTCCACTGTGTGCTTCAGTGAGCTTTCGAGTTTATACAATGGACTAAAGAGCAAACACTGGTTTCAAGAAGGCCAGAGTCTTTTGGATAGTGTGCTTCAGCTGACACACGAAAGGAAATATATGTGACTTCACGGTTACAGTTGTTTCCTACTTTGTTTCTTGGTAATTCACTGTGAAACTCAGAAAATACTGTGTTTTCAAAGAGGACTGGCCTGTACTTTCTATTGGCTAAAGGAACATTCTTTGAAACAGGAGAGAACATGAACATTTCTAGCAATTATAACAGAAGTTAGAGCTTTCTCCTCTCTCTCCTTGTGGTGATTGCGTTCATTGTGTGAGATAGTCACCGGTTACAATGCCATAAGGCAGAAGCAGAGAAAGCGGTAACTGGACATATCTTGTTTCCGTGAAGGCTAAAGCATACACTACTGGAAGTACAGATGTAGCTCTTTGAACTGAAGATACTAGGTGCTATCTAGTTTCTCATGAATGCCTTTCAAAGCGTTCCTGTTTCCCTTACTTGGTGACTCACAAAAACTGTGTTCCGAAAGAGGCCAGCAACAGTTCTCAACCAGACAGAAGCAATGTACGCTGAACATTCCAACCAACATACACATATTCTCAAACGATTTCAACAGATGGAATTATGAGCTTGCTGTGCCCTTGTTGTTCTGTTCCACTGTGTGCTTCAGTGAGCTTTCGAGTTTATACAATGGACTAAAGATCAAACACTGGTTTCAAGAAGGCCAGAGTCTTTTGGATAGTGTGCTTCAGCTGACACACGAAAGGAAATATATGTGACTTCACGGTTACAGTTGTTTCCTACTTTGTTTCTTGGTAATTCACTGTGAAACGCAGAAAATACTGTGTTTTCAAAGAGGACTGGCCTGTACTTTCTATTGGCTAAAGGAACATTCTTTGAAACAGGAGAGAACATGAACATTTCTAGCAATTATAACAGAAGTTAGAGCTTTTTCCTCTCTCTCCTTGTGGTGATTGCGTTCATTGTGTGAGATAGTCACCGGTTACAATGCCATAAGGCAGAAGCAGAGAAAGCGGTAACTGGACATATCTTGTTTCCGTGAAGGCTAAAGCATACACTACTGGAAGTACAGATGTAGCTCTTTGAACTGAAGATACTAGGTGCTATCTTGTTTCTCTAGAATGCCTTTCAAAGAGTTCCTGTTTCCCTTACTTGGTGACTCACAAAAACTGTGTTCCGAAAGAGGCCAGCAACAGTTCTCAACCAGACAGAAGCAATGTACGCTGAACATTCCAACCAACATACACATATTCTCAAACGATTTCAACAGATGGAATTATGAGCTTGCTGTGCCCTTGTTGTTCTGTTCCACTGTGTGCTTCAGTGAGCTTTCGAGTTTATACAATGGACTAAAGAGCAAACACTGGTTTCAAGAAGGCCAGAGTCTTTTGGATAGTGTGCTTCAGCTGACACACGAAAGGAAATATATGTGACTTCACGGTTACAGTTGTTTCCTACTTTGTTTCTTGGTAATTCACTGTGAAACTCAGAAAATACTGTGTTTTCAAAGAGGACTGGCCTGTACTTTCTATTGGCTAAAGGAACATTCTTTGAAACAGGAGAGAACATGAACATTTCTAGCAATTATAACAGAAGTTAGAGCTTTTTCCTCTCTCTCCTTGTGGTGATTGCGTTCATTGTGTGAGATAGTCACCGGTTACAATGCCATAAGGCAGAAGCAGAGAAAGCGGTAACTGGACATATCTTGTTTCCGTGAAGGCTAAAGCATACACTACTGGAAGTACAGATGTAGCTCTTTGAACTGAAGATACTAGGTGCTATCTTGTTTCTCTAGAATGCCTTTCAAAGAGTTCCTGTTTCCCTTACTTGGTGACTCACAAAAACTGTGTTCCGAAAGAGGCCAGCAACAGTTCTCAACCAGACAGAAGCAATGTACGTTGAACATTCCAACCAACATACACATATTCTCAAACGATTTCAGCAGATGGAATTATGAGCTTGCTGTGCCCTTGTTGTTCTGTTCCATTGTGTGCTTCAGTGAGCTTTCGAGTTTAAACAGTGGACTAAAGAGCAAACACTGGTTCCAAGAAGGCCAGAGTCTTTTGGGTAGTGTGCTTCAGCTGACACACGAAAGGAAATATATGTGACTTCACGGTTACAGTTGTTTCCTACTTTGTTTCTTGGTAATTCACTGTGAAACTCAGAAAATACAGTGTTTTCAAAGAGGACTGGCCTGTACTTTCTATTGGATAAAGGATCATCCTTTGAAACAGGAGAGAACATGAACATTTCTAGCAATTATAACAGAAGTTAGAGCTTTTTCCTCTCTCTCCTTGTGGTGATTGCGTTCATTGTGTGAGATAGTCACCGGTTACAATGCCATAAGGCAGAAGCAGAAAAAGCGGTAACTGTACATATCTTGTTTCCGTGAAGGCTAAAGCATACACTACTGGAAGTACAGATGTAGCTCTTTGAACTGAAGATACTAGGTGCTATCTTGTTTCTCTAGAATGCCTTTCAAAGAGTTCCTGTTTCCCTTACTTGGTGACTCACAAAAACTGTGTTCCGAAAGAGGCCAGCAACAGTTCTCAACCAGACAGAAGCAATGTACGTTGAACATTCCAACCAACATACACATATTCTCAAACGATTTCAGCAGATGGAATTATGAGCTTGCTGTGCCCTTGTTGTTCTGTTCCATTGTGTGCTTCAGTGAGCTTTCGAGTTTAAACAGTGGACTAAAGAGCAAACACTGGTTCCAAGAAGGCCAGAGTCTTTTGGGTAGTGTGCTTCAGCTGACACACGAAAGGAAATATATGTGACTTCACGGTTACAGTTGTTTCCTACTTTGTTTCTTGGTAATTCACTGTGAAACTCAGAAAATACTGTGTTTTCAAAGAGGACTGGCCTGTACTTTCTATTGGCTAAAGGAACATTCTTTGAAACAGGAGAGAACATGAACATTTCTAGCAATTATAACAGAAGTTAGAGCTTTTTCCTCTCTCTCCTTGTGGTGATTGCGTTCATTGTGTGAGATAGTCACCGGTTACAATGCCATAAGGCAGAAGCAGAGAAAGCGGTAACTGGACATATCTTGTTTCCGTGAAGGCTAAAGCATACACTACTGGAAGTACAGATGTAGCTCTTTGAACTGAAGATACTAGGTGCTATCTTGTTTCTCTAGAATGCCTTTCAAAGAGTTCCTGTTTCCCTTACTTGGTGACTCACAAAAACTGTGTTCCGAAAGAGGCCAGCAACAGTTCTCAACCAGACAGAAGCAATGTACGTTGAACATTCCAACCAACATACACATATTCTCAAACGATTTCAGCAGATGGAATTATGAGCTTGCTGTGCCCTTGTTGTTCTGTTCCACTGTGTGCTTCAGTGAGCTTTCGAGTTTAAACAATGGACTAAAGAGCAAACACTGGTTTCAAGAAGGCCAGAGTCTTTTGGGTAGTGTGCTTCAGCTGACACACGAAAGGAAATATATGTGACTTCACGGTTACAGTTGTTTCCTACTTTGTTTCTTGGTAATTCACTGTGAAACTCAGAAAATACAGTGTTTTCAAAGAGGACTGGTCTATATATTCTATTGGATAAAGGATCATCCTTTGAAACAGGAGAGAACATGAACATTTCTAGCAATTATAACAGAAGTTAGAGCTTTTTCCTCTCTCTCCTTGTGGTGATTGCGTTCATTGTGTGAGATAGTCACCGGTTACAATGCCATAATGCAGAAGCAGAAAAAGCGGTAACTGTACATATCTTGTTTCCGTGAAGGCTAAAGCATACACTACTGGAAGTACAGATGTAGCTCTTTGAACTGAAGATACTAGGTGCTATCTTGTTTCTCTAGAATGCCTTTCAAAGAGTTCCTGTTTCCCTTACTTGGTGACTCACAAAAACTGTGTTCCGAAAGAGGCCAGCAACAGTTCTCAACCAGACAGAAGCAATGTACGTTGAACATTCCAACCAACATACACATATTCTCAAACGATTTCAGCAGATGGAATTATGAGCTTGCTGTGCCCTTGTTGTTCTGTTCCATTGTGTGCTTCAGTGAGCTTTCGAGTTTAAACAGTGGACTAAAGAGCAAACACTGGTTCCAAGAAGGCCAGAGTCTTTTGGGTAGTGTGCTTCAGCTGACACACGAAAGGAAATATATGTGACTTCACGGTTACAGTTGTTTCCTACTTTGTTTCTTGGTAATTCACTGTGAAACTCAGAAAATACTGTGTTTTCAAAGAGGACTGGCCTGTACTTTCTATTGGCTAAAGGAACATTCTTTGAAACAGGAGAGAACATGAACATTTCTAGCAATTATAACAGAAGTTAGAGCTTTTTCCTCTCTCTCCTTGTGGTGATTGCGTTCATTGTGTGAGATAGTCACCGGTTACAATGCCATAAGGCAGAAGCAGAGAAAGCGGTAACTGGACATATCTTGTTTCCGTGAAGGCTAAAGCATACACTACTGGAAGTACAGATGTAGCTCTTTGAACTGAAGATACTAGGTGCTATCTTGTTTCTCTAGAATGCCTTTCAAAGAGTTCCTGTTTCCCTTACTTGGTGACTCACAAAAACTGTGTTCCGAAAGAGGCCAGCAACAGTTCTCAACCAGACAGAAGCAATGTACGTTGAACATTCCAACCAACATACACATATTCTCAAACGATTTCAGCAGATGGAATTATGAGCTTGCTGTGCCCTTGTTGTTCTGTTCCATTGTGTGCTTCAGTGAGCTTTCGAGTTTAAACAGTGGACTAAAGAGCAAACACTGGTTCCAAGAAGGCCAGAGTCTTTTGGGTAGTGTGCTTCAGCTGACACACGAAAGGAAATATATGTGACTTCACGGTTACAGTTGTTTCCTACTTTGTTTCTTGGTAATTCACTGTGAAACTCAGAAAATACTGTGTTTTCAAAGAGGACTGGCCTGTACTTTCTATTGGCTAAAGGAACATTCTTTGAAACAGGAGAGAACATGAACATTTCTAGCAATTATAACAGAAGTTAGAGCTTTTTCCTCTCTCTCCTTGTGGTGATTGCGTTCATTGTGTGAGATAGTCACCGGTTACAATGCCATAAGGCAGAAGCAGAGAAAGCGGTAACTGGACATATCTTGTTTCCGTGAAGGCTAAAGCATACACTACTGGAAGTACAGATGTAGCTCTTTGAACTGAAGATACTAGGTGCTATCTTGTTTCTCTAGAATGCCTTTCAAAGAGTTCCTGTTTCCCTTACTTGGTGACTCACAAAAACTGTGTTCCGAAAGAGGCCAGCAACAGTTCTCAACCAGACAGAAGCAATGTACGTTGAACATTCCAACCAACATACACATATTCTCAAACGATTTCAGCAGATGGAATTATGAGCTTGCTGTGCCCTTGTTGTTCTGTTCCACTGTGTGCTTCAGTGAGCTTTCGAGTTTAAACAATGGACTAAAGAGCAAACACTGGTTTCAAGAAGGCCAGAGTCTTTTGGGTAGTGTGCTTCAGCTGACACACGAAAGGAAATATATGTGACTTCACGGTTACAGTTGTTTCCTACTTTGTTTCTTGGTAATTCACTGTGAAAGTCAGAAAATACAGTGTTTTCAAAGAGGACTGGCCTGTACTTTCTATTGGCTAAAGGAACATTCTTTGAAACAGGAGAGAACATGAACATTTCTAGCAATTATAACAGAAGTTAGAGCTTTTTCCTCTCTCTCCTTGTGGTGATTGCGTTCATTGTGTGAGATAGTCACCGGTTACAATGCCATAAGGCAGAAGCAGAGAAAGCGGTAACTGGACATATCTTGTTTCCGTGAAGGCTAAAGCATACACTACTGGAAGTACAGATGTAGCTCTTTGAACTGAAGATACTAGGTGCTATCTTGTTTCTCTAGAATGCCTTTCAAAGAGTTCCTGTTTCCCTTACTTGGTGACTCACAAAAACTGTGTTCCGAAAGAGGCCAGCAACAGTTCTCAACCAGACAGAAGCAATGTACGTTGAACATTCCAACCAACATACACATATTCTCAAACGATTTCAGCAGATGGAATTATGAGCTTGCTGTGCCCTTGTTGTTCTGTTCCATTGTGTGCTTC